>NW_026068085.1:473592-623902 GCF_014885135.2 Alexandromys fortis
GTGCTCAAGACCTTCTGTTGTAAGATCATTGGGTTCTGGTGCTTTCATGTTGTTTTTCAGATTATTGGGAGAATTTTTGCCTTGGCGCCTGCCCATCTCCTCTTATTGATGCTCTCTAATTGGTCTTTTAAAACCAGATCAGGTTTCCCTGCTGGCCAGAGGCTCCTCTTGCAAAATTCCCTCGTTCTGTTTCCTGGCTCCTGCCAGGGGCCAAGATCCCTCTCACCCCTCAGATGGGTCTTCAGGAAAAGAACCAGGTTCCCTGTTTGCCAGGGACCTCGCCAACCAAAGGCCTACCTCCTTGATTTAATTGTCCTGGGGCGATCTGCTCTTGGTGTTGCACTGGTCCCTGTCGCCTGCGTTGTCTGCCACTGTGTCAGTACCCGCCGGTCCCTGCCCGCGCCAGCTACGTCGCCCGCCATGCGCGTCGGTTCCGGCCGCTGCTGCCCTTATTTAGCTTTTCTAAGAACCCGAATTATAGGCTCAATGTCCTTTATTTATGGCTACAAACCAAATTACAGAGATACCTCTCAATGGCCTACCTCAGCAGCAATAACAAAGAACCCAGCTGCATTCACTGTGGGTAACAGCAATAAGTTACAGGGAACAGTGCTGTCTGTAAGTCCTGTTCTTGGGTTTTAGCCAAGTGATTTCATACTTAAGAATTATCTTTGAGCCATGAAAGAGCACACTTGTGATCTCAGTACTTAAGAGATGGGGGCAGAGGAATCAAGATATTAAGGTCACTTTGAGCTATACAATGAGTTCAAGGTTGGCCTGGGCTACATGATTACCAATCTCATGAATCAGATAGATAGATAGATAGATAGATAGATAGATAGATAGATAGATACATACATACATACATACATACATACATACATACATACATACATACACATGCATACATACATAGATAGACAGACAGACAGTCAGACAAACAGACAGATAGGTAAAATTGAAAATGCAAAACTTTCCAAACATCAAAAGGCATAGCATTTAACCCATCCATCTGACATGAAAAGAAAGCAAAGAAAGACATGACAGGTAGGCTAAATGTTCAGATTTAATTCTAAACCTTATTTTCTTAAATAAACAAGTAATAAGTAAATATTATGTAGTCTTTTACATCAATATAAATAATATTTAGAGATATAATAAAATTTTTATCATATAATGTACAAAATACACCAAAATATCTAGTGCTTTTGTTTACAAATATTTGATGTCTCATTCATATTTTAGGAGTGATAACAGAATATTCAAATTTCCTCCATTGAAGTACTGTTTTAGAGAATTTTATTACTGTATTCATTTTACAAATTGGTGACTTTCATAATGACAATTTTATTCAAGTACTTTATAAAGCTTGGTCATATTCATTCCACATGACTTTGCTGTCCTCACTCCAGTGAATCCCATTCTTCCTCCCAAATAGTCCCCTCTTTACTTCATGTCATACATGTGTACATATATACACAGTGTTTGTATACATAAAACACAGGTTCCACATATGAGAGGAATTTGTGATATTTATCATTCTGGATTTGGATTATTTTGCTTAACATGATGCTCTCTAATTCATTTCCATTTCCTAGAAAATGACACAATTTTGCTTTTTGCCTCAATAAAGCCCTATCATGTATACATAACCACATTCTTCAAGTCATTCATCTGTTGATGGTCACAAAGGTGGATTCTGTAACTTGGCTGTTGTGGTATGATGCCATAAAAAAGCACAGACACGTGGTCTCTCTGTGGTACACTGACTTTGATGCCTTTGCTTGTACTCCCAGGAAGGGGTGGAGGAGCAGTTATCTTTGAGTTTAAATGAGACTAATCTATAAAACTTATAACTGGATCATCAATATACTTTTATATAATTACAAATCATAGAATTCATGTGAACAAATATATGTAAATTAGGTTAGTATTGCCTGAGACTTTTTGTTGTTGTTGTTTTGAGACAGGGTTTCTCTGTAGCTTTGGAGCCTGTCCCAGAACTAGCTCTGGTAGACCAGGCTGACCTCGAACTCACAGAGATCCGCCTGCCTCTGCCTCCCAAGTGCTGGGATTAAAGGCTTGTGCCACCACCACCCGGCTGAGACTATTTATTTTTATTCCACATAATTTATTGATTCTTTGGGAATTTCACATCATTCACCTTAATTCTGCTCACCTCCGAGTTCCCCATATCTTCCCCTCACCACTGCAGCACCCCCGTAGAAAATTTTAATTTTTTTTAAATCAAACAAACGAAAACAAGCAAGCAAGCAAGCAAACCTTGTCACTCCTCCATCTTTCTTGCCTCTCCAACATCTCTTCAGTCATCCTAGTGCCGTAAGAGCTGTGCTGTGTTACACTGTATACCCTTTGTTCAATGGTCTGGTTAAGACCTCTCGTTTCTGGTACACCACCATCACTGGATCCTCACCCAAACTCTTCTCAGATATCCTGTAACTTCCCCGAGTCATAGAGACTCTTAACACAGGAATAGTCCCTTCATGGACTCCAGCGGGTCCTAAATGAGGTAGACGAGGTAGGCCAAGCAAAAGCCCAGTTGTGAGCCTGGGTGATGGCTGAGCTGGTCGGTCCAAGCCACTGGGGCCACCCCCTCACGTGAGGGGGAGGAGCCAGCTCCCCTACATGGCAATGGGTGGGGCCACCTCTCCTAAGTGCGGGGGAGGACAACTCCCCCATAAGGGTAAGTAGGGACCAGCTTTCTTACTGCAGTGTCTAGTGAGACCTGGGTCAGCTCCGCATGGCCCTCTGATTTCATCGCACGCTTCCTTTGTCCTCCTGAGGTGTCATGGGCCACAGACATCAACAGAGACCTCAGCTTCAGCGGGACCATGGACACAGACACGGCCCTCGGCTGCAGTTTGGGACCAGACAATATCCTGGCTCCAAGAGAAATCACAGACCACTCAGATCATGGTGGTTCTGGTGGTGGCAAGCTCTAGACAGCAAAAACACTATGGGTTGTGGCCCGGACCACAAGTATCTGAGTGACCTTTGGTGGCAACACACAATGTGGACTTCAACACAGACCCCTACTGCAGTAGGACCACAGACTCAGACAGGGTCCTCAGCAGCATCCAGGTCCTCACCAGCCCCAGGTGACAATGCAGGCCACTCAAATCTCCCTGGCATCTGTGGCAGCATGGTCCTCACATATATTAATCTGGCCCCAGAGCTCAAGCGTCCACATGGCCTTCATTGGTAACAGGAGCATTGGACATCAAAACAGAACTGGCTGCAGTTGACCATGAACCCAGACATGGTCCTCAGCTGCAACTCTGGCCAGGACATCACCATGGCAGTGGTAGTAGCACAGACCACCCCGATCTATAAGGACCTGGCTGCAGCAGAACCCTCAGACACCAACATGAAGCCAGGTGGCTGACATGACTGGGGGCAACCTCACTGCTCTCAGTGGCAACCGGAGCCAGGGACATCAACCTAGATCCTGGCTGCTATAGGACCATGGACTCAGACATGTGTTCAGGCCAGAGAACAACTGTGGGGTCAGTTCTCTCCACCACATGTGTTCCAGAGATCAAACTCAAGTTATGAGATTTGGAGACAAAACCCTTTCCATGCTAAGCGCACTCTCCAGTCCTGTGTAGGCTGGTGAAACTTGAGGCCACAGATATTTACTCCTTGATGACGGAAGCCACAAAATAATCCCACACCAGTTCAGAATTATAATAATAAAGGGTTATTATAACAGTCCTCTGTGCAAACAGGAACAGTCTAGCAACAGGAAGTGGGAGCCAGAAGCAAGAGAAGGGGGCTGGAGAGATGGCTCAGAGCACTGGCTGTTCTCCCAGAGGTCCTGAGTTCAATTCCCAGCAACAACATGGTAACCAAATTTCATTGTAGATGGTTGTGAGTCACCATGTGGTTGCTGGGAATTGAACTCAGGACCTCTGGAAAAGCAATCAGTGATCTTAACCGCTGTGCTACCTGTCCCTCCAGAGTGAGACTGCCTGGGGATACTGGTGGTGCTGCACACCTTTAATCCCAGCACTCGGGAGGCAGAGGCAGGCGGATCTCTGTGAGCTCAAGGCTAGCCTGGTCTACAAGAGCTAGTTCCAGAACAGGTACCAAAGCTAAAGAGGGACCTTGTCTTGAAAGAAAGAGAGAGAGAGAGAGAGAGAGAGAGAGAGAGAGAGAGAGAGAGAGAGAGAGAGAAAGAGCTGGGTAGTGGTGGTGCAAACCTATAATCTCAGCACTCAGGGTAAAGGCAGGTGGATCTCATGAGTTTGAGGCCAGGCCAAGCAGGCATTGGTGATCTCTGCTACAGAAAGCTGCTAATGGTAGGCTTTCTCAGCAGAGATGACAGGGCCATATGTGGCCAGAGAGAAGTGGATGCGAGGGTAGGGCACCGGGTTGGTCTGGTTTCTGTCAGGTCAACATTCAGGACTTCATCAAATCTGAGGGAAGCAGTGACGGAAGACACAATTTGCCTAATAAGGCGGTTAAGGTTAGTATAGGTGGGGCACTCAATATCAAGGTTTCTACAACAGAGGCCATATATGGCCTCATTGTCTACCATGAAGGCACAATCAGAGAGCTCCAGGGTGGTGTGAGTGGTGAAGATGGAATTGTGGGGCTCAACCACAGTGGTGGAAACCTGAAGGGGGGTATGGATAAATGAAGAACTCCATCTTGGACTTCTTTCGGTAATCAAAGCGAGTCTCTCCATCCTCAGGGAGGTGAACCCAGAGCCAGTTCCCCCGCCAAAGCTGTGGAAAACCAAGAAGCCCTGAAGACCTGTGCACTGGTCAGCCAGTTGCAAATTCTGTCCAAGACAAGGTCAATGATCTCCTTGCCAATGGTGTAGTGGCCACGGGCATAGTTATTAGCACCATCTTCCTTGCCTGTTATGAGCTGTTTAGGGCAGAAGAGCCAGTACCAGTGCGAACTTCATCAATAACCGTGGGCTCCAGATCTACGAACACTGCCCGGAGCACATGCTTGCCAGCACCTGTCTCACTGAAGAAGGTGTTGAAGGAGTCATCTCCTCCCCCATTGGTCTTGTCTCTTAGCATCTGGCCGTCAGGCTGGATGCCATGTTCTAGGCAGTAAAGTTTCCAGCAGGCATTGCCAGTCTGGACACCAGCCTGGCCAACATGGATGGAGATGCACTCATGTATGGTAGCTACTGGTCAGAAGGTGAGGGTGACAGAGCGGACACCA
Source organism: Alexandromys fortis (assembly GCF_014885135.2). Lineage (NCBI taxonomy): Eukaryota > Metazoa > Chordata > Mammalia > Rodentia > Cricetidae > Alexandromys > Alexandromys fortis. The sequence goes on from NW_026068085.1 coordinate 478,798, forward strand.
GTCCCGGTTACCGTTCCCGACAGCTAAGAGTCGAGGTAAGTAACACGCAATGACCCAGCACGTGAGTGCCATTGATGTCCTGCATAACCGGATACAGTCGTTTAAACTTAAACTCCTATTTCTATGGGGACATATAGCCTCCTGATAGTATTTGCTAGCTCCACCTTGAGCCCCCTAAGGGCAGAAGCAATTACCTTTCCAGGGAGTACCATAGAGCCAAACCCCTTAACTCCTCACCATTCTGGAAGCTACAAAGGCTTACATTGAGACTCCAAAAGGTTCAGTGTCCAGGGAAAGCCTGCTGTTTTCTAGATATCATCTTCTTAGGTGTCTTCAAATGTTGGAAGGGAATAGCAGCTCTCTAGAGCAGTGGTTCTCAATATGGGGGTCACAAACCCCTGGGGTCACCTTGAACATCAATAAACACAAATATTTACATTATGATTCATAAAAGTCCCAAAATTACACTTATGAAGTAGCAATGAAAATAATTTTGTGGTTGGGGGATCACCACAGCATAAGGAACTGTATTAAAGGGCCACAGCATTAAGAAAGTTGAAAACCACTGGGTCTCTCTGTAAGGCCTCTAGTTTCATGCATGTAAAACTAGACCACCAGCCTCATGACCTAACCACATCCTAAAAGCTAAATACCAACACATTTGGGGTTCAGCTTCAGCCTATAAATTTTAGGACACACAAGGACTAGTCAGCAGCAAAGCAATCCCATTTGAAAATGCTGGCTGTGCACACCTCTAAGATTTTAGGGGATGCATACTAGTTAATCTTCCCTTATCAAAATTCTCAAAAAGATAAAATAAAATTTGTTGTAAGATAATATATACAAAGTATTCAGGAAAGACAATAAAATTTTTTCCACAGTCACACAAATAATGTTCACACACAACAACACACAAAAAGGCTCAAGAAATTACAAGACACCAACAAAGAAGTAAAAGCCGTAGATCTTGAAAACCTAAGAAAGGAGTGTGCTATGATATCAGATTGTGCCTCTCAACTTCACAGCATAAAACTAAGATGCCCACAAATAGTTGAGAAGAAGGGGTCAACCCCAAAAGCAAATGAAGGATATTTGGGGTACTTTTTCAATTGCTTGTTTATGGGTTTTACTGTTTTGCCTGTGCTAAACCAAATTGGGTAACTCTCATTTAGTTAAATAGAAGAGCAGCCACTGAAGGAAAAACAACAAAGCATCTTTCAGAAAGAAAGCCTACTGCCAGCATTAAGTTAACTGCTCTAACACAGGATGAGCAAGTGTCTTGCTGGATAATCCTCTCTAGAATTCAGAGTTTAGCTTATTAAATATTCCTTTTATTAGTCTCTGTAATCTTCACTCATTGTAACTGATAAAACACTTGCTAAAGCTCACATAATAAAGAAAGCTGTATTTCACATAGAATTTCCTCTTCCATATCACTAATTCCCCTCTCTTAATCTTGAGCATTCTTATTTGTAGGTGAACATCACCCACCCAGACCCCCCAAGTCAGTGCATGTACCTCCTGCCAACTATAACTAAGATGCTGAAATTCCACATCACTGCTTTAAGTAACAGGCAGGCTTCAGGCTTTCCACCGTCTGAGCACTATGACCGCATGAGCTGAGCACTAGTGGTGTAGCCACTGTACCAACTATTGATATTAAATCTTTGAATGCAATGAAAGTTAACAGTGCTATTTTTATGTTATGCCAAAAAAAATCATACAGCCTGTTTTCCCTTTTTGATTACAGTTCATTTAAGGGAAAAATGTTGCTGAGTGGTTTGACAATGCTTTATGTGTCTTCGACTGATAGAACACACAAAACGTTTGAATAGGCCCATTTATTTGAGCAGACATATTAAATAATACTTTAAATGTGAACATGAATGTCATAAATTTTGTAGTCTCTTTAAAGTAGGATAAATCTGGTATTTAAAGTGGTCTTTGTTCAGAGCCATTTTTTTCAAACAGTCATAAAGGGACTCTGATTTGTGCAGCATGAACAATGCCAGCATCATCATTTTAATGTTATCCATATGGGCTTCTAATAATAGATAAGAGTCTACATTTGTATTATATGTCTCAGAGACATTTAAAATCTAGATAAGGAAAGGCTGATTTCATTGGCCCCATAGTTAAAGGAAAGCAGACCCTAATTAAAAGAATTCTGTTCTGAATTAACTAGTTTGACATGTGCTAATTGACAGTTCCTGTGAAATGGTTCTAATTAAAGTCAATATGTCTTTTTCAATTAAAAGGAAATTAAGAATATACTAATATACATTAACAACTTAATCTGCCTTCAATATCCCATACATCAGCTGCTTTTCCCCACGAACACTGGAGAAGCATCTGACGTGAATCATCTACTGTTTGCTTATGGTCCCTCGTTATGACCTCATGCCAGCGCAGCAGCAGAAGAAGGTAACCGGAACACGAGCTTTTCGGAACTCCTACATTCTCATTCTCTAAGTATAAACATGCCTTGCTGTATTTTAAAAAATGGACATTTCTTAATAAGAATCTTTGCTAACTGGAAACAAATACAAGTGTTCTCAATTACTTTGTCTTTTTACTATAGGCTTTAGAGGTAATTGCATTCTGCTGGGGAAAAGGCTGGACTATGTTTTCATCATTTGGCTTGATTCAAAGCAAAGCTTGATTTGAGCAACATAAAACAAAAACATCTTTAAAATCATGTTCTGTTTACCAAATGAAACTTTGGGGAAGCTCAGGTGGGAGTACTCTGCACGCTGTATGCAAGAGGACAATGGAAAGTAAGGTTGCTTAAATGCCAACAGCGCCAGAAGGCTCATCATACAAAGAAAGCATAGCATTAGGAGCTGTTTATAGCAACATAACTAAACATTCACGGACACACTACAAGGGTGTGGTGTTAGCTAAATATTCACGGACACACTACAAGGGTGTGGTGTTAGCTAAATATTCACGGACACACTACAAGGGTGTGGTGTTAGCTAAATATTCATGGGCACACTAGAAAAGGTGTGGTGTTAACTAAATATTCACAGATACACTAGGAAGGCTGTGGTGTTAACTGAAAATTCACGAACACACTGGGAAGGTTGTGGTGTTTGTAGTTGTAGGTCTAGTGAAAGTTATATTGACCTGAAACACTGACACTAATGCAAACAACATTAACATCACATGGAGAAATATGTAAAAGATTGAAAACTATTTGTTTCTTAGTGTATGATTATAATTTAAATACTTTAGCCACAATTTTAAAAGGCCTTAGGAGAAAGTTTTCAGAAGACATTATATGCAGTTGTTTAATTTGCTATAGATAACACTTTAATAGACATTTCATCCCCACTTCCTATTCTCCAGGTTTTAAAGTTAAATCCTAAAATACAGCTACTTAAAGAAATAGTAAATTACTTGTTTCCAACAAAACTAATTTATTTGTGTCTAATGTACATCAAAAACAACAGGTAAGTAAGCCAATTCCACTATTTCCTTTGTTCGCTTACATTTTTAAAATATGAAATATGCTATTCCCTGTAACGTTCCTTGTAGGAGTGGGAGAAATGTAGGGTGCCTGCCAGCCAGGCACCCCTAGGTCTCCATTGAAACCATTTCTTCCCTAATGTGTTTTCTTCTGAGTAATTACCAAAAGTTTAATGAAAGTCATCTTGTGTGGGACTCTAAAAGCAGCTGAAGTCTAGCAAGTTCTCAGCAAGAGTGAAGGCATATCCACCCACTTCAGTAAAGTGCCCCTTCACAGTGGTAGCGATGGTCAGCCTCAGCTGTCGAAGCACAGTGAGTACCCGCATGTAGAGTTGACTTTCCAACCCTAGGCTCTTGCTCCTCGAGCTGGCACAGGTTGGAAATGCTGCAATAACAGCAAGTATTCAGCTTTTTGAAATGGGAAAGGAGCCAGTGCAGCAACTTTTCTGCCCAATTAAAGAGCACTGTCTACAACAGACCTACACAACACAAGGCCTGCAGACTGCACACAGCCGTGAAGCAATTGTTCAGGACCCACTCACAGATTTGGGAAGGGAAGCAAGAAGAAGGATTGGCAATACAATACCTATGTCAACAAGAAGACACAAGGCAGTTCTACAGACTCTGCTTCCACGTTCACATGTTAGTGCCATGTATCTGAACTCAAGATGGCAGTTCGCATGAACCGCACATCCTCCTAACAAAGGCCTCGTTACTGCAGTGCTGCACCGGCCCAAGCACTTCCTGGCGGTGAGAAGTCTTCTGAGATGCAATTCTGGAAACCCAGAGCTGTGGCGCACGCTTCTAACAGTTGATAAGTATGTATCAGTGCTCCCTATGGCGTATGTTTTCCTATTAGAATGTGCTCGCATCTCATCTCTTGATCCTGTCATTTGGATGCAAACAGGTGATTAAATAACTTCTTGTACAGAGAAACCCTATCTTGTAAAACCAAAAATAAAAAACAAAAAATAACTTATTGCTCCAAGAACACTTGCAAGAATGAGCGTAGATGGGAGCAAAGTCATGGGAGAAGGTGTGGGAGAGAGCACCAAGGTCAGCTTCTCCATCAGATGTGACAGAATCAATTATTTCAGCATGCTAGAATCTAACCGCACTCTTTAGTACCAACAGGAAAGCCTAATAAAGAAAATATGAGTAATATTGGTGAGTTCCAGTGACGGGTTTAACAATTTAAGAATATCTCCTATAATTGCTAATCCCCATAGAGTGCAGTCATGAGATTAGGACCTATATTCCCACTGTAGCCTGCTAGTACCAGGATTGACTGCAAAGGCTTCCTGCTCCATGAACTAGAGTTCTGTACTGGGTCTGTCTGGTAGTTTCTGAAGGGCAGTCAAGGAGGCAAGACAGAAAAGTGAAAGCAGCTTGCCCTGCCTGTCAACTGAAGTCAGAGACAGGACATATCTCAAAGCTTTTCTTTTCTGTTGTAACCTGGCATTTAAGAAAATCATTCATTGACCTTGCCAATGATTAAGAAATAGGCTTCAACAACAACACAATAAAAAGTATTACAATTTTTGTCTGTTTGTTGCAAAATTGAAAATGTCACTGAATAAATGAACCTCTATGGTCTTTATTAAACAATGACTACCACTTTTCCATATATTTTTTTGGAATACAAAAATTCCATATTTTTTTTGTATACAAACCACACCAAAAAAAATAGAAAAGTGTAACCCATCACGGGAAACAAAAACTAAGAGAAACTGTTCCTAAGGCAGTACAGACATACTTACCAGACAAAGACTTTATCATAATTATTTATAAAGGAATTAACAAATACTAAATTAAATTAGGCAACCTAAGTGTGAATAAGTAAAAATATCAATAAAGAATAGAAGATATTTTATAAGTACAAAAACTGGAGCTGAAAAGTATGAGATGAAATTTTTTAATTCATAGATATGTTCCATAGTCCCTTTTAGCAGGCAAAAGGAAGAACTGCCAAGTATGCACTGGAGTGCAGAAATTAGTAGAGAAAATGAACACAGCCTAGCAGACTTATGGGACACCATCAATCACACTAATACAGTATAGAAGCTATAGAATGAGAAGAGACCAAAATAGTTGAGGAAAAAAAAATGAGAAAACTCCCTAAGTTTAATTAACGATAGGAATCTAAACATTGGAAATCTATGAAGTCCAAGCAGGACAAACTCAAAGATATCCATTGCAAGATGTATGATCACATGATTAAAAGTAAAAGACAGTAGGAAAAGTCATGTAAGGAGCAGAAATGACAGGACTCATCCTATGCTCTGAATCCTCAGCAAATTGCTGACTGTTTCTCATAAGCAATTCTAGAGACCAAAAGAAAATAGGATAAACTATGTAAAATATAGAAAGAAGAAACCACGCCAGTCAGAAATTTAATCTAGAAAACAAGTCCTTCAGAAATGAAAACTGTGCTATTTCAAGATAACAAACCCTAAGAGAACTCATTGCTAGTACCCTAATCAGCAAGACTTGCAATGTGGATGGGGAAATCTCATAGGGAGCAATCCCTCTTGTTATTTTCTGTTTTATTTTAAAGAATACACCAAATGTGGACTTATGTTAATGTTCAAATAGCACACAGAGATGAAAGTTGCGACAACAGGGGTGTGATATAAATGCTCTGCCATTGAACTACGCCCCGGTCCCAACACAAGTTAGAGTCAGCAGAGAGGAGGGAGCCTCAGTTGAAAAAAAAAAAAATGCCTGTACAAGATGAGGCTGTAGGCAAGTCTGTAGGATGTTTTCTTAATTAGTGAGTGATTCACAGAGGACAGCCCATCATCATAGGAGGACCCATCCCTGGGCTGGTGGTGATCCTGGATTCTGTAAGAAAGCAGGCTGAGCAAGCCAGAAAAGCAAGTCAATAAACAGAGACCTCCATGTCCTCTTCATCAGCTCCTGCCTCAGACTCCTGTCCTGTTTTAGCTCCTGTTCTGACTTCCTTCAATGACAGACTATAAATAAACTCTTCCCTCCACAAGTTGCTTTGGTCATGGTGCTTCATCATAGCGATAGCAACCCTAAGAAAATGCCTAACCTAAAAGGGTACTTATGAAAAGCCCACACCTAGCATCCTATTCAATGATGAAAGAATAAAAGGTTTTCTCTACGACCAGGAGCAAAATAATTATTATTTAACATTTTATAGAAATCTCAAAGCAAGGCAATTACCCAAGAAAAATAAATAAATAAAATAAATCCAAATCAGTGACACCCTTTACAGGTGTGGAGAGGTAAAACTACATATATTTGCACATAACATGATTCTCCTTATACAATACAATGTAGATATTTCAGAGGCAAATTAAAAGTACCTGCTAGAGTCATAAATCAATTCAGTGAAGGTGCAAATTAGGAAATCAACAAGCAGAAATAAGTTGTATTTCTATACAGTAACAATAAACCTGAAAAGAAAATTAAGAAATCAATTCTACTTACAAAAGTTCATAAAAGGATAGAAAATCTATAAACTAGACCATGATAGTGAAAGTTGTGTATACTGGAAACCATAAAACCCTGTGGAAAGTGATTAAAGAAGTCAGGATAAATTGTAACACATCCGTATTTCTGAACTGAAAGTCCTAATGTGAAGAGGAAGATCAATTTTCCTTTAAATAACCCACAGTTCCTTAAATTTATATGGAATTTCAGAGGACTCTAACCACCAAAACAATATCTTAAAGAGAAAAGGTATCTGGAAAATTCAAAATTACTTAATTTCAAAACTTCCTACAAATCTAAAATAACAGAAACAGTATATTGCCATTATAATGATAACATATGTAATAGTACTGAAAGTCCAGAACAGATCTGAACTTTTTGGCCAATTGATTTTCTTTTTTAGATTTATTTATTTTATTTTACATGTATGAACATTTTTTTTTCTGAATGTATCTCTGTGAACTGCATGTCTGCCTGGTGTCTGGGAGAGCAGAAGAGGAATGAGGTTCCCTGGAACTGGAGTAGCAGGTGGTTAGGAGGCAAGACGTGAGTGCTGGGAACTGAACCCAGATTAAAAAAAGCAACAAGGGCTTTTAACCACTGAGCCATCTACATCCCCAGTCCTGCCGAGCCCAACAAGCATGAACAGAACATTCAATAAGGAGTGAAATGTATTTGATAGACACATGGAACAGATAGGTAGCCACATATAAAACAGAGACTGTGCGTCCCCACCAGCTCTACCCCTTATCCTACAATCAATGCAGAACAGATGGCTGGTCTAAATACAAGAGCTTAACTATGCAACTAACAGAAGAAAACAGTTAGATCTTCATGACCTCAGAGGGAGCAATTGAGTCTTTGATGTGTTCAAAACAAATTAGCAATAAAAAATATATACTGATAAAAATCAATGTATTTTTGGTCTCAAACTATATTACTGTCTATATAAAGAGAAAACCATTGACAGAATGGAATGTTTTTATATTTTTTTCAAATCATATATCTGCTGAGACATTACTACTAGGATGTGTAAAATTATTGCTCAACAACAAAAAGAAGTACTCATACAATAAAAAAGCAAATACTCAAAATGAAGCATGTGAAGCATGACCTAAGCAACAATTCTCGAAGCTCCTGCTACCTTAGTGCTGCCACAGTGAGGATGACGCCTCTAACACGGTGAGGACCTTGAGTACCAGATCCCCCTAAACCACAGCACATGGTTCTTTTTATGTAATATGCACAAGAGGCAAAATGACAGAAAATAAAATAGTGGTAACTAAAATACAATAATTTGTTCTAAACAATAAAAGTTCAGAAAAAATAGACATTCATTCGCCTAGATATCTACTAATTTAGTTTAATTATCTTCCTGGGATGGTCTCAAACACGACACACTTCGCAGTGGCTTCAATGCTCACTCCTCACAGGTTTGCCTATGTGGCTCTTCTTTTCAACTCACCGCTCTTATTTGAGGTTCTACTCTGGTGTTTGGTTTGGTTTGATTTTGTCTTCTGTTGCTTAGACAAAGAAAATAGAATAATATATATACCCAAATCTTGCATTAAATTACAATTCTCTTTAAGAGAGAAAATACAAATGGGAAACTCCCTAAAATTTTCACTACATTGCAAACTATTTATTTGCATATTCTCTATAATTCAGTTCAAATATTTCTAGATTTTCACCATAACAAAAAGACCAACATTAGGCCTTAGCTGTGTGGTAGAGTTTAGTTAAGAATCCAAGACAGGGCTAGGGAGTTTAGCTACAATAGCCTACACCCTGGGTTCAATCCCCAGCACCACACCAAAAAAATGTAAGGATTGTTTGCTTTTATTTTATTTTATGAGTTATATTTTAGGAGAGTTTTCTCTTCATGTGCACCTCGTGCCTGCGAAGGCCAGAAGAGGGCACAGGAACTGGAGGTCGACAGTGACCAATTAGGTGGTGGGAAACAAACCCGGGTCCTCCGAAGAGCAGCAAACGCTCTCAACTGCTGAGCCATCGCTCCAGCCCTATTTTTGGTAATTACAAAGATAATAATGCTTCATACTTTATTATATCTTGAAGAAAATGTGTTCTCAAAGTTTTAATATTTGACATACAAATAGTTCGCTGTATCAACTTTGCAACAAGATACTGTTTACACTTACTAATGTGGTACAAATGGGCATCTAGCTGTTAACAGATAAATTACTTCTTAAAATTAGATGTCTACTAACTAACATCAGTACTTGTTTCTCAATTTGGAAATGTTCGCAAGCAAATTTTCTAAATTGTTTTTTAACTTAAAACCAGAAAAGAGACTATTTTGTGGAGTACTGAGGGAATGACTCAGTGGACACTGTTAGGAGTCACACAAGAAGACCAAATTACATCATTGTAAGATATATGCAGACGGTCTAGGTCAGTCTCATGGTCCCATGCAGTCTCCTTGGTTGTCGGTTCAGTCTCGGTGAGCTCCTATGAGGCCAGGTCAGTTGATGCAGTGGGTTTTCTTGTGGTGTCCTTGGCACCGCTGGGACCTGCAGTCCTTCCTCCCTCTCTTCTGCAGGATTGTGGGTCTCTGCATCTGTTTCCATCAGTAGCTGCATGAAGCCTCTCTGATGACAGTTGGGCCACACACTAATCTATGAAAACCCTGCTTTTTATTTTATTTTATTAGATTATTTTATTTTGTGTGAATATTTTGCCTGCATGTCTTTATGAGCATCATGTGCACATCTGGTGCCTCAGGAAGTCAGAACAAAACATCAGAACTTGAACTGGGCTTGTGAGTCACAATGTGAGTGCTGGGAACTGAGCCCTAATCCTCTGTAAAAACAAGTACTCATAACCACTGGGCCATCTTTCCAACCCCTTAGTCTGGACCTCAAAGTCAGACTTTGTGGGCACATAAAGAAAGCTGAAGTAGGAAAAGCTGTCAACAACAATGGAGATGTTTGCTGTTTATTTGACTTGTTGTGTGAAAGCCTTGCATTCCCACTCCCCTAGTCCCCACAGATGTAATTAAAACCCTTGCTGCCTGGAACCAGATGTCTGTCTCTCACCTGGTGAGTTTATAGATTCTGAAGAAAGACACTGTGCCGGCTAATTCTATGTCAACTTGACACAAGCTGTAGTCACCTAAGAGGAGGGAATCTCAATTGAGAAATGCTGTAGGCTGGCCTGTAAGGCATTTTTCTTAATTAGTGATTGATAGGGGAGGACACAACCCACAGTACATGGTACCCTGCTGGTGGCCCCGAGTTTTTTTTAAGAAAGCAGGGTAGGTAAGTAATAGGCAACTCCTCTGTGGCCTCTGCATCAGCCCTCGCTTCAAGATTCCTGCCCAGCTTGAAGTCCTGCCTTGGCTACCCTCAATGGACTATGACTTGAGATATGTAAGCTAAATAAACCCCTTTGCACCCCAAATTGCTTTTGGTCATTGTGTTTCCTCACAGCAGTAGTGACCCTAAATAAGAGAGGCCTTCTTCAGTTAATAACAAATGATCAAAGATTCTGCTTTAGTAAATTCAATTACGTGGAAAGTTAAGCTGTCCGTCTTAATTGCACTTCACTGTCGAACACTGACAACTCCAGGATCCACAAGAGTTTTTTCCATAGAGTCTTGGCTGTGTTTTCTAGCATGTGCATGTTATTGGTTCCACCTTACATTCATATTTAAATGTGTGTGCCTCATGCAGAATTGTTTGGTATGCATAGAAGTCAACTGGTGTAACTTTGACACATGCAGACGACAGGAGAAATGAACAACAACAAACTTCTGGCGAATGTCATAGCTTGAACATCAGGAAACGTTTGTTAAGATTCTCCATAGTTTCCTCACATCCCACACGTGTGTTTTTAATATGTTACTAAATATGGGCAGGGCTGGGTTCCAAAACCGAATCAAGGTCAGTTTGGGAACACCTCACGCACGCTGCTGACCGATCGCAGCGCTGGATAGCATGCTGCCGTTTGTACAGCAGCTTGCTTCTTTGCTTTTCTAACTTTTTAATTGTTTTTGATTTTGGATTTTTTTAAGACAGGGTCTCTTGTAAACCAATGCAGCTTTGAACTTCTAATCTTTCTGCATCTACCTCCCAAGTGCCAAAATTCCAGGCCTGTGAACCACACTGTTTTGTGTGGTCCATGAAATCAAACACTTGGCATTTGTACAAGCTAGCGAAGTGCTCTCCCCAGTGAGCGACATCCACAGCACTTTACCCTGGCTTTCAAAGAAAAATAGCTAAATTTTCTCAAAGACAGCATCTTCTCTAGCCCCCAAAATTAACTTCCCCAGAAACTACTTAAAGTAGTCTAAGTACAGATTGAATGATGGTTCTGTTCTGTCATTATTTTCCCACTACTAAATATTCTGTATAAGTTTAAGAATGCATCACAAATTGAATACCTACTTTTATCACTAACAGTCAAAATTGGTTGAATAAATTTTCTTATACTTTTGCAATATTATTGCCTCAGCTCATCCTTCCAAATAACTGTGGTAGCTTCACATGACAACAGGGAATTTTTTTAATACTACAAGTCTCGTTAAGACATATGAAACCTTGACTCTGATTTGTATACTTCTAAGCTACTCGACTGTTTGCTGGTATTGTCTCAATTACATTTAAATTCACAAAAGTAAATAGCAAAATATCCAGTCAAAACATATGCCACATAGAAATTTCTCTGTGTGGCATGCTGATCCTAGAGGCGGTTTTAATGAAGCACCTCGGCTGACATACAGGCTAAAAGAAAGCTGGAGAGAACAGCCAAAGAGGAAGTGAGTGAGATAAACCTGGCACCCATGCAATGGGACGTTTGCTCCTGAGAAAGTCACAAAATAACCTGGGACAGTCTGCCCTCACTCCCACTAGTTACTAATTATAATTCAGTAATATTTTCTATATTGCTAAAAATAATTTAAATTCTCCACAATGTTGTCTGAAAGCCAAGTGACATCGTTATTTATTGCCCTTTCAAATCAGAGGTTGAAAGAAAGTCCTAACCTCCTTGAACCTCATTTCCCTGACTTTTCTTCTTTCATTTAGAAAATAGTAAGTGGGGGCAGAACTTAAAAATACAATGAAAAACATCTTAAAATAATGATTACAGATGGTTTGCCACTTCAGATAAAGACAAGGACAGGTTAGATAAGGAAGGTTTACTTTGATCTTAAATAACATCTAACAAAACTGTAAGAGAGAGAGAGAGAGAGAGAGAGACAGCACATGTACACACATCTCCTTTCAGCTAGTTAATTACAGGAAAGGGGGACATATGGGCGTCAGAAATAAAAACAATTGATCTACTTTGGGCATCAATAGACAGAAATGCCCAATAAAATACAGAACACACACACACACTTTAGAAGAACAGAGTTATAAGAATGTAAGTTACACTGGGGAAATATAAAGAAGAAGCTCACTTAGAGCCATATTGCTGCCCTATGAAAGTCTCCATGTAGAGACAGAAGACGTGATTTGGGACCACACAGTAATGGTTACAGCAAGACACCTCACACACACGCACACACACACACAATGGCAAAGAGGCGGATTCCACTTCTGGGAGAGGGAGCAGAAGAGCAAGGAAGCTGGATTTTTTTTTAAACAAAAGCTCTGGGTAGAAAGCAAAAGACAGACATCTATGTCCAAATGTCCTGTACCTTTGCTGTGCTGTGCACCTGAGCCCAGTCACAAACATCGGCATTAGGAACCTTCATGACTTCTAGACTACAATGGTATAATCCCAGGAAATACTACTAATTCTTTAAAAGACAAAAAAATGTATGTGCTTAATAGAATGAAAAATATGTCTGCATTTCCTAAAGAAAGAAATTACAAATATGGGTTTATTTTAAAAATTCAAATGAGAAATCGAAATCTAATTAAATTGCTTCCCGTAGGAAAGGAAAAGCATGGGTTGTGTAAAGAAGGGACATCTGAGACCAGACTTCTAAATTGGCCTCACCTTCTTCTTTTAAAACTATATAAGAATTTAAGACAACTATAAAATAAAATTGAACTAACAATTTGAAAACGTATCCCCCGAATTTGGAAGTTATATAGACTGAGAAGGAATTGAAGTAGTCAGGGGAGGCGCAAGAGGAAGCAGGTGACCTTGAAGTGAAAAGGGGACTGTCAGGTGAGAGAGGGCTTAGGGGAAGGAGGGGAGACTGGGAGGAAGTGGGCAAAATAAGCAGCAGAAGTAATTGTGTTTGTAAATGGTTGTGATGTTTGCTAATAAAAAGGAAAGTTGTACAAAATAAACTAACCTCTGCATCGTTTCTGACTTAAACACACAGAAAACAATTCTTCGACTCCAGAGTAAATTAATAAAAAATTCTCAATGTGTAATAAAACAACTACATAGAATTTTTGAATTGTTTTCAGTATTCATATTGTTAGCATTGGAATTGTACTATTAATATTAACATTGAAATATTAAATCATTTTATCAATGTTATTAGGAACTACATTTTCAACATGAGACCAGAAACACCAACACACACACACACACACACACACACACACACACACACACGCACACAAGTAAAACCCCTTTAATACTGAATCTAAATTAAAGAATGTCATGAGAAAGGCTTATTTGCAACATTGGCCCTGGAAACTTCTGTTTTGGAAATCAATCTACCTTAAGATCCAGCTATACTACTCTTGGGAACATTTCCAAAGGATGCTTCATCCTACCACAGGGACACTTTCTCAGCCATGTTCAGTGCTGCTCTATTCATGATAGCCAGAAGCTGGAAACAATCTAGCTGTCCCTCAACAGAAGAATGGATAAAGAAAATGTGTTACATTTACCCAATAAAAGTATAACTCAGCTGTTAAAAAAAATGACACCATGGGGGCTGGAGAGATGGCTCAGTGATTAAGAGCATTGCCTGCTCTTCCAAAGGCCCTGAGTTCAATTCCCGGCAACCACATGGTGGCTCACAACCATCTGGAATGAGGTCTGGTGCCCTCTTCTGGCCTGCAGACATACACACAGACAGAATATTGTATACATAATAAATAAATAAATAAATAAATAAATAAATAAATAAATAAATAAAACCATGTAATTTGTAGGCAAATGGATAGAACTAGAAAAAAAAATCATTCTGAGTGAGGTAACCCAGACCAAGAAAGATAAACATTTTATGTATTCACTTCTATGTGGATATTAACTATTAAATAAATGTTAACCAATCTACAATTTATAGACCCAGTGAGGTTAAGGCATAGAAGAAGGAACTAAAGGAGACACAGGACTCTCCCTGAGAAGGGGAAATATAATGGATTTTATGGTCTGGAGCAGGGGTGGAGGATGAGAAAGGGAGTATAAGGTGAGAAGGGAAGGGGAGATGAGGTTGAGGGATGGAATTAGGGCAGAGGCAGTTAGAACTGAACATTTGACTGGTGGTATGGAAACGTAGTGCAATGAAAATTCCCTTTAATGTATGAAGGTGATCCTAATGATGTCTCTAAATAATGTGGGAGATGGAACTCCTACTGGCCATCTCTTGTCACCAAACAAAGCTTCTAGTGCTAGGACTGGGTTTTATCCAGTTGAGTTGTTGACTGAAAGGGTCCCATGGAAATCCTTAAACAACCTAGGCTGTTGACAAGGCAATAGTTTGTTCTTGCTAGACTGAGAGCAAGGTCCTATTACTAAAGACAACGCCACCAACACAACTCATAGAATATGGAAAAATCAAGCTGGTGCCAACATAGAACCTTCACCCCCATTTTCTAGTATTTAAGACACAGAAAGGTACTTTAGGGACTAGCAAAAGATAAATGTAAACAACAACCTAACTACTGAACCTTGATCTACAATCAATCCTGCCTACAAAATATGTTAGGGCAATGGTGGTACAAACCTTATGGGAGTAACCAACAAATGTCTCATTTGACTTAAGACCACTCACTGATAGAACCCATACCTGGCACTGTTTGGGTGACCAAGAACCAGAGTCTAGGTAACCAAGAGAGCTAGGGTCTGGAAAAAAAAGTAAAAATAAAATGACTTCTACTGATATTCTACTAAAGTAATGGACCAGTGCCATATTCAGCCATCATTAGAGATGTTTCCTCCTGCAACAGATGAAAACAAATATAGAGACCCACAGCCAGACAGAGAGAGAGAGAGAGAGAGAGAGAGAGAGAGAGAGAGAGAGAGAGAAGCTTTGGAACACACAGCTCTAAACAAGATAACAAGATGTCACCATCAAATTCATCCCCTCAGAGCTCAGGGAACCCTGCAGAAAAGGAAGCATAAGGAATGGAGGAGAGGGGAGACAGAACAGAGGACAGCAGGAAAACAAGGCATTCTAAATAAGCTAAGCAGAACTTATATGAACTCACAGAGGCTGAAGCAGCCAGTACAGGGTCTACACAGGTCTGCCCCAGGTCCCATGCATACACACTACAGCTTTCAGTTTAGTACTTTTATGGTTTTTATGAGACTCCTGAACATGTTTATGAGTGGGTCTCTGATTCCTGTGCCTTCTCTTGGGACTTATTTTTCTATTGCTTTGTTTTGTCCAACTTTGATATGAAAGTTTTCATTTTATCTTATTATATTTTGTTTTATTATGTTCAGTTGTTATTTCTTAGAATTCTATTCTTTTCTAATGAGAGACAGAAAACCTCCATTTTGAACAAGATACGCCAAGAACTTTTTTAAATTATCCATCCTGTTTTATAAAGTTAGTATTGCCTTAATATTCAAAATGACAATATTGAGTCAAAAACTATAGACAAGTTTCATAAATTTGCATAGATGAAAAGTTCTACTTGAACTTGAGCAAACAGTCACAGAAAGTATGCATCTGTCTGCATCACCTATGTGTTTACATGGTATTGTGTACAAGCACGCTGTTCACAGTCTGCATTACCTATGTCTACATGGTATTGTGTACAAGCATGTTGTTCATAGTCTGCATCATCTATTTCTACATGGTATTGTTTATTACAAGCATGTTGTTCATAGTCTGCATCACCTATGTCTACATGGTATTGTGTACAAGCATGTTGTTCATAGTCTGCCTGGTGTGATCTTACATTCAGGAATATTGTTTCAGTTTTCACAATTTTTGTTTCTTTTGGATGCTTTGTGTAGTCATATTTTCTGTCACTGTATCATAAAATATGTAAAAATAATACATTTTAAAATCTGACTGTTTAAAAATTGGATGTATGCAAATGCATGTAAGTATATATTTGTATAGAGCATAAATATCATGTTAAGTTTCTCTCAGAAAACTGAAGATAGATAAACATTTTAAAATCTAATTTGTCATATTAACATACTATAAGGTTTCATAAGATCACTCCAAAGATGGGGGAAATTATTCAACACCATACATGTATATTATTAAGAACTACTTAGTAAGCTAAGAATACATAACAATACTCTGATATTTGATGGCAAAATTTCACACTTTTTAAACTTTTTTATTGTATCTTTGAGGATTTCACATCATGCACCCCAATTCTGTTCACCTTCTGGCCCCCCATCACCATCATTCCTGATAAGCCCCCAATGAAAGAAAACAAAATAAGATAAGCAAGCAAACAAACAAAAGCAAGAACAAAATACCGTCAATAAACCATAGCAGAACAAAAACCACACTAGAGACAGAAAAAATTCTCTTCTTCTCTTCTGCCTCTCTGTCACTTCTTCATCCATCCTGGTAGCATTGGAAGCTCTGTTGTGTTATATAGTATACCCTTTTGGTCATCAGCTTAACTTGCAAACGTTCACTGTAATGAGTCACTGGTCTTTGATTGTTGATGCACCATCCTCACTGGGTCCTCCCCAGAACTCCTCTGAGGTATCCTGTGGTCACCCTGAGTCTTGGAGACCTTGTGGGTATCATTCCACAGGAACAGTCCCTTCATGAGCTCCATCAGGTCTCAAATATGATAGATGCTAGGATGGGTTAACCCAGGGCCCAGTTTTGGGCATGAGTGTAGCCAGGGAGTTCAGATTAAGCCACTGGGGCCACCTGCCTCAGATACTGTGTGCAGAGTCAGTTCCCCTACATACATGCCCCAAGGGTAGGTTCATCCTTGCTTGTATTAAGGGGTGGGGTTCCTTTCTCCCCAGTACAGGGGCCAGTTCTCTCACTGTAGTGACCAACTAGAGGCAAGGTCTGCTTTCTCAGGGCAGTGAAGGGCAAGCCAGTTCAGTAGAGCCCTCTGATTTCATCTCTCATGGTTCCTAAAGCTTGGTGAGGAGACATCAGCCACAGATATCAGCATAGACCCCAGCTGTGGCTGGACCATGGACCCAGACTAGGTCATTGACAGCAGCCTGGGCCAACATTCTAACTCTGGGTATAAGGAATGGTTCTGTCAGCTGTGTGGCCACTGGACACCACCAAGGCCTCAAGTTGCAGCCCCAAACCTGGGCCTGTATGTGACCATTCATGTCAGTGCAGGACCTGGACTTTAGTTCAGACCCCAGAAACAACAGGGCCATGGACCCAACATGATCCTTGACAGCAGCTGGGTTTGGATGTCACCACTGCCCCAGCAACGTTATGGCCCCGAGACACTAACTTGGCCATTGCTCTTGACAGGACCTGTAATGATAACAGGATAATCAGATATTAGCATGGACCCAGGCTCTAGTAGAGCTGACAAGGCCCTCAGCTGCAGTCAGGCACAGATGGCGACATGTCATTGAGTAGCAGTGAAGATCACTCAGGTCTGGATGCATCCTGGTCCACAGACTCCAGCCTTAACTCAGGTGACTGGTTTGACCCTGATTCTTGGTGGAGACCACTAGTTCATTTCCCTGACTTGAAATAATCACACAGAAACTATATTATTTGCAATACTGTTTGGCCAATAGCTAAAGCATATTGCTAGCTAGCTCTTATATCTTATACTAACCCATCTCCATTAATCTGTGTACCACCACGAGATCGTGAACTACCAGCAAAGTTTCAGTGGGCTCCAGTGACAGTGTCTGTTCCTGGCAGTGGCTACATGGCTTCCCCTTGACTCTACCACCCTCTCTATATATCTTTTTGAGCCTGGCTATATTCTATTAAGCCATTGGCCAAAAGCAGCTTCTTTATTTATTAACCAATGAAAGCAACACATATACAGCAAGAATTCCCACACCATTTCCCCTTTTCTGTTTAAACAAAAAGGAAGTTTTTAATTTTAACATAGCAAGATTACATATAACAAAACAGGTATCAAGCAAGAATTACAGTTACAACAAAATAATTAACATCTGGGCTTCTTCATGGCACTCAGTAGCAACCAGAGTCACACATGTCAATCTGGGTACTGATCTAAACAGAAATCTCAATAGAAGAAACTCAAATGGCTGAAAGACATTAAGGAATTAATTGTTCAACATCCTTAGCCATCAAGGAAATGAAACCCAATACATTCTTACACCAGTAAGAAAGACTAAGATCAAAAACACAAGTGATAGCTTATGCTGGTGAGGATATGGAGTAGGGGGAACACTCCTCCATTGCTGGTAGGAGTGTAAACTTGTATAGCCACTTTGGAAATCAATATGATGGGAATCAACCTACTTCAGGACCCAAAAATACTACTCTTGGGTATATACCCAAAGGATGCACAATCATAACACAAGGACATTTGCTCAAATATGTTCATAGCAGAATTATTCATTATAGCCAGAAACTGGAAACAACCTAGATGCCCATCAACTGAAGAATGGAAAAAGAAAGTGTGGTACATTTATACAATAGAATATTACTCAGCAATAAAAAAAATTATATCTTGAAATTTGCAGGCAAATGGATAGAACTAGAAAAACGCATCCTGAGTGAAGTAACCCAGGCCCAGAAAGACAAGCATGGTATGTACTCACTCATAAGTAGACATAAAGTAAAGGATAGCCAGGCTACAATCCACAACTCCAGAAAAACTAGGTAAAAAGGATCACCCTAAGAGGGGAACACATAGAGGGCCCCAGGAAGGGGAAATAGTGAACATCTCCTGGGTAAACTGGGAGGGGGTAGAAGGGAGATGATGGGGGATGGAAACATGAGGGATTAAAAAGGCCAAGTTGGGGGAGGTGGGAGCAATGAAAGTTTTAGATTACCATACAAAGAGGACGAGACATGGTCAGTTGTCCTCATTAACTCAGACCATGAAACCCAATATGAACAAGTTCAACAGAAACACCTGGGTTAAAGTCCCAGAATATGACAGTGACCCAATACCTCCATGTCCTAAGCACATGACAGATGATGCTTCTCTTATATTTTTGGGTTGTGAGCCTAGCCTTTAACAGCTGAGCCATCTCTCCAGCCCAATGTTTCTCTTAAAGCCAAAAGGAGGAAGGTGAGCTGATAGAAGTGGACAGGAAAGGCACATCCTCACACCAAACAGAGTCACCACAACTTTCTGTGCAGGGAAGTCCAAAGAAGAGCAAAGGATAGAGAGCTGTAGATACAAGGTATATGCAAAGAGGTCAAAGAGGCTAGACTCCATAATAAAAACACATCTTGTTTATGAAGCTATCAGATAGATAACTTCCAGACACACTCCTCAGATTCACGTGATTAAAGATGGGCAAAGTCATTTATTAACAGAACCAGGTGAAGTAAAGCAAGGATGGAGACAATGCTTTGACACCCTTATGCAATGACCCTAATGCTGTCAATGTAGACTACAATGAGAAACACTTCAGCAACTGCTTGAACACCAGAGACAATGAGGAAATATTAAATATTGACAGAAGCAAGAGAGAGGAAGCTACCAAGACAGTGAAATGCAGGAAGGCCCTTGGAGTGGATGACATCATGGTGGAGGAGATGAGGACAGCTACAATAGGATCAGGAGCCTAAGTACTTCTCAGGTTCTTCAGAGAGATATGGGAACGCAAAGTGATTCCCACAGAATGGAAGCACTCAGTCATAATTTCCATATACAGGAAGAATGTTGGAGGGACCGCTTGTTCATCCCAGCCACCCAGAACCAAAATAACCACACAGAAACTTTATTAATTAAAGCATTGCTTGTCCCATTAGCTCTAACTTCTTATTAGCTGACTCTTTTTTTTTTTCATTGTATTAATCTTTGTATCGCCACATGGCAGTGGCTTACAAGCAAAGTTTCAGTTTGCCTGACTCTGGCAGCAGCTCCATAGCTTCTCCCTGACTCTGCCCTCTTTCTCCCAACATACAGCCTAGCTTTTCCTGCCTAGTTCTGTTCTTCCCTGCCATAAGCTCAAAACAGTTCTTTACTCATTAACCAATAAAAGCAGCATATAGACAGAAGAACCCCACACACCAGAAGAAGGACAAGCTATTCAAATTACAGGAGCATTAGTCGGTTGTGCCACAGCAACAAGATCTTCTTCTCCATTATCCTGCAAAGGATCAAAAGCAGAACAGAGGCCCATTGTGAATTCAGAGCTAACAGGAGCACAAGTGATCAGATCTTCACTTTTATACAACTGACAGAAAAATTCAAAGAATTTGGAAAAGACTTATATGTCTGTTACATCAGCTTCAGTAAGGCATTCGATAGCATTTGAAGGAAAGGACTTTGGAAAACAATGAGGTACCCAGAGGGAATCAAAAAAATACTAAAAACTGCCTATAAATATACCTTTGCATCAGTCAAAGTGTGTGGAGGACTAAGTGATCAGATTGTAGGAATGTTGCAGGATGTGTCCTCTCACCACTGGTCTTAATATATTCCTGGAATTAATGATAGCAACAGCCTTTGAGAATGAGGAGAGAGGCATGCAGTTAGATTGTGTGTGAATCAATAACTTGCATTTCACTGACAATACAGCACTACCAGGTGAAAGTCCAAATGAGCTGCAGGCTGTGGTAAATAGAGTGGTGGAAGTCAGTGAAAACCTTGGTACAATAGTAAACATCAAGAAGACTGAGATACAACACATGGAAGAGCACACAAGGATTTTAACACTGTAATAAAGAATCAGAACCTCAAGTAAACAGTCAACTTAGTCTACCTGGAGGAAACCTCAGTTGCAAGGAGGGAACTATTTCAGATATCAAGAGGCAGATAGGGTTAGCAAGGGCTGCATTCCAGGCACTAGGAAAGGTTTGGTCAGCAAGAGACACAGCGAGAGCAACAAAGTTACATGTATATGAGACACTTCTCTAGAGCTGCCTTCTTTACAACTCCGAAGCCTGGAAAGTGAACCACTTCCCTGAACAGTGGCTGAGTGTGTTTGAGATGACATGTCTCAGGTGGATTCTAGATGTCACATAAAGAGATAGGCTGTGCAATGAGGACATTAAGAAACATATCCATCTACAGAAGAAAGTAAACTACAGATACAGCAATGGTGCTTGAGATACTTTGCAAATACTCAAGGATAGCACTGCTTGGAAGAGTGCACAGAATAAGGCAAAGAGGAAGGCCCCAAAACTCTGGACAAACAGCATAAAGGAAGACTGTGGAACCTTGGGTATGACAATAACATAAGCATCTAGGACTGCCCAGGATAGGAACAACTGGAGAACTGTCATAAATGGGCTGTCCGTGCATGCTTAAGCATTGTTGGGACATAAATGATGCTGCTGCTGCTGATGATGATGATGATGGCAATGATGATGATGATGATGGAACAATGAAAGCAATATCTTGATAGATGGAGCCATTATAGGGTTAGGGAGAAACCTGGTGCTAGGGAAATTCCCAGGAATCCACAAAGATGACCCCAACTAAGATTCCTAACAATAGTAGAGAAGGTGCCTGAATGGACCTTCCCCCATAATCAGATTAGTGACTACCCTAATTGTAATCTGAAGGCATAAGTCACAAACAATCCCACACCAGTTTGGAATTATGATGAATAGGGTGGTATTTATTTAAAAGGGAAAAAACTTACAGATCACTGTCCCAGACAACAGCCCGCAATCAGGAAGGAATCTAGTCGCCAGAAACTAAGCAGGAAGCAAAGAGAGAGAGAGAGTAATCATAGAACCAACATCCAGAAACTGATGGAAGCAAAGGCAGTGACCCACAAACAAGCACTGGGTTGTGCTCCTGGAGTTCAGTTGAAGAGAGAGGGGGTGAATTGTATGAGCAAAGGAGTCAAGATCATGTTTGGAAAAACCACAGAGATAGCTGGCTGACCCAAGCTAGTGGAAGCTCACTGAGTCTGGACTGACAGCTGGGAACCTACGTGGGACTGAACTAGGCCCTTTGAATGTCGATGAGAGTTATGTGTCTTGATCTGTTGGGGAGGCCCCTGACAATGGGACAAGGACTTATCCCATGGTGCATAAACTGGTTTTTTGGAGCCCATTCCCTATGGTGGGATACTTTGCTCAGCCTTGATACAGAAGGGAGGGCCTGCCTCAACTTGGTATGCCAGGCTTTGCTGACTCCATACAGAAGGCCTTATCCCCTCTGAGGAGTAGATGGGGGCAGGAGGGGGTAGGAGAAGGGGAGAAAAAGGAAACTGTGGTTGGTATGTAAAATGGGAAAAAATTCAAATAAAAAAATTAGCTGCAGTGATATTTATACAATAGAACATTGAAGAAAGGATACATATGAACTGGTGTAAATTAATCTGAAAAACATAATGCTGAGTGAAACCAAAAGATTTATTGCATGAACGGTAGGGTACAATCAAGAGAGAGCTTAGAACCCAAGAAGAGGTGTGAGAGTTTCTGCTGGGCAACAGACACTCAGAATCTCATCTGAGCTGTCTACCTGCTATACCCAGATGCCGTACCCATGTTATATGGCATTGCTCCCAGGAACAGAATACACTTTATTTTAATGGAGCTTACATAACCACATGTGGCTAACAGAGCATGCACTGACAGAACAGGTTGGGAGTATGTGGACTTGGAAGATGAGCACATGCTGACTTCATGGTGGTGCTCAGGTCTGGAGAAGTAGAGCAGGCCAGAAGTGGATGTGGACCTGCTTGCACTTCCTCACTACAAATGTCCATAAATCTACAGACTCAGAAGGCTAATGCTTCTAGCATTTGCTAATCTCTGCTCTTTGAACATTTGAAATCTGTTCCTCTTTAATTCTAATATCAATTATGAATTAAATATTTAAATCAAATTAAATGTTTTGTTTTTGTTTATTTGAATTATTTCTTTAATTTAAATGTGTAAGTAACTTTTTAAAAATACAAAGTCCTTACAGGGTCTTTAAGTTCACTACCATTTTTTTAATGAGTTTTGTGTCATCTTTCAATTGTAGCTTCAAAAAGTTATTTAAAGTAATCATTCTTTTGTTTCCAAGTGTTAAAACTCAGCACACTGGAAAACCAAACTTCCTCTCCGATCACACAGCACTCCCCTGTAATGTCTAGAAAAGACACAAAAAGAGAGAGAAGAGAGCAAGTGCAGCTATCCAACGACCCACATCTGCTTTTCAAAGAAGAAACTTCCAACACACAGTGTGACATTAAATTGACCTTACAATCAGTATTCAAATTCATCAAGGTATTTTTCGAAGGATATCCCAAGAAACCCAACAGATGATTGATTTCCATGAAGCTGCATGCTAACTTGTGGTTGACTTACAACATCTAAAACTTACATACAGCTCTTACATATATTTACACATAATATTATAAAAATATAGATGATCTGGTCAAAAAAAGAGTAGCAAATATGCTTCTAATATCTACTATTCTCTCCTCTTCTCACCCTTCCCTCCTCTCCCTCTTTTCTTTCTTTCCACCTCCTTCTTCCCCTTCCCCATCCTTTCCTCTCCTTCCCCATTTATTCAAGTTATCATGGTATAAAAGATCTTTGAAAGAATTTTGTCTACTTATGCACACAATTTTTAGATGTAGCAATTTATGTGACAAAATGTCCAGGTAAGAGTAGAGAAACATGACTGTTTTGTGATCTGTTCTGACTGACTTTGGAGTAAATTATTTTGGATGATAATACAAATGGCAAGAAATGACAGCAATTATCTCTTACTTTCTTGTGACAAAAAAAATTATTGAGCTATTCCTGACTTCCCACTGCTTTCATAAAAATACACACAAAACTCAAATTAATGTGATGACTAATTTTATGTGACTGGGCCCCATGAAGTAAAATTAACCCTTGTTTCTGGGTGTGTTCAGTCATGTGTCTCGAGAGATCAGTACAGGACCGGGGGACCCAATAAAGGGAGAGGAAAGGAAAGGGAGGGGAGGGGAGGGAAGGAAGTGGGAGGGGAAGGGAAGAAGAGAGAAAAGAGGAAATGATGGGGAGAGGAAGGGAAGGAGAGGTAAGGAGGAAAGGAGGGGAAGGGAGAAGGAGGGAAAGGAGAAAAGGAGGGGGAGGGAAGAAAGGGGGAAGGGTTGATGGCCTCACTTGGGCCCTTAGGACTTGAATCAAAAGACAGGGGAAGAGATGAGAACTGAAAGCACTTGCTTCCTTCCTGTCTATCTGAACAGGGCCATGGCAAAGAAAACAAACACTCAAGAACACCAAAAATACTGCATAAATATCCATCTGCATAAAGTAGATATGAAATGGATTAATTTCATGTGTAATTTTTGGGTACCATTTCCAGAATTTCTCATTAAATTCAAGTATTCCAAAATGTAAAAAAAAATTTGAAACTATAAAACATACCTGGTCCCTGGGATATCGATTGATATGAAACTTATATTTTCAGTTAGTGTTTCAGTTAATATTTCTAGTGACTTCCAATACTGAGTATTCCATACCAAGTATTAAACATTCAATAAAGAGTTAATCTGAGAAATTTATGTTGAAAATAACTAAATGATATAATTAAAACCTATAACCCAATGTATGCATTTTGCTTCCCCCAAATGAAGAACATATTGTATTTTATCTCTTTGTATAACATGCTTACCCCTTTAATCTGTTTTGTAAGGTTATAAACTGAAATAAAAATTTCAAAGATATGTTTAATAGATACATGACATGAGAAAAGTTAATGAGTGTGTGTTCACCAAGCTGACAGCTATGTTTTCAGTCTTCATATGCTCAAATATTTGAGCAAAGAAAATTAAATCGTTCCTGAAACAAAAAGCTGGGTCAAATGAATAAACAGACAAAGTTCGATCTGGAATCTTTATATGCCTGTTGCACTATTTTTCTACACTAAAACAAAACATGTAATCACAAGTATACATACTGCACACAAACATGTATGCACACACATCCATACAGGATTTTTCACAGAAAGTAAACAAAAAGATTAAAAACTATGATAACATCACTCCAACTTTTAACTGTAAGTTGAAAAACTTAAAGTTTTCAATGTTTCCACTAAGAAGTAGAAACAAGTGGCTGGAGAGATGGCTCAGTGGCTAAGAGCACTGACTGCTCTTCCAGAGGACCTGGAGTTCATTTCCCAACCCCTACATGGCAGCTCATAAATGTCTAAAACTCCAGGTCCAGAGGACCCAAAACCCATGGCAAAACACCAATTTACATAAAATAAATATAAATAAAAAATAAACAAAATAGTTTTAAAGAAATGGAGATGACTGGAATTGGGGGTCATTTGGAGGGTGATGTGGAAACCTAGTGCAGTGGAAATTCTTGGAATCTGCAAGAGTGACCCTAACAAAGACGCCTAGTAATGGGGGATATGGAGCCTGAACCAGCCATCTGCTATAACCAAGTAAGGCTTCCAGTCATGGTACTGGGACATCAATGCATACACAAAACCTCTGACCTACAATCTGTCCTGTGTGCAAGATGTGCAGAGGTAATGGTGGCAACAGATTTGTGGGAGTGCCCAATAATGTTTGGTCCAACTTGAGGCCCATGCCCGGAAAGAGAGCTCATACCTGAACACTGCCTGGATGTTCAGGAACCAGGAACTGGAGAGCCAGAAACCTAGTATAGAGCCAAACACAAGTAGTAAAAAATTACAAATTAAAAATCAGTGAAATTCTGCTATATTCATAGATCAGTGCTTAGCCCAGTTTCATCAGAGACATCATTCAGCAACTGATAGAAGCAGATGCAAAAACCCACAGTCAAATGCTAGCAAAACCAGGGGAACCACATAGAAGAGGAGGAGGAAGGATTGTAGGTGCCACAGGAGTCAAGAACACCATGAGTATATGGCCCACAGGATCAACTAAGTAGAACTCATAAAGGCTCACAGAAACTGAAGTAACAATCACTGGCCCTGTATGGGTTTGAGCTAGGTCCTCAGCATATATGTTACAGTTGTAAGGCTTGGTGTTCTCGTGGGACTGCCAACAGCGAGAATGCAAGGTGTCTTTGACTCCTTTACCTGCTCTTGGGACCTTTTTTATCCTGCTGGGTTGTCTCATTAAGACTTGATATGAGGATTTATGTCCAGTCTTATTTTATCTTGCTAAGCCTCATTTGGTTGATATCCCTAGGAGTTCTGCTCTATTTTAGGGGAAATGAGAAGCAGTGGAACTCGAGAGGGGTGACTGAGAGAAGTAAAGAGAGGGGAAACTGTGACTGGGATGTAACCTGTGACAGAAGAATAATTTCTTCAAAGTTAGCAATATTCCAAAAGACTTTACATTACATGTGACATGGTCTGAGTTATAAAAAAATAAGTAATTGCTCGATATCTTCTTGTTAAATTTTCCAAATAGATTTTTTTTCATACAATGTATTCTGATTATGGTTTCCCTTCCCCTGGTTCCTCCCAAATCCTCCCTACCTCCTCACGCACCCATATCCACCCCCTTTCTTTCTCTCTCATTAGAAAACAAACAAGCATCTAAAAAGTAATAATAAAATTAAAATAAGATTATGAAAAAGCAAACAAACAACAAAAAAGAGCCAAAGAAATGCATACAGGTACAGCTAAACACATCTGATTACTCAGACAAAAGCCCATAAAAACAAAATCAAAAAAAATAATATATAAGAACTTCTCTTCTATTCTCAGAATGTTACTAACAATAATAACCAGATAACTTAACAACCAGGTATTTACAAAATAAAGCATAAATGCCATAACTAATCAAGGCTATTAGTGTTCATTTCAGAATAAATGAAAAGGCATGTAACTTATCAAGACTCGTATTTCCTATTCTGGGGAAAACCCAGGTTAAATTGGGAAGAAAGAAAATGTGTAGGTGATGTAATTTGTACCTCTGTTCACAATCTACAAAGCTGAAAGAGTTATAAATGATCAAATTATAATCTTGGATGGTTATGTTTATTATTTAAATATTTTCCATAACATATCTCACACATAGATTCACCTTTTAGGCTGGCACTCATAGAAACAAGATTTCTTCTTATTGTTTATTTGATACATTATAAAAGTATTTCCAAGGCAGTTGAATTTAAAACCCACTCAACAGGAAGGAGTTCATGCCTGGAACTGTAAACCTGGCACCACCCATGCTAAAGAGGTCATAGACCTGAAAAGAAAACCTCCTGCTCTCATTGTCCTAAACAAATATACGTCAAACTGCATTACAAATACTTTTTCCTTTCAATTCAAATTCAGTCCTTTTGCCACTTTTCTTAGTAAGTGTTGTGAGGAAGTAAGTGGGTCCCATACGGATGAAATAGTTCATGGGTTCAGTTCAAGAGGGGCACTTAGCATCACATCTCTGTAATCTTATCTCTTCTCATCCTCTCTGTGAAGTTTGTTTTCACTGATCCTGTTTCTGCTGCCTCCAGTATGAGGCAACAACCAGGCTGCCAAGGCTACAACCCAAACAACAGGAGCCAGATGGTGGTTGCTAGAAGCTCAAGTTGCTAACCAAGAAATCTTTACTTTCTTCTAGAGTATATAAGATGCACTTTGACCTCATCAATATGAGGATCAGTACCAGTAATTTCAGTGCCTTTAATATAGTATTGTGGCAGGAAATTTTGTACCTTTCTTGGTATTTCATCCAGCAGTAGTAACAACAGCTTTCCAAAATGTCATTTATATTATTGAGAAATCAATAATCCTTAGCATTACAAATCCAGCATGTACACACACACACACACACACACACACCCCAAGTGTAATTTCTTCTTCATGACTTTTTAACTTGAACTACATTCAATCAATAGTAAGAATTGTCCTTTTATAATGTTTATTTCTATTAATGATTGTAGTTTTATGATAATTAGACATAGCTATACTCTTTAAATTTATGAGCAAGCAGTATACAATATTGGAAAATTATACTATTGAGTTGTTCCTTAATTAATGGATAATTAGAAAACATAAAATACAAAACATTTGTAAGTATTATCACCCCATCTGATTATTGATAAAGTATTGTGACACTTCCAAACGCTTACTTTATAGTTTTCATTGTTCTTTTTGTAAGAATATAAACATCATTTTTTTTAAAAACTTGGAATTCATAGAAGCATTATTTTATTTATTAAAATTTTTATTTTTATTTTACTTTATGCATATGGATACTATGCCTACATATGTATGTACAACACTTGTATATCTGATGCCTATGGTGGTCAGAAGAGAGTGTTAAATTCCCTGGAACTCTATTTACAAATGGTTATAAGTTGCCATGTGGATACTGGGAACCAAACTTGGATCCTCTACAAGATCAACAAGTGCTCTTCACTGAACACTCTCTCCAGCCCCAGAACCATTATTTTATACTTTCACAATTTATTTGCATATTTTCTTTATTTTGAATGAATAAGGAGAATCTTAATTCAAAAGAATTAATGTTGCATCTGTTTTGCTTGACCTCATTAAAACTTCAGTGATTTTTGTATTTTTAGAGAAACTTGTAATGTTGTCAACATGTAAAAACGAAACAGGGCAGATCTAGGTGGAGAGCAGGTGGGGAGCAACTGGGGTGAGTAGAGGAAGGAGAAACTGTATTCAGATATAAGAAGAATAATGAAGCCCATTGGAAAGGCCAACTCACCCTTGGCTGCCTCCCCAGGACAGACTGAATAGAAACAAGTGGCAAACTGTACCTGCCTCGGTTCCACCCTAACAACAGGCAAACTGTGCCTGCCTCGGTTCCACCCTAACAACAGGCAAACTGTGCTTCCCTTGGTTCCACTCTAACAGGCAAACTGTGCCTGCCTTGGTTCCACCCTAACAACGGGCAAACTGTGCCTGCCTCGGTTCCACCCTAACAGGTAAACTGTGGCTGCCTCGGTTCCACCCTAACAGGTAAACTGTGGCTGCCTCGGTTCCACCCTAACAACAGGCAAACTGTGCCTGCCTTGGTTCCACCCTAACAACAGGCAAACTGTGCCTGCCTTGGTTCCACCCTAACAGGTAAACCAAACTTCCCAATGAAATGAATTTATTTTCCATTCAGCTGGGTGATCTCTTTATAATTGCTTGCTACCATTAAAGGAGTGTACTCACGGTTAAACTGACTGATGCCTCATATTTTGTGTGGAGATATGGATCCTTAACCACCCTATCATGGTCTTTCACCTCATCATTTTCTCCTTAAGAAATGTACAGCCAGGAGTTCACACCTGTATCCCCAGAATTCTGTATTGAAACAAAAAGACTGTGAGTTTCTAGCTAGCCTAGGGTACTTGGTCAAAAATCGAAAAACAAAAAACCTTTTTTTTCTGGTGTAACAAGTTGTTATTAAGAGATGACCACAGATCCAGGTGTGAAAGTATGCCAAAACTAACCAAAAAAGAAGTTGTGACTGTAGAAATTTATAAACACATGAGAGAAAATAAACCAGTTGGCCTGTGGAACAGCCACCTACCTAAAGCAGCCTTTGAGAAAGCACTAACATCGGAGAAGAAACACAGAGTACTTAGTTGGATTGTCTGTTTTTCCTGCTCTTAAAAATGTATGCCTACGCAAAACAAAATTAACAACAACAATAAAGATATAGAAAGGAAAAGAACCTCTAAGGAATCCTAATTTTCCTTCTTCCTTCTAAGCCACATCAACTCGTAACAGTCAAATCATAACATATACTAGTAAATGACCTCCTAATAACCATATGACTAATAAATAATAATTAAAATTTTAATTAATTAATTAACATGTCTTAGTCGATTGTTCAACTGCCTCTAGTAGCATATGTGAGCACAGGGAGAATTCAGTTTTAAGAACCTTACAATTAACACAATAATATTTTTGCCATTATTTTTAATCTTCATTATTGTTTTGATATAGTTACTATTTTTCCAAAATGTCTTTTTCCATCAATTTTTCAAGAATATATCTCCAGAAATCCAATTTCAGGAACTCTATTTCTAAAAGAAAAGCCCCTCTAAACTTATTTTATACAATATCCAAATTGACTTCGTTATTTCATTTACATAGGTGGTTTGTATAATACTCCTTGTATTTTTATAAATTTCCAAAGCCAAGACAGAGAGAGAAAATAAAGGAGAGGATTTTTGTGACAGGATCCCGCCTAAGCCAACTGTCAGTAGTCTGTTGGCAGAAGGCCTTTGTGTGAACTGTTTCCAAGAGCTCAGCCTGAAAGGCAGCCAAAGGCTCTGCAAGAAAATAGACCCCAAATGGCTTGCTACCTTTCACCTTTGACCCTTGACCCAGCTGTCTCATACTTTGAAAACTTGAAGCCTTTTGAGAGAAGGCATAGCAATTCTGTTTACAAACACTGTGTTTATTTCTGCAGAACAGCTTGGCAAGACGTATCCAAGTCACCTGGGCCTGAGTTGTCACAGAAACCATAGGCCACAGACTTCTTACAGCTGAGCCAACACCGCCACATTTTGACTGGTTGAAATCAGCCTTAGATTATGCAGCAATTCCCAACCATTTAATTTTCTGTCTAGTTCACCCAAGTATTAACCCACAGAAAATGACAGCAATCTGCTGACTGCCAAGTGGTATAAGTTATGGTTTCTTGCATGAAAGAAAGAAAAAGCAACAATTTTCAACATGAGTATTAAAATTCAATCTTGGAGCGAGAGAATTGTCTCAGCGGTTAAGAGTATGTGCTGCCCTTTCAGAGAATCTGAGTTCAGTTCCTGACATTGTCCTTTTGTACATCCTTTTGTAACTTCAGGTCAAGGGGATCATTTGACAGTCTCTTCTGACTGAGAGTACAAGGTATGAACATGTCAAGCATACATACATGGAGGCAAAATACTCATACACTTAAATAAAAATGTGTAAAATTTGAAGTCAATGTCAACTGCTACATTGTCCTACATCTTAATAAGTTGTTACTATGCAGTAAAACTCATACAAATGTTTTACCTATTTGCATTTTCTAAACTCTGTTCTTTTAGTTAGATAGTATATTATGTATATACCTAAAAAATACTTGACTAAATCAATTATTTCTAGCACATACAAACTGATCCCTCACAGTTGCAGCTTCAGTCATTTCTTTGTTAATTTAAAATGAATCAATTAATTAATGCTCACAAAGTATTAATAAGCTCAGTGCAGCCCAATTTCCTTTTTACACTGTGAAAGGTTATTCTAAGCATGGGCAATAAGTAGCTCCTATACAACCGATCAAGGAAGTACTTACCATACAAGCATGAAGACCTATGTCCAGATTTCCAGGACCCACACAAAACACCAGGTATGCACTGTATCTGTAATAGCAGAAACAGGGAAGCAGAGATAGGAGGAACCCTGGATCTCACAGCCCTGGCTAAATCTGTGGTCTGTGCGTTCAGTGAGAGATACTGTGTCAAGGAAATAAGCTGAGAAGTAATTAAGGAAGGTAGAATGTGTGTCTCTAGCCTTCAACTTCATGCACATGCATGAACACTTGACCTTGAACTTCATGCATACATATGCATAAGCACTTTCACTTGGTGCACACATGGTTACATAAGCACTTCTTTACCTTCATCCACATACACATGTATGAGCATTTCAATTTCATGTACACATGCATCCATGTGCATTGTCACATACATGTACATACATTACTCAACTAACACACACATACAACAAATAAAACAGTGAGTGAAAACATTCCAAAGTTATTTACTGAGTAATGAATTTATTATCTGAATTTCTTCACAGAGATCACATCTCAAATTTTACCAAAATAATACATACACTTTATCAAAACTACTAATTGAGAGGTTGAAGGTAAATCCCTATAGCTGAAGAAACCACATACTTCAAATACAGGGCCCAGAGTCCCCTTTGCCAGAACTGACCTAAATGCCTCCTCCTTGAAGACCCTCCCCGTATCCCTCCCCGTATCCCTCCCCTCACTCCTCTTACCATCCCAGCCTTTAATGTCAGCAAGCAATCACTGTGAACACACTAGTGTAGGGATAAGTCCCACCCCTTAGGGGGCGTGTTCGCCTCAGGCTAAAGTTCTCCTATAAAATTGGTGAGCGTGCTCCCAGCGCTCTCTTCTGCTTTCCTGGTCTCCGCGGGAACAGTGGTTCTGTAAGTCTATTCCTCCATTAAAGCTGTCTATATTTTGACAATCTGTCTGCATTCGCTTACGCCGTTACACACTAGCTGGACAGGTCAGAAAAACAGAAAACACACAGCCATAATAATCTCTGAAAATCTAGAGAGGAAACAGAAACCAAGGAACAAAACAGCCAGCCAATAAAAGAATATTCAAAAATCTGTAACTAGACCTATAGTCACTCCAAACCCATGCACCATGATGCCAGTATAAAAACATGATCATTAACAACCAGGGCAATATGTCTTCACCAGAGCCTCACCATGCTACCATAGCAAGCCTTGAATATCCCAATATAAATGAAGCACAAGAAAAAAGGCCTTAAAACCAACTACATAAAAATGAAAGCGGTCCTTAAAGAAGAAATGAATAAATCCAGGAAAACACAAATAAACAACTGGAGGGAATTAATTAAGCCTTTCCTTTAAGATAGGAAAACACAAACGAACAATTGAAGGAAATAAGTAAATCCTTTAAAGGAAGCAAAGAAAACAAACAGGTAATTGAAAGAAATGAAGAAAATTGTTTAGGACATGACAATGAAAATAGAAGCAATAAAGAAAACACAAACTGAGGGAATTCTGAGATGGAAAATCTGGGTAAGCAAACAATAACTACAGATGCAAACATCACCCACATACACAAGAGATGAAAGAGAGAATCTAAGGCATTGAAGATATGACAGAGAAAATAAATTAATCTGTCAAAGAAAATGTTGAATATAAAAAAATTCTTGATGCAAAATATCCAGGAAATCTAGAACACTATGAAAAGACCAAACCTAAGACTATTAGGAACAGAAGGAAAAGAATCTAAGTTCAAAGGCACAGAAAATATATTCAACAAAATCATAGAAGAAAAGTTTCCCGACCTAAAGAAGGAAATTCCTGTAAAGATACAAGAAATTTTACAGAACATCAAATAGACTGGACCATCTATGATCCTGCACAAAACTTAAGTCCAAGTGCATCAAAGACATCAACATAAATCCAGTTACACTAAACCTGATAGAGAAAATGAAGAATATCCTGGAATACATTGACAAAGGAGACAACTTCCTAAATAAAGAACACTATCAATACTATAAAACAGCAGCTTATAGAATGAGAAAATAACTTCAACAACCACATATCTTATAGAGGGACTATTTTCAAAGTATATAAAAAACTCAAGAAACTAGTCATCACAAAACCAAATAATGCAACTTAAAAAATGGGATACAGATTTAAACTGAAAATTCTCAACAGAAGAATCTCAAATAGTCCATGATACACTTAAAGAAATGTTCAACATCCTTAGACATCAGGGAAATGCAAATTAAAAGTACCATCTTAAACCTATCAGAATGGCTAAGATCAATATCAGAAATTACAGCTCATGTTGGTGAGGATGTAGAACAAGAGAAGTACTCCACAAAACTGGAAATCAATCTAGCTCAAGACCCAGACATACCACTTTTGGACTTATACACAAAGGATGCACAATCATAATACAAAAGACACTTGCTCAACTATGTTCATAGCAGCTTTATTCATAATAGCCAGAACTTGGGAACAACCTAGATGCTCCTCAACCAAAGAATGAATAAAGAAAATGTGGTACATTTAAACAGAGGAATCTTCAGCAGTTAAAAATAATGACATCTCACTCAAAACAATGTTTTGTAGCTCCATCCATTTTCCTGCAAAATTCAAGATGTCGTTATTTTTTCTGATGTGTAGTACTCCATTATGTAAATGTACAACAATCCCAGAGAACGTAGACAACAATGAGGACACTAAGAGAGACTTACATAGAACTAATCTACATGGGAAGCAGAAAAAGACAAGATCTCCTGAGTAAATTGGGAGCATGAGGACCTTGGGGGATGGTTGAAGAGGGGAGGGGAGAAACAGGGAGAGGAGCAGAGAAAAATGTAGAGCTCAATAAAAAATCAATAAAATAAATAAATAAGGGCATCATGAAATATTCAGTCAAATGTTTGGAACTTGAAAAAAATTAACCTGATTGCAGTAACCTAAACCCGGAGAGGCAAACATAGTATGTACTCACTTCTAAGTGGATATTAGCTGTAAAGGATAACCATGCTACAACCCACAGACCCAGAGATGGTAGGTAACAAGGAGAACCCAAGGTGAGATGTATGGATTTCCCTGCAATGTGGAACTAGAGGAGATCCTATTGGTAGACTGTGGACAGGTGGGAATATGAGAAATCAGAGTGTAGGAATGGATGCAGGGGGAGTACTGAAAGATATGACTGGAAAGGGAGTGGATATGTGAGGGTCAGGTAGAAACCTGGTGCAAGAGAAACCCCCAGGAAGCTACAATGATGGCCCCGACTAAGATTTTTAGCAAGAGTAGATATGTAGCCTGAATTGGCCATCTCCTGTGACCAGGTCAGACTTTCAATGGAGGGACTGGGACACTCACCAGCCATACAATCTTTGACTTACAGCTGGTCCTTCCTAATGGGAGATGCTGAGGTAAGGGTGGCAGACAGATTGTGGGAGTGGCCAACCAATGACTGGTCCAGCCTGAGACCCATGCCTTTAAAGTAAGCCCACCCCTGACAATGCCTGTAGTGCTGGTACTCAGAGGATGGATGCCCTAGAGACCTAGGATAGAACCAAACATGCTTGGGGGGGAAATGTCAATGTAAAATGATGTCTAATGAAATTCTGATATACTCATAGATTTTTGACTACCCCAATTGTCATCAGAGAGCCTTCATCTGGTAACTTATGGAAACAGATACAGAGACCCACAGTCAAACATTAGGCTGCTCTTGGAACATCCTTCTGAAGAAAGGTGGAAAGGATTGTAGGAGCCAGAGAGGTCAAGGACATCACAAGAAAATGCACAGAAACAACTAACCTGGGCTCATAGCAGCACACAGATACTTAACAGACAACCAGGGAGACTACATGGGACCAACCAAGCCCGTGTGTGTGTGTGTGTGTGAGAGAGAGAGAGAGAGAGAGAGAGAGAGAGAGAGAGAGAGAGAGAGAGAGAGAGAGGTAATACTTTGGTCTACTTTGTGGGACTTCTAACACTGGGAGTGGGGTCAGTTCCTAATGCTGCTCATTGTACTTTGGCTGGCTTTGGGGGCACTATTACTCATACTGGGTTGCCTTGCCCAGGTTTAATACAAGGGGAGATGCTTAGTCTTACTGCAACTTGATATACAATGCTTTGTTGATATCCACGGGAGGCCTGCCCTCTGAACAGAAACAAAGAAGGAGTGGATTTAGTGTGGGAACAATAGAAAGGTGAGGAGAGGGAATGGAAGAAGAGGAGAAAGGAGAAACTGTGATTGAGATGTAAAATAAATAAATTTCATTTTTAAAAAAATAACATCTTGTGTGTATAAGAAGGAGAACCCAAAGAAAAACATATAGGCATCCTCCTGAATATTAACCTTCATCAGGCGATGAAAGGAGACAGAGACACACATTGGAGCACCGGACTGAAATCTCAAGGTCCAAATCAGGAGAAGAAGGAGAGAGAGCACGAGCAAGGAACTCAGGACAGCGAGGGGTGCACCCACACACTGAGACAATGGGGATGTTCTATCGGGAACTCACCAAGGACAGCTGACCTGGGTCTGAAAAAGCCTGGGATAAAACCGGTCTTGCTGAACATAGCAGACAATGAGGACTACTGAGACCTCAAGAACAATGGCAATGGGTTTTTGATCCTACTGCACGTATTGGCTTTGTGGAAGCCTAGGCAGTTTGGATGCTCACCTTACTAGACCTGGATGGAGGAGGGTGGTCCTTGGACTTCCCACAGGGCAGGGAACCCTGACGGCTCTTTGGGCTGACGAGGGAGGGGGACTTGATTGGGGGACAGGGAGGGAAATGGGAGGCGGCAGTGAGGAAGAGACAGAAATCTTTAATAAATAAATAAATGAAAATATATAAAAAAAATAACATCATTATATTTGCAGTCAAGTGGACAGACTGGAAACAATCATCCCGAGTGAGATAAGACAGACTTCAAAAGTCAAATATGGTAATGTATTCATTTATACATGGATATTAGCTGTTAAGTAAATGATAACCAGTCAACAATCTGTAGACCTAGAGATAGGTCAAAAGGAGGGCTCTAAGGGGTGAGGCATGAATCTTGTGAAAGGAAAATATATTTTGCTATTTGGACTGGGAACTGGTGGGAATGGAAGCAGGTTGGATCAGGTTGTGGGGAGAGATGGTGTGGAGGCAGAGAGTGTAAGGAGAGGCAACTGGAATTGGGAGAATTTGGGAAGCAGTGTGGAAACTTCCAGGAATCTATAATGGTAACACCAGTGACGATTCCTAGTAATGGGAGATAGGGAGTCTGAACTGGTCATCTATTGTAGCCAGGCAAGACTCCCCTTGGTGGGACTGAGATGCATTCAATTGAGTTGTTAGCCAAGGGGGTCCCTTGGAGATCACTAAACAACCAGGGCTGAAACTAGGACAGAGAGGTGCTGTCTGCAAACTAACTGAGAGCCCATTGCGGGTGACAACTCCCACACAATTCACTAAATGTGAAGAATTCAAGTTGGTACAGGAAGGTACTTTGAAGGCTACCAAAAGAGAAACATGGACATCAACCCAGTCATAAAACCTTTGACCTACAATGTATCCTGCCCACAATGCCCTGGGACAGTTGCAGTGCAGAATTGGTGAGAGTGGCCAACCAATGTCTGATTTAACTTGAGGCCCACCCCACAGGAGGGAGCCTGTGCCCTATTCTGTCTGGATGGCCAGAAACCAGAGACTGGATAATCTAGACCCCTAGACAAAACCAAACGTGACTAGTCTAAAAAAAATCCTAAAAATGTTCTGCTATACTCACAGATCATGGATCTAGATCGGTACCTTGTACAGTCAACATCATAGAGGCTTCCTCCAATAGCAAATGGGAGTGCAGAGACCCACAACCAGACATTATGTTGAGAGAGAGTCTAAACTGGAGGTTTTCATCCTATCTCTCCCCTCAGAGCTCAGGGAATCCCATGGAAGAGGTGGAGGAAAGATTTCGGGAGTCAGAATGGATGGAGGACACCAGGAGAACATGGCCCGCTGAATCAACTAAGCAGGGCTCATAGGGGCTCACAGAGACTGAAGCAGCAAGCACAGGGCCTGCATGGGTCTTCACCAGGTTCTCTCATATGTGCTATTAGCTTGATGCTTTTGTGGACCCGTAGCTGGTGTATCCTTGACTCTTTTGTCTGCTCTTGGACTCGTCTCCTCCTGCTGGGATGCCATGTCCCGCCTCCATGAGCTCTCATGAAACTGAAAACCTAATGCAAGGCAAAGGATACCACCATTCACACAAAGTGGCAGCCTACAGAATGGAAAAGATTCTTACCACCTACACATCTGATAGAGAGCTAATATTTAAAGTATATAAAGAACTTCAAAAAACTGGACATCATGTAAACAAATAATGCAATTATTGTCCTACTATATATTTCCTACTACAATGACACTTGCTCAGCCACGTTTATTGCTGCTTTATTCATAATAGCCAGAAACTGGAAACAACCTAGATGTGCAGTAACCGATGAATAGATAGTGAAAATATGGTACATTTATACAATGGAATGTCACTCAACTATTTAAAAAATCAAAATCATGAAATTATCAAGTAACTAGACAAAGCTAAAAAAATCAACCTTAGTGAGGTAACACAGACCCAAAAAGATAAACATGGTATTATTCACTTACATGTGGAAGTTAGCTGTTAAATCTTTGATAAGCAGGCTATACAATCCCCAAATGTTAACTGTAGAGTAAAGCACTGGGGGAAAGAAAGATCTCTCTATGAAAAGGAAAAAGAATGTATATTATAGATGCATGGAACGAGGGAGAGTGGGACAGGAGAATTAGAGGGGAAAAGAAGATGTGATAAGAGAGGAAATGTGGGGAAGAATTAGACTAAGGGCCACTGAGAGGTCTATGGAAACACACTACAGTAGAAGCTTCTTAAAATATATACAACTAACTGTAAAGGAAGTACAAATGGAATCACCAAATAGCAGGGAGACACAGTCCCAGCGAGGCGTCTCTCACCATCAACTGAAACCTCCAGTGCAAGAAATGGGTCACATCTAACTGAGTTGTTGCCAAAGGGGCCCATGGAAACCCCTACCAACTCAGGCTATTCAGAAAGAGACCCTCCCTGTTAACCATTAAAATATTCCCTCTTTTTAAATTTGCAGTATCATGATCTCTTTGCAAATTAGACATTTAAGGGAAACTACACTGCCTTTAGCAAAAGAATTTCTTAATGCCAGAGATCTTCCCTGTGCATTTTCTTTGATATTAAGAAAGAAAAACAAAAACCAGGTAGTGGTGGGCCAAGGCTTAAATCCCAGCACTCAGGAGGCAGAGGCTTGTGGATCTCTATGAGTTCAAAGCCAGCCTGCTCTACAAAGCAAGTTCCAGGACAGGCTCCAAAGATACACAAAGAAACTCTGTCTCAAAAAGAAAAAAAAGGAAGAATGGAAGAAAGAAAGAAAGAAAGAAAGAAAGAAAGAAAGAAAGAAAGAAAGAAAGAAAGAAAGAAAGAAAGAAAGAAAGACAACTTATTTTTACAGCCTGGGTTTAGGCAACTGCCCAAACGGCCTATAGAACTGATATCATTTTATAGAAATTGTATGAATATTAACAAATTACCCTAATGATTTCTTTATCTGAAAAGATAAGTTCACCATCATAAATTCACTTTGAAATGCAAAAGCAGAAATTATACTGTTGTTAAAATTTTCAAAACAAATTTTTTGTCTTGTCACAGACTTGTGAACTGGAAATCTCAGTGACAAAAGTCATCAAGAAAACTTGCTGGATGAAACGTTGCTACTTACAAGATAAGCCAAGTAAAAATACCACAATGGTCAAGACAAAATACAAAGCCAATGTAAAACTTCACATATTGGTAATAGAATAATGTGATAAAATGGTGGTTTTAAAATGTAAAACTATTGAATCATGCAAAACTGTGTCATTTTAGTA
Organism: Alexandromys fortis; assembly: GCF_014885135.2. Taxonomy (NCBI): domain Eukaryota; kingdom Metazoa; phylum Chordata; class Mammalia; order Rodentia; family Cricetidae; genus Alexandromys; species Alexandromys fortis. The sequence continues at coordinate 518,060 of NW_026068085.1, forward strand.
ATTCTAGACATAATAGTCACTTAATCAAGACTGCATGATATCAGGATGGCAACTTTAAAGCAAATGAAACTTTCAATGTGGTAGCAAATGGGACGTCCTTTAACTTCTCTTTTATAATTTTCAAACAGAAATGTCCTTTCCCAACTTGAATTGATTAATACCCAAGCATTTGGAGACCTTATTCAGAAAAACAATAGCGTTAAGGTCTACAATCTTTAAAACCTAATATCTGTTAATAAAATTAGCTACTGAAGTGGAACACGACAGATGGGGGGGTCGCGAATCAAATAATCCCACACTAGCTCCAAATAGGGTATACTAAGTTTTTTTTTCTTTATTTTAATAAAAACTCACAGAACAGTAATGGGGGTCCAACATTCAGGTGTGAAGCACGGGAAGAGAGGGGCAAGCGGGCGAGACAGCGGCTTTTTGGGTACTGAAACTGAGCTTTGGGACCTTAAATTTGTCGGTCATTTTTCAATCACAAATAGTTGTTCAAAACTGCCAAGTTCTGTGCATGGAGTCCAAGATGCTAGTATGACTGTAGCGAGACCTTGGGAGCACAGTATTTACACACTGACGACTCTGAGAAGAACCTTCACAGCGCCCTTCGGAATCCGCGGTACAGACTTCATCGCCGCAGTTGGTGCTCCCTTCTCTTTTCTAGAGAGAACATCCAGACTTTAATTCAACAGCTGTTCATTAAACGTCCTATGTCATGGATCACACCAAAAATGGAAATGCAAAAACCCATAACATGTGACTTTTGTGCTTACCCTTAAAAAAATCTAGTCCAGCAAAAAAAAAAAAAAAAAGGAATACAGCTATGAACAATAAACTACAATTTCTGCAACAGACTTGTGAACTGGAAATCTCAGTGACAAAAGTCATCAAGAAAACTTGCTGGATGAAAAGTTGCTACTTACAAGATAAGCCAAGTAAAAATACCACAATGGTCAAGACAAAAATATGAATGAATACAAGAGTACAAAACAGATTGTCATGGCAGCACGACTGGGAGCTACTCAGTTTTCCTGGAATTTGCGAGTGTGCAAGGACTGCCCGCGATGTGAAATGATGAAACAAAGGGTTGTCAGAGTGAGGCTGGAGCATTCTGTAGTGACTTACAGCAGAACACCTGAATGAAGACTAAAAGGAATGGGATTCATATATTTTATTTTTTTCCAATTTTTTATTTCTTTTTTATTGATTTTTATTGAGCTCTACATTTTTCTCTGCTCCCTTCCCTACCTCTCCCCCCTTCAACCCTCCCCCAAGGTTCCCATGCTCTCCATTTACTCAGAACATCTTGTCTTTTTCTATTTCCCATGTAGATTAGATCTTTGTAAGGCTCTCTTAGTGTCCTCATTGGAATTGTGGATTGTAAGCTGGTTTTCTTTGCTTTATGTTTAAAAACCACCTATGGGTGAGTACATATGATAATTGTCTTTCTGTACCTGGGTTACCTCACTCAAAATAATGTTTTCTAGCTCCATCCATTTGCCTCCAAAATTCAAGATGTCGTTATTTTTTTCTGCTGTGTAGTACTCCATTGTGTAAATGTACCACATTTTTCTTATCCATTCTTTGGTGAAGGGGCATTTAGGTTGTTCCCAGGTTCTGGCTATGACAAACAAAGCTGCTATGAACATAATTGAGCACATGCTCTTGTGGCACAATTGAGCATCGTTTGGGAAAGGAAACACTTCTGCATTGCTGGTGGGAATGCAAGCTGGTACAACCCCTTTGAATGTCAGTGTGGTGATTTCTCAGAAACAACCTTCCTCAAGACCCATTAATACCACTTTGGGGTATATATCCAAAGGAATCCATATATTTTATAAACAAGAAAAGTCATCTAAAAACTTTTAGTATGAAAATCACAGAAACCTGGGGCCATATTTGAGGCAGAGCACTATCCTAGCATGTGCAAGACCCAGGATTCAATACACATAGCCACAAATGAATAAATAAATGTTACAGAAACACAAGTTTCCAAAATTTCTAAACAAGTATGTACATTTTGTTGACGATAGTTGTGCTGGCTAATTTTATGTCAACTTGACACTGGCTAGAGTCATATGACAAGAGGGAATCCCAATTGAGAAAACACCTCTGTAAGATGGGCTGTAGGCAAGCATGTAGAGCATTTTCTTAATTAGTGATTGATGTGGGGGGTCTCAGCCCACTGTGGGCTGGGTTCTATAAGAAAACAATCTGAGAAAGCCATGGGGAGGAAACCAGTAAGCAGCATCCCTCCATGGCCTCGGCATCAGCTCCTGCCTCCAGGTTCCCACCCTGTTTGAGTTTCTGTCCTAAGTTTCTTCAAGATTAGACTATTGGAATCCACAATGTGGAAGTGTAAGTCAAATAAAACCTTTCTTCCCCAACTCCTTTTGGTCATGGTGTTTCATCATAGCACTAGTAACCCAAACTAAGACAATGGTCAAACATTTCATATTTCATGATATATCTGCTAGGTGACCAATTGGCTACCATTTAGATGACCTGTTATAATTTTTATTTTTTTTTATTAATTTTACATACCAACCACAGTTCTCCCCTACTTTTCTCCCCCTCCTCCCAACTCCATTAACCACGTCTCAGAAAGGGTAAGGCCACTCATGGGAGTCAACAATGTCTGGCACATTCAGTTGAGGCTGGGACCTGTCTTATAATTAAATGTATTTCCCATAATCCTAATCTCAGCCTCTAGAAAACTTGAGAATTAACTACTTGTTCTACTACTTGAAGAGTACTCTTAAATATACAAAGGAGATACCATGAAGGTTCTGCTTAAAGAATTCCAGCCACAAACTGACTTGAAATCAATAGTCCTATCCAGAGCTAGTCATGATGCCTATGAACCACAAAAATACTCAGCATGATAGAATAACCTACCTTGTTTGTGACCAACATCTCTCTAAGTGGACTTCAGACCCACTCAACAAGAGGTAAGCCATGCCTAGTACTGGGAACGTAGCCAACTCCCCAGACCTAGTGAAGTCATAACTGCCACTTTCCTAAACCAGTATACTCCCTCACCACATTCTAAATGTTTATAATTATATCCACAGATAAGTAGTCATCACCACTCATAAGTGAAACTTCTCTTTTCAATAGATGGAGACTACTACAGAAAACCATAACCAATCAAATGCAAAGCTTCATGGAGGCAACTATAGAAAAACTCCCCTACCTAAGACTTAGGGAGCCACGTGGAAGAGGAAGCCCAAAGATTGGAAAAGTCACAATCAGAGAGTTTGCTGTGAGAAGCTACACACAAAGAAACCCTGTCTCGAAAAAACAAAAAAAAAAAAAGCTACACACATAAAATATCAATAACATGATTACCTAAACATGAACCTAATGAGAACAGCTGTAGATCTACTAGACAGGAGAAGACCACAGGCCTCAGCGTAGACAAAGAACTATAAGTAACTAAGGAATGCAGAAAATGGTAGAAATAGTCTGGTCCAGTGAGAGCACTCCAACTGGTCATCCAACACCAACGGGCAGCCCAGAAAACACACATACAAATAGCATTATGGAGAATGAAAAGGTTGTACTTATATATTTAAGAGTATGGATTTAGAACAGTTGGTGTGGCTCATGCCTTAAATCCCAGCACAAAGGAGGCAGAGGCAGGTGAATCTCTATGAGTTCAAGGCCAGCCTGGTCTGGAGTGTGAGTTCCAGGACAGCTAGGGCTACAGAGAAACCCTGTCTCAGAACAAAAAGAAAAACAAACAACAACAAAAAAATAATACAGATGTATATACGTGTGTGTGTGTGTGTATGTGTGTGTGTGTGTGTATAAAACCCATTTTGCAAGGTCCAAAGGTTGATAAGCAATCCTCGGTCACTCTCCATCTAATTCCTTTTCAAAGTTTCTGTGATTTTATTTATCTATATGTGTCTGAGTATTTGCCTGAATATGTCTGTGCACAATGTATGTACAATGTCCATAGAAGACAGAAGAAGCCATTAGATCCCCTGGGACTGGAGTTACAGGCAGTTGTTGACTGCTATGTGGCTGCTGTAAGTGGAACCTGTGTCTTCTGGGAATCTGTCAGTGCTCTTAACCACTTTGTCACCATTCCAACACTTTACCTTACTAAGAGATGGGTTCTCTTAGTGAACCTGAGGCTCCCCATTTTGACTAGTCACCGACCAGTTAGTCTCCATCCAGTATCAGTACTGTGTTTCTAGACATATCACCACATCTGGCTTCTTGTGACATCTCAGATCTGTGCCACAAATAGCCTCAGTTTACCCACTGGGCACCTGCCTAGGCCCCACTTCTTTCTTTTTCGGTCTTACTTTGATTGCTTACAGTCAACTGATGAAGCTCATACATCAACGTCCCAACAGTGCACTGAGCAGAGTAATATTCATAGCATTTCTGATGGATGAATGTGGCTCTGACTCACCATCCATAGGTATGAGGTTCCAGCCGCTTTCCACAGTAGAAATGGACCTGCTAGTTGATTACTTCTATTGTCAAAGCTCCTTTCTCAACACAGCCTATTATCTGTAAGATGAGCATTGCCAATGTCACAGAAAAAAAGACAAAATAATTACTATAGAATAAAAGTCACCTTTGATTCCAAACTATTATAGTCTAATAAACTAAAAAATAACAAAAATGTTTAAAATTTATCTAAGAAATAAAAATTTACAGTTGTGTTTATTCTGAGACATTTGTTATACTCTATGATATCATATGATATCTATGGGATAATCAACCCTGACCACTATCCCCATCTGAAAATGTTATCAGCTGTCTTAAAAAGAAAGATTGTCTCTGACACGTAGAATCTTGCTCAAAACATGGATGTATGCCAACTTCACATCCCTCATCACCAGTAGCAATAACTGGGAAAATTACAGAAAATTTTTGTTAATGTTAGCAATATTCTCAATAGCATTAAATGCAATATGAATGCAGCCAAAATTACTTAGACATTTCCCAGAATTCTGAAAAATATCACAACTTTTTATGAAGAAAAAATACTTTAATTTTTCTACTGTATTTATTCTGCTTAATACAGAAGTTGTGTTATAAAGTGCTCATACCAATTCTTGAAATTGAGTATTACCAGTTTCTAGTTGACTCTGCTTCATAGGGGTTGGGGAGAGAATTAGACATTATTGAAAATGTTGCAAGTAAAATTAATGTTATGCCTCTATATTACATAAAAGGATAATATATTCAAGTGAAAACTGTTTTTAAAAATCCTTAAGAAGCAGTTAACAAATACAACTCGAAAACCTGGTGCTAAATTCATAGCACTGTTGAGAATTCTGTCAACAAGGGGGTTTGCTGGACAACTTCATAACAGTAGCAGTATAGGTGTTACTGAAAGATTTGTCTCAAAAAAAAAAACTTTGAAAAAATCAGATGAACAAATCCCAAGTCTGTCATTAGCACAAGCGAAATCAAATATACTCTTACAGGAACTGAATTTATATGTTCTTAAGAGTTTGAAATAGTTGGCATTTGTAGTAGAGAAATATATTGTCTGTATTTTACTAATGTAACCATGTAGGATAACATTAAAAAAGACATGCCTTTGATCAAAAGAGTGACACCTGTGAATCTTAGGAGAACCCATAACTTTAAAATATATAATTTAAAAATTAATAAAAAAATGTAGTTTGAACAAAATTTCTCAGCTATGTATAGCTACTTACAAAAATAAAAGACCAAATTATAGCCAAGCTTCTCAGCTTGCACAGGAAGAGTTCAGTAGCAAAGTCGAGTGTCATACTAGAAGATAACAATGACCATAGATCAAGTCTGGGGTTCTTCTTAACGGCACCCATCTGCTGCAACCTGCGATGCAAATCCATGGCCACCTGTAAACAAATCAACTCTGTTAGCATTAAAGCACTGTAAAAATATGCACAGTAACAGTTGCATGTTTAAAAGATTTCCAGTTATCTTCTCTTTATCAATGAAGTCTTCTTAACATCCTTCTTCACCATCCTCCAGGTCATAGAAACTGGGAGTCCCCTACTAGGCTACAAACTCTAAATACAGTTCTTCATTTGGTTTCCAATTTCTACAATATCTGGAAGAACACTAAACAAAAGAGTCTATAAGATCAAAATATATTGTATTCGTGTTTGCATTAAATTCTCAAAGAACAAATTAAACTTGTTTTTTTAAAGTCCAGTAAGAACAAAAATATGAAAACAGGATACTATATCATCATATAATCAGTTCCAAGACAAGTTTTATACATAATACTACAGATACTAAAAGAAAGAAAATCTGGTCTACAAATCTTCAGAAAATATCACTTGAGACAAATACTAAGAAAGTGCAAGCTGGAATCAAGAGTGCCAAAAGGCCTTCTTGGTGGAGGAAGAAGCGAAAGGTGTGGCAGTGAAAAAGACTACACAGTACCTGAAAATGTCACGTACCTTTGGGAGAGTAGAAGATGGGATGAGAAAGACATGAGAAGGATTGCGGAAGTGCGCAACAGACCAAAAACCTAGACCTCTGTCCTCATAGAGCAGTTAAGCTGGGAGAACAATGTGATCACTGAAAATGTCGGGCAGAGGCCTGAAAGTAAGAGGGACAAGACGGATGGCAAAGAACTCAGTCCCACAAGACAAGGCTAACTTGATGCTTGAAAATACAGTGACACAACCCACCACCAATGACCATCAGGTTAATGACCCAATGGATATTAAGTTTGGATATATATTTAGAGTACTATGGAATATAACTTATTCTAGAAAATTGTGTGTAATATAATCTTCAATGAAAAAATGTGTCAAGAACTTGTCAAGTATTATATGATGATTCAGAAATATTAATAACATCTATCTTTGAGGTATGTGTCACGCTTTTTCTGGTTAAAGACATGATACAAATACTAAATGTAATGATTTCATTGTGGATGTATGAATTGAGTCTAAGCTCCACAACTCTGTATTTTGTTTGCTTGTGATTTTCTGTAATGGTCTCCATATGTTGCAAAGAGAAGTTTCCTTGATGCGGGGCAAGAACTACACTTACTAAGGGTATAAAGAGAACCATTTAGAATGTAGTTAGGGACTGCACTAGTTTTAGAAAAGTGGCAGTTGTAGGTTCTCCTTCAAGACACATGATTTCCCTAGCCCTGAGTAGTTGCCTAGGTTTCCCTCTTGTTGAGTGGGCCTTCAGTCCAATTAGAGACCTTTGGTTACCTTTGGTTAACAACAAGAAATACCCTTAGCGGGGCTGGAGAGATGGCTCAGTGGTTAAGAGCATTGCCTGCTCTTCCAAAGGTCCTGAGTTCAATTCCCAGCAACCACATGGTGGCTCACAACCATCTGTAAAGAGGTCTGGCACCCTCTTCTGGCCTTCAGGCATACAGACAGAATATTGTATACATAATAAGTAAATAAATATTTTAAAAAAAAAAAAAAGAAATACCCTTAGCATTAGCATGCAACTCTGGACATTGTTACAGTTTATAAGTGTCATAGCTGAGTGCAGACAGGACTGTTGTTTGCTCTCCTCCTTTGGAAATGTGTGACACTTTCAGATACCATGCAAGCTGGTCTTCAGGGAAGGGACTTTCAGGTTGCAGGCAGCTTGGCTCCTCTGGTTCTGTGTCTGATATGTTTGACGTGTTCAACAATAGGAACTTACTTTCTGCTTTTGGGGATACACAAAGGCAATATAATGACTTATAATGTTTTGGGCGTCTCTTTGAAAACAGTGGCCAACAATTCAAAAAAGAGATTCTCATACCTGGTGATGGGTTTTTGTTAGTCTATGGCTCCTGAGGAAATTGTCAGTCGAAGTGGAAAAATCTTCATTTAAATTATGTGTGTAGGGGGCTGGAGAGATGGCTCAGAGGTTAAGAGCACTGGCTGCTCTCCCAGAGGTCCTGAGTTCAATTCCCAGCAACTACATGGTGGCTCACAACCATTTGTACTGAGATCTGGCGTCCTCCTCTGGCGTGCGGGCATACATCGAGGCAGAATGTTGTATACATAATAAATAAATCTTAAAAAAATTTAAAAAAAAATTATGTGTGTATAGAGTTTTTCTAAGAACATTCAAGTCCTGTCTCCGGAACAAATATTCATATGTGATTCATCAATTGGCACACACTCATATAATTATACCAATGTTTCAACAAACTTCAAGCTTACATAGAAAACCACTACCAATGAATTTTCAAGGGTACCATCTCATAAATATTACATACTGTTAATGGATTGAATTTTAACCTCTCAAAAAATGCTGCTGCCCTAACCTCTAGTTCCTGTGAACGTGCCCTTAACTGGAAATAGAGTCTTTGCAAATGATCAAATTCCAATGGAGTCATAAGAGTGGCTTCTATTCTAATAACACTTAGATGTTTATAAATAAGGAAATATGGACACAGAGGCAAACATGTACATGAAGGAAAAGCATGTGAAAATGAAGGCAGAGACCAAAGTAACACATCTACAAGCCAAAAGTACCAAAGCTTCCCAAACAGCCTCCAGGAAGGAGCCAAGAACAGAGTCTCTGGGGCAGCTTTAGAATAAGCCAATCAACTGACATCCTGACCCTGTATTTCTTTTTTATTGATTTTTATTGAGCTCTACATTTTTCTCTCCTCTGCTCCCCTCCCTGCCTCTCTCCTCCCCTTCAACCCTCTCCCAAGGTCCCCATGCTCCCAATTTACTCAGGACATCTTGTTTTTTTCTACTTCCCATGTAGATTAGATCGATGTATATCTCTCTTAGAATCCTCATTGTTGTCTAGGTTCTCTGGGATTGTAGTTTGTAGGCTGGTTTTCTTTGCTTTATGTTTAAAAAACCATCTTATGGGGCTGGAGAGATGGCTCAGAGATTAAGAGCATTGCCTGCTCTTCCAAAGGTCCTGAGCTCAATTCCCAGCAACCACATGGTGGCTCACAACCATCTGTAATGGGGTATGGTGCCCTCTTCTGGCCTGCAGGCATACACACAGACAGAATATTGTATACATAATAAATTTTTAAAAAAATTAAAAAAAAATCTTATGAGTGAGTACATGTGATAATTGTCTTTCTGTGTCTGGGTCACCTCACTCAAAATGATGTTTTCTAGCTCCATCCATTTGCCTGCAAAATTCAAGGTGTTGTTATTTTTTCTGCTGTGTAGTACTCCATTGTGTAAATGTACCACATTTTCCTTATCCATTCTTCAGTCGAGGGGCATTTAGGCATTCCAGGTTCTGGCTATGACAAACAATGCTGCTATGAACATAGTTGAGCACATGTCCTTGTGGCACAATTGAGCATCCTTTGGATATATACCTAAAAGTGGTATTACTGGGTCTTGAGGAAGGTTGTTTCCTAGTTTCTGAGAAATCACCACACTGACACTGAGAGAAATGACTAATTAATGGGACCTCCTGAAACTGAAAAGTTTCTGTAAAGCAAAGGACACAGTCAACAAGACAAAACGACAGCCTACAGAATGAAAAAAGATCTTCTCTAATCCCATATCAGACAGAGGTCTGATCTTCAAAATATAAAAAGAACTCAAAAAATTAGTTATCAAAAGAACAAATAATCCAATAAAAAAAAATGGAGTACAGACCTAAACAGAGAACTCTCAACAGAGGAATCTCAAATGGCTGAAAGACACCTAAGGAAATGCTCAACATCCTTAGTCATCAAATAAATGCAAATCAAAACAACTCCGTAAGAATGGCCAAGATCAAAAACTCTGATGACAGCTTATGCTGGAGAGGTTGTGGGGGAAAGGGAACACTTGTGCATTGCTGGTGAGAGTGCAAACTGACCCTGCATTTCTATCCTTCAGTACTGAGGACAAAAATAATCGCTGTTGTTTAGCTCATGAAGTCTATGTGACTTTAGCAGCATGAAAAAGATAATTTACTTTTTAGGCCAGACTATGCTTTTACTTTCTGAAAGTCAAGATAGAAAACTAGAAATGAAACACTTAGGCAGGCAGAATAGAGCGACGTTCGTAGAGGAGAGAAGCAGAACTAGAGGTGCAGTGGCCTTGACAGGTATGGGAGCATAGCTGCAGCGGACAAGGGATATGTCGTTACCTAGTGACACCAGGAAACTTGGGCCACCACCACTCCCCCTTTACCCTGGAGACACCACTGCTGCTCTTAAAGCTATTGAAGAGAATCCACATCGGGCCACAGCCTATGACCTGCAGTGGCCATGTAGAACACGGTGCACAGATGAGATGCGACCACCAAACCAATGCCCTCTCCAGCCCTCACCATTCAGTCATGAGCTGCTATGGAGGAGCCAGAGCACTGCCCTGCTGTGAGAAGGAATCTGAAGAGCCCACAGTACCTCCAGAACAACTATGAAAAGGTAGGTCTGATAAGAAGATGTTTTTAAAAAGTAGACTCGCAAAACTGGAAGGAAAGATGGTAGACAGCAGCGAAGGGTATGGGAGCCATATGGGAGAGCACAGACATGGTGGACGAAGAACATAGCATTACTGAATAGGGCCCACTCTAGGCTCACTGAGCAGCTCCCAGCGTGAAACCTCTGTGACTGCAATCTTTGTTTACCCTGCTGGGAGACAAAAAGCATGGTCCAGCAGCACTGCCTACAGCCTACAAGCTCAACAGCCATGCATGCTGAGCCTCGGGAGGTGGGCACCAAGGACAGGGTAGAGTGTGGTGACCTGAGTTACTCCTACAGCTGATAAACACCTTCATCAAAGTGACTGGATACAAGATTAACTTTTAAAAAAGGAATCAGTAGCACTCCTACATACAAACAATAAATGGACTGAGGAAGAAATAATGGAAACAATACCCTTCACAATAGCCACAAATAATATAAAATACCTTGGGGTAACTCTGACCAAGCAACTGAAAGTCTTGTATGATAAGAACTTTAATATATTGAAGAAATAAATAGAAGACATCAGAATATGGAAAGATCTTCCGTGCTGATGGATCAGTAGGGTTAATATAGTAAAAATGGACATCCTATCAAAAGCAATCTACAGACTCATTGCAGTCCCCATCAAAATTACAACACAATTCTCTACAGATCTTGAAAGGGCAATACTCAATTTCCTATTGAAGAAAAAAACTCAGGATAGCTAAAACAATCCTGAAAAATAATAATCCAGAGGTATCACCATCCTTGATTTCAAGTTCTACTACAGAGCTACACTAATTAAAAAAACATGATATTGGCATAAAAACAGGTTGATCAATAGAATTGAATTGAAGACCTAGACATAAATCCACACACCTATGGATAAAGAACCCAGAAATAAACAGTGGAGAAAAGAAAGCATTTTCATGAAATGGTGCTGGATATCTGCATGTAAAAGAATGTGAATAAACCCATCTTTATTACCCTGAACCAAACTCAAGTCCAACTGGTTCAAAGACTGCAGCATAAAACCAGATACACTAAACCTGATAGAATAAAGAGTGGGGAATAGCCTTGGTCAAAATAGACACAGTAGACAACTTTCTGCACAGAACATCGATAGTGCAGGCACTAAGGTCAACAGTTAATAACTGGGACCTCATGAAACTGAAAGACAAAGGACACCATCAATAGCACAGAATGGGAAACCTTTGTCAATTCCACATCTGATGAGAACTTATATTGATAATATATAAAGAACTCAAGAAACTAGATATCAAAAAAACCAATTCAATTGAAAATGGGATACATATCTAAACAGAGAATTCTCAATAGAGAAATCTCAAATGGCTGAGAAACTCTTAAGGAAATGTTCAACATCCTTAGCCATCAGGGAAATGGAAATCAAAACTACTTTGAGATTCCATCTTACACCTGTCAGAATGGCTAAGATCAATAACACAAGTGATAGCTCATGATGACAGGGATGTGGAACAAGGAGAACACTTGCTTGTGGGAGTGCAAACTTGTACAGCCACTATGAAAATCAATATTGTGATTCCTCAGGAAATAGGAAATCTATCTACCTCAAGACCCAGCTATATCACTATTGGCCATATACCCAAAGGATGCTCCATTCTGCCATGAGGACACTGGCACAACTATGTTCATAGAGGCTTTATTCATCATAATAGCCAGAAACTGGAAACAACCTAGGTATCTCTCAACCAAAGAATTGATAAAGAAAATGTAGTATATTTATATAATGGCGTGTTACTAGCTGTTTTATAAAAAAAATGACATCATAAAATTTTCAGGCAAATGGATGACACTAGAAACAACCATCCTGAGTGAAATAACCTAGATCCAGAAAGACAAACATGATTTGTACTCACTTATAAGTGGATATTAGCTGTTAAGTAAATGAAAATCATGCTACAATCCATAGACCCAAAAGACTAATTAACAAGGAGGCCTCAAGGGGGGACACATGGATCCACCTGAAAGGGGAAAGTAGGTGAACTCGGGGAGAGTGGGCATGGGAATAGGAGGGATCAAGTGGGTGGAGAGGGAGAGGATATGGGGAGAGACTATTTGAACTGGGGGTATTTGAGGGGCAATATGAAAAACTAGTGCAGTGTAAACTCCCAGGAATCTATGAGAGTGACCCCAGAGAGGACTCCTAGTAATGGAGAATACACTGTCCTTCCCTGTCCATCTTCTGTAACCAGGAAAGGCTTCCAGTGGAGGGACTGGGGCACCAACCAGCCACAAAACTTTCTACCTACAATCTGTCCTGCCTGCAAGATGTGCTAGAGCAATTGTGGCACAGAACTTGTGGAAGTGTCCAACCAATGTCTTATTTAACTTGAAGTCCACTACGTGAAATGGAGACCATGCCTGACATGGTTTGGATGGCCAGAAACTAGAGAGTGAACAGCCCAGAAACCTCAGATAGAACCAAACACGACCTTAAAAGAATTCAGAGAGATGATTCCTAATGATATTCTGCAATGCTTATAGATTCATGCCTAGACCAGTCATCATTAGCGAGGCTTCCCCCAGCAGCACATGGGAGGGGATACAGAGACCCACTGGCTAACATTAGACGGGGATAGAGAAGCCAGGTTTAGTTCTCTGTTGAGTCCCTCCTCGTGGCCTGGAGCTCAGGGAACCCTGCAGAAGAGCAGGAGAAGGAACTGTGCGAGCCAGAGTGAGGACACTGCTAGGACACTGACCATGGATGGAATCAGCTGAGTAGGGTTCATGAGGGCTCAAAGAGACTGAATCTGTTTAGAGCATGCATGGGTCTGCACTAGGTCTTCTGCATAGATGTTATGTTGTTGGTGGGGTGTTTGGGGGAGACTCCTGACAGTGGAAGTGGGGTGTCCCTGACACTTTTGCCTGCTTTGGGAACTGTTTTCTTCCTACAAGGTTACCTTGCCCGGCCTCAATGTGAGGGTTTGTGCCTGGTCTTACTGTATCTTGTTGTGCTGTGTTCAGTTGGTGTCCGTGGGAGGCCTGCTTTTTTGGGGGGAGGGGGGTAGATGTGGGGGAGAGGACAGGTGGGGGAGACTAGAAAGAATAAGAGAAGGGAAGCTGTGGTCAGAATATATTTTATAGGAGAAAAAATGAATTAAAAAATTAAAAATTAAATATATTGTATAAAATTCTCAAAAAATAAATAAAAAATCATTTTTAAAAAAGAGTTTGATTCATAGTTTTATAAGTTTTCAAGTATATGTCCATGTGGAAGAAAGCAAATAATTTATTAAACCGGCTATTTGATTTTGAAGGAAGAGATCTGAGAAAAGTGAACTTTAACTGCAGTTTTGTTCATAAGAGGATCGTGGCCCTGTGTAAACATTATGAGTCAGGTTTAGTCATTCAGCTAAAAATGAATTGAATTTCCAGGAGTTAAAAGACTCAAAAACAAAGTACATACATGTGGATCTACGTGGCTACATTTAGAAGATTTTTCTCCAAAGAGACTTTAAGAGCAAATCTGAAAACCATCTCACTGTGCCGTTTTCACTGTCGTGTGCCTGTACTAAAGAAGAAAACCCAGATGCTTTCCAAATAGAAAGTTATTTCTGCCATGAACATAGCACAAACTATAAAAAGGGAAAAGTAATTAAAGTCCCGACTGACAAAATATATCAAAAACTAGACATACATGTGCATTTTTCTGGTCCAGTATTTAAAGAGGTCAGAAAATTGACTGAAGGTAAAGAGACTAATGAAAACTCTCTTAGTATCCAAATTATCCTTCTTTTTGAAAAATACAAAGCAATTCAAAAGCTCTGGAAGACACATGATCTTCTCATTCTATATGAAGCTCCTAGGTTGATAAAACTCTGCCATTTTTTCCCAAATAAGTATTAAAATATTTGGGAGAAAAAACTCTTTTCTTCTCTTGCCACACCATCCCCTCCCTTTGTCTCCTTAAAAAGGAGTCTGCCCCTTCTAGAATGTGTGAGCATTGTGCCTTGGAGTGAAAAGGAGGGCCTGAACGGAACTTGAAAGAGGTGAGTCTGGTTCTTGCTCTTTGACTTACTGTGTGGTTTGGTTAAAGTAGCTAATTTCTCTAAGCTCCATCTTTATTTCTCCATTTTGTTTAATAATATGAAGAACAAGATAATTTGTGGTTCTTTAAGCATGGCTTCAGTAACAGCAGAAACCAGCTTCCTGGATGAAGATGGCAAAGCAGAGGAACACCTACTCAGAAGTGATGAGCCCTTCTAACAGCAGCCACAGACCCAACATTTTTAATTCACTTGTTTAAGTACAAATCACTGATGTCACATTTAAACTGTATTTTTTAAAGGCAAATAGACAATAAGAATCAAACTTAGAACAAGATCATGTCTTTAGAAGCCATATGAGAACATATTCCAAAGGGCTTCAATTTTTAACGGTAATGTTTTATTTCTCAACCAAGTTTAGAGTAGATGAATATATATAATATATAATCATACATGTACATTCAATAATGTTTCATATGAAATACTTTTTAATCACTTTTATGTAACCACCAAAGCATCTGTTACCAAAAGGTAAATAAATGAAAACATTTCTCTGGAATTTTAAAGGCCAGGGGAAATAGTTGTGTGTGGTTTCAAACATTCTCCTGCTGAACTTAAAAGGTAAATGTTGGGGTAGGGATGCCATTTACTAAGGCATGTGCTCAGCATGTGTAAGAACCTGGGTTACATTTTTAGGGGTAGATAGTATATGATATGTTAACTTCCTCTCTTCCATGTAGTAAAAACAAAAAGTTTGCAAAAGGCATAAAGACAAAATAAGCTGTCCTGATAGCTTGATAAGCCCTTTTAAGAATACTGAGAGAGATGACGGCCAGTGAGCTGCATTCTAAACATATGCCTGAGCAAAACACGCGAGACCCACATCTGAATTGTTTTTACTAAGACAAGTCATGTCTGCGATACTTTACCTTAAACTAAGCAAAGCTCTTCTCAGCGTCTACGTGGAACTACCTGCGAAATCCAAGTGCCTCTGATAGGTCTAAAAATTTCCACCAAGGAAGTATAGATCATTCAGCAAAATATATTGACTGTATACTACCATAATGACTCATTAATTGTCGTTATGATGCAGATACTTAGTGGAAACAGATGTTTCTTTTTCCTCTCAGCAGCACACAGGAACGTGTAAATCTGCTGATGCCGTGTGGACACCTCAGCACAACAGAGGCGAAAGGACATTAGCACATGGCAATATTAGTTTTTACTACACAACAAATTGCACAGAAAGTATAACTTGAGATCATTAAATCAATACGCTTTCCAGTTCTACAGAAGGGAAACAAATAGACTTGTATAACCGGATGCTTCATTTCACGTCCATAGTTGACAAAGCCCTTCTGAGACACTAGGCATAGTCATTGCCACCATTGCTTTCTGAACACAAGGAAAGCGAGATTGTCCTGTCATCTTTGCTCCTGCAGCATGAATAGAACGCTGCCTTTACAGAGAACTTCCTTTCAGGGCCTTGGTATAATGGCTAGAACTTTTCTGGAAAGTAGCTTGGCAATGAATGCGAGGAATTGACGAAACAGTCTGTACCTTCAGTCCGAGTAGTTACTTTTCTCTACTAGTATATTGTGGGGAAATAGACATACTTGATTAAAGATGTGTTTAAAATGCACAACTTTATAATAATGGAAATTAGAAATCCTATTTCTTCAAAAGTAGATCAATGATTAAAACATTAAATCATGGTTAAAACACAGCCAAGCAAATATAAGTGTCCTTCGTAATAATTTAATCATATTTAACTTCTTGGAGGAAAATGGATTGAAAACACACAAAAATGTCATCTTTAGTTTTTACAAATTCTCTCTAATGAGGACACACTAGTTTTTAAATCAAGAAATATTGTGAGTCTCTTTTTTTCTTTATATGTTGTATTTCTATGTTCTGATACAACTGTCATTGTCCAAAGTTTCCGAAATATTTTTGGATCAAATAATTCTACCAAAAAATTCGATAAGGTAAATTGACTCAAAACTATGTAATATGTAATTAATTTCTAAGTTTAGTAGAGAAAGAAAATCATGTGCCAATCACATAGGTAATATACATTCTCCCCTTAATGAAACAGGTTGACTACAAATTATAAAACATTTACAGAACAAACATGTTTACTTGCAATCTATATGTTCTATGTCATCAATTCTAGAATTTGTCTAATTAAAAGTATTTCTAAAACCAATAAAGCAGCTTATTAATTGCTCTCCTCTACAGGCCAATAGGAATATTTGCTCTAGCTTTCCGAGGACTCTTAGTTTCCTTGTTCTGTTTTCCAAGAAGGGGTTGATTTGTCTTAGACTATTACTGTCCATTACTTCTAGAAGTCTCGAGGAAAGGTGGGAAGCAGCAAATTCTGGCAATCTGCCTAAAGAGAAATCAATGAAACAAATTAATCCTTCGCTGGCTGCAATGACACAGTAATCCATCATTCAGAGCTGCTTTCCACACCAAATCAGAGAACAGCAGAAAGAGCCCTGGGGGACATCACAGACAACAACTTATACCAACACCGGGAAACACTGAAGAATCAGTTGGTTTAAAGAGAAGAGATTTCAGTTGATTGCCTGTTTTGTCAAATAAATATTTTTCTTTCACAATGTGATCAACCTAAGAGCCATGACTACATCTTTAGAGTTCAGTACCAAATATACTATCTGACACTTATAGGGGATGCATACTAAGTCATTTGCATTGTTAATTAGTATGGTCAAATATCTAATGAGAAATCATACCATTCTATTCAACTTTCATATGTGCCCCCTTCTCAGTAGAGTTTAACTGTAAATTTACATACAAATCTGCAACTTACACAATATTTCTTAGGAAGCTCCATATGAAGTGTTTATACATCAAATGTAATGTTAGAAATATATGTAATTTTCTAAGTGCTATGTAAAGTTTAAGGAGTTGAGATTTTTAATCACATTTTATAGTGTGGATTTCACAAAGCAAAGCAGATTATATAAATAAATAGAACTTTAAAGTGACAAATAATCATTTTGTTTATAATAGTTAATGGTATTAAGAGATAAATGTATAAATCAATGTAAATGCCTGTATCTTACTTGGCTAATGTCTTCTAAGGAGAAGTAGTGGCAGGAACATGGCATCACAGCATACTACTATTGTTCCATGTAGGCATGATTTCTGTAGTTATACACAAGGAGTTAGTGAGGATATTCTAAATAACTAAACAAATAAAAATAAAAAACACAAACAAACAGCACTACATGAGCTCCTGGAACGCTGAAACCCTAGAATACTTTATCACACATCCAAACAGAAAATTAGATTCAATAAATCCTAAGCATTTAGTTTTTGAGTGTCGTCTTCAATCCCAAGGTCTGCAGCCATGTGATCACAATTCCCGACCATGCTGATGCATTTTTAATTCAATGCATGAATCTAGTATTTATTGATTTAATAAGATTAGGGGAATTACCTTGTTGCTGCTACCGATGAACTGTCAGCAATGTAATCTAGTGAAATCTTACAGGGGATGTGTGTGTAGGACTAAGAGATAGGAAAGGAGCGATAGTCATGCATACAGAACCACTCGCTGCTCATGATAGTGGCAAAAGCAAAAACTGTTCTTTCCCAATGGCTTTGAAGTTCAGACATTTTGTTTTTCTGAGGATGTTGCCTACAAATTGATTTAACTGGTAGTGAACGGGCTGCAGAATAATTTTGCTGAGACCCTTCAACATTGAGGGGGAATGTATTACCCCGCACTTCCCTTCTAGCCTCTCCTCACACATTATTTTGTTTTTGTTTTCCTAACAGAGCAGGCCAACCAGGCCTTGAACTCATTCTGTGGCTCAGGCTGTTGCCCAGGCTGACTGTAAACTCTTAGTCCTCTTGAATCTGTCTCCCGAATGCTCGATCCTTGTCAGTTTGGTTTTAACACACACGAGCACACACCTAAACTTTGTCACCTAACAGAATTTCAAGGAGTCAATCAATGTCCTCTTCCCTTGGATCCTAACATTTTCCACAGCAATACTACACACATAAAAAGAAGACAATGGGGGAAATTCACTTTCTTACAGGCAGTTCTGACAAAATAGAATCAAAGAAGAGAAGTTCTTAAACGAAGTCAGAATCAGAAAAGGGCCAAACCCCATCAAAGTGTCTGAAGCAAGCACCCAGGCTCTTGGTACTGTGACACCCTGCTTGCCTGCTTATTTCCCCCGACCTAGCACCTGGGAAGCATGGTGTGCTTCAGGTTTTCTCTCACTTTGAAGAAATGCCTAGTCTAAGAAGGGGTGCTGGTGCTGGGGTCAGTAAAACCATGCTAATTGTGAGCCTAATTGCTTCAAGCAGTCTTGCCTCTAAACAGGGAGAGCCCAGTTGATGGAGTCAGTCTGTTCCTAATAAAATGAAGAAGCAGTGAATAAAATTCCCGAGGAAGGCACTATAAAAGTTTTCACAGTGTAACCAAATGACTTCACCTATGCCATTGCCTCCGAGATGACATCTTTGAAGGAACACAGACCCCAGTTGGGCTCCATATTCATAAATTGGCTGTGCTGAGGCCTGTAAATCTGGATTGATTTAAAAGGCTTCTTCATCCTTCCACTCAAATGAAGTCATTGTTAATTAGATGTTTTTTGTTAACAATGTCACTCTCTCCATATTACCTGCTCACACTTGCAGCCCTTCTAGTGAAACATCTGGAGTTCCATTTCCCCTGCAATCATCCTTGAAGCACTTCAGTTAGTTGGAAGGTGGTGGTGTTTTGCACTCCTCAATACCGGTCTGAAGAAGGATGCTATCCACTGTGTTAGTGTGCCCTACAGACCATCTTCCTAAACTGAGATTATAAAGCAGTAACTGGAAACACAGTAAAGGTCTGGTAGTTCTTGAACTACGTTGCAGGGTTTTCTTGTTTTTGTTTTTGTTTTTTTCTGTGTTGACCCTAACTGGCAAATGAATGCCTTAAAGTATAGAAGGAGCACATGAGATAGACGGCTTAGCTGATAAAAAGCCATTTGCCACCGAGCCTGTCTACCCGAGTTCGAACCCCTTGGAAGGAGAATGGAATACTGAAAGTTGTCCCCTGAACTCCACATAGTACCAAGGCATGCCGTGAAGGTGATATTAAAAAAGAAAAACAAAAAAGAAAAAAGGCTACAGTTAACTTCCACTAGCTCTCCAATTTCTTAAACCCAGGATCTTCCTTAAAATAAAAGATAAGATATGTTTTGTGGTTCTCCAAACGTGCGCTGACACCGAGCCCCTCTCCCTCCCCCCCCCCACACACACCACCTAAAAGCTCTGTCTGCCCCTAGAGATTCAAATTGCAGAAACTGCAATGACTCGCAAAAGCAGTTTCAGACAAGGCGGATCTTTGAATACTATGGGACTGGGCTGGGACAGCTCACACTCCCTCGGGCCCTATTTCTGGGCGCTTCGCTGTAATTACCCAAGGAGTTGCAAACTGGCAGTGAGGACCCAGACGCCCTCACGGGGTTTGGGGGGCGTGCCCCCCCCCCCCCCCCCCCCCTTGGCTGGGGTTACTTTCTGAATCCCTCTTAGCAGGCTGTCTTTGTCATTGTGCCGGTTCATCCGCTGGCGGCCTTCAGTGCCACGGAGGCCTAGCATGCTGCGGATCTCTGGCAGGGGCGCA
Source organism: Alexandromys fortis (assembly GCF_014885135.2). NCBI lineage: Eukaryota > Metazoa > Chordata > Mammalia > Rodentia > Cricetidae > Alexandromys > Alexandromys fortis. Next base: position 538,104 of record NW_026068085.1, read on the forward strand.
TCCCTGCCCTGCTGGGCGCAGCACAGGCACCCAGGACCGGGTGGATAACCCTAGACTAAGGCGGGATGTGGATCTCTCTTGCGGAAGCAGCTCTTGGCAGAGTGGCATTTGAGTCTGCATTTCTGCTGGGGCTGGAAAAGCCTGATCCTCAGACCAAATCATTCGTCCCAGGCCTGCCCTTTAGGGATAAGAAGACACAGGAGAGTAAGAGCCCTTGTCTGTGGTCCGAAGGGGTCTGGATTTGCCAGCAGCAAGGATGTTCTGATTCACCACTCCAGTTTACTAGGATGCACCGCAGGCAGGTCAAGACCTTGGCCTCCCAAAGAGCATTGGGCCTTCCCGAAAGCCCTGTATACCCTGGTCTAAGCAATTCTTCAGAGAGAGCCCGCCCCGCCCCCTATTTCATCTTGGGGGAGAAGTGTAACATCTGAGCAGGAGCTATCAGACAGGGCATGAATTTAGTCTTGGGGCGATATTCCTAATCCCAAGAGCCTGAGGACCGTATCAGGTCTTAGGAAGCAGCTCACCATCCTGCCCACCCTGCTGCGGAGGGGTCCGAAGTTCGACACTAAGCTACAGTGGACCTTGATTTTCTAGTGGGTGGAACCACTCTAGGTGAGGTTGGTTAGCGACCAGAGAAGGACGGACCACTCTGAGAAAACACACGCCTAGGGGTAGGATTCTTAATTGGAGGTCTTCAAATTCTTGACCTCGAAGATTTGCTAGTCCCGCAACATGTACTCCCTCCGGAGACAAGAGGATCTGGGGAAATCAGTTTCTTGGCATTCTTTGGTCCCTGTTATGTGTGCTTAAGGTATACAATGGCTGCAGCCTAAACACCTGCGATCTCTTACAACAATCACTTTGAAAAGTCATTTCAGTCGTTTCTCCTTCCTCATCCAAAGGGAGAGAACCCTGAAGCAGTGAGGTTACCTCTCTAAGATGTGGACAAGAGGTTTGCAAAAAACAGCTAAAGACATTATCGCCCATATCCTGGGTAGGTTTCCCCCTTGCAAACAGTTTTTTACCCCATTTCTTTTTAGTGCTTATGTGAACCTCACTGTCCTGTATCCTAGGAAACATTCCTTTGACCCTCGTGATTCATCTGGAACTACGCAAAGGGAAAGTAGTCCAAAGACAGGCAGTCTGCTACGTAGAGGGCAATGAACAGAGGTCCTAAGAGGAAGCTGGGGTTGTTCTGACCCGGCTTCGGAACCTGCCCCCAGAGCAGGTAAATCCTTGTGTGCCCGGCCTCAGGGCTCTGTCACACCCGGCCTAAATACCGCCACGTGCTCAGGGCTGCTATGCCCCAGCTCTGCATTTGGGGGCTGTTGGCGCGCAAGCACTCAAACGGCGCGTGCTTCTCGGTCCCAGCGCCTGGGGCCCATTTAAGGCTGTCTGGACAACGGAACTTTGCGAGGTCCCGCAGAGCACCCACACTCGACCATTTCCCTGGCGTTAGACCCGAGGTCACCCTGGCCTAAGAGGCCCGGAAGGCGTGAGGTCATTTAGAGCCTAGCAAGAAACAGCATCTTCCCGCCTATGGCTTCCTCCCTGACAGTCAGCCCCGCCACTAGTCAGCCTTAGCTCACTCGGCTTCGATTACCTCCCAGCAACTACAAGACAACACCGAGCCAGACCGACCTGAGCACCGGGTCAGCTCCCGAGTGCGTGGGTCCTAACAGTCAGGACTCACAGGTGCCTCCAGGTAGGAACAGCACCAGCGCACTTTTCCAGCCTCAGCGCATCACCTCTCCCCCTCCCACACACACCCGACAGAGCGAGGACCCGCGGGTGTTTGGGGTGGCTGTTGTTCTTTTAAAAGTATATTAAAGGATCATTGGCGTCTCCCCGTCAAGTCATTACGCCTTTATCCCCATCAATTAAGCACACCTCAGAGGACTGCTATTAAGAGCTAAATTGAGCTGCAAAAGTAGGTATCCCGTTTCAGGCAGATGTTGTTATCTCCCGCTGAGGCGCGGCCGGCCAGGCTCTACCTCGGCTTCCCGCTCCCGCCCCAGCTAGGACGAACCCGGCTTTCGGCCGCGCCGTGAAGAAGCTGAACCGGAGGTCGTAGCCAAAACAAAGCGCTGGTGCAAGGAAAGGACCCTAGGCCATCTCAAGTAGTGTAAGTGCTGTGCACGACAATAAGAAGTGTCTTCCAGAGTTGAGTGGAGTAGACGACGCCAAAAGCTAGCTGAGCGGGTTTTTTGTTTGTTTGTTTTTGTTTTGTTGCTCCGTGAAGTGGAGAGTATCTGTTTATAGTCGGCTTTCAGCTGGAGATGCAGAAGGAGGAGGTTACGAGGGAGAGGGCAAACTAAGTGTGGCTGGCCGACTCCTACCGCATGCCCTTCTTCCTTCTCCATCCTCGGCAACCTCTTTCCTAGCTAACAGGCCCCAGAAACCCAGAACACATTGTGGATCAAGGCGCGGTGCCGTGGAGACAGGGGGTTTGGAGCCTCAGAATCCCGAGCAGAAAGGTGCACTTAAAACAATGGAGACTAACTTGGGACTCCTGTGGCCTTCCAGCCAGATGTGTCTTCCCACCCTTTCACACTCCAGGCCCTGGAGGCACCACTGTCTCCCACAGCTGGGAGACCCTGGAGCGCTAAGGAAAGAAACAAAGGGACATGGCCCTTACTTCAGTCACAGGGTTTTCTTCGTGACACTATCCACAATAAATTAAGCCAAGGCTAAAGGAGATTAATTTCCCAACATAATCCAATTAAAAGATTTCTAAACTAATCTTTTACGAAAAAACCTTTAAAAGTGTGCGGTTAAAGAGCGGTCTGGTTTTGATGACAGTGATGTACTACCTTCACGTTGAGCCGCGAGCAGGGAACGCTTGCTCTTCTCTGCTCAATTTGACCGCAGCACCCCGGTTGACTCCTTCAGTCCAACCTGTACCTCCCAGAAAGTCACGTACCACACTAACCTGGGCCTGGCTGAAAGTGAAGGGGCTGGGGTTGCTTACAAGCACCGTAGACTTTTTAAAGTGCTATTAGATTTATGGTCTCTTTGTCGACGCCTATCTAGAGTAATTAGCACATATGTTCTAAATAGATGATAGTTTTGTGAGCAATAAAGCAATTACCCATCGTTGGAGCTGACAGTTCCTCCAACTAAACTCCAACCAGCAGCTAATTGGAAAAGTCATTTCAGCTACATTGTCTGCAATTAGTCTGCTAAACTACTACACCCCAACTTGCTGGTTTGAGGTTAATTTATTCAGCGTTAAATTTGCATGGACAAGTCTTTGCCACAAAGGGACTTGCCTTTTGCCCCCTCTGAACTGCACCCCGGAGCCAGAAAGGCAGGTGTAAGCAAACAGATGATATTTGGGGGCCGGGGTCTCTCCGGGACCAAGGTGAGGAGGGGGTGCCCCTTCCAGTCTGAGCTTCAAGGTCAGTGTCCATCAGGCCGAATACCTACAGAGGAACTCATTGTTTCTTCTGCTAAGCAGTAACCAGAGGAAGCAGTTTGTGCTACCAAAACCTCCACTAAAATTTTTAAATCAAAATACAAAGGAAACAATGAGTTCTAAATCACGCCCCTTCTCACATCTCCCCCCCCCCCAGGACCACCCCTACTGTCCCAAAGAGATAAATGTGAATCAAATAACACCCACCCAAGAAGAGCTCTGAGCTCGCATCTGGAGGAAGCTGCCTCCAGTTCCCAACGGGACTCCAGGAAAGAAAAGGCTAGAAAGGCCAAGATGCCTGGTTTCTGTCTGCTGCGGCTCTGAGCATAAAACCATGTACCCCTTGAAAATGGGGTTTATCCATAACTTTTAACTTTCTTTTCTTGGTTGTTTCCCTTTCTGCTGTTTTTTCTTTCTAGATCTTTTTCTTCCTTCTTTCCCAAAGTTTAACCCAATTGGCCCAGGATGTATGTACATTGAGTGGAAACAATGTGTTAAATGTTGGTTTGACGCCCCACCGGCGGCTTCCAAGTACCCACAGCTAAGAATCTTCTACTTCATTTAATCTTTAGTGGACAGGGTTGCCCCTGTGCTCCTATTCCCCAGGAAACACCAGGAAATATATCAGTTGGGGTTCAAATCCTGGGAGGGAAAGAAGAGGTAAAGAGAGATTAATCTGCCCCCACCCAGTTTCTAACTTCTGAGCTGCAACCTCAGCGGGCTGGAAGACAGAGAAGGGCAGCTGGAGCTCCCAGTATCTACAGCCAAGGGTAGCTGTATCAGGGAGCAGAGACTGGCAGTTTGACATGAGAACTCCGTAGCCCTGGTAACGGAGTATTTCCCTAGAGGAATTTATAGCAGTGTCCCAGGCTTAGAATTCTGCTTAGAAGAACATGGAGGGGGGTGCTTCCTAGGGAGGGAAAGCCCAGTTGTGGTTGCTTTCAGTCCTAGAAATCACATGTCCTTTTCTAGATAGCTATTCGTTATTTCTTTTTAAAGTAAATGTAGCAAACCCAAAGGAAGACGCATTCAGTTCTGTTTTACTCAGCCTGAGTCTTACTAAATAATTCTAATTTTAAAATAATTTATGATCAATCATCAGCTTCAAGGAGTTGAAGACATAAATATAAAGAAAGAAGCTGTTTAATAAACTTTATGTTCAGCTTTTATTTTCCACTTATTTATTGTGTTTTGCCTAGTTGAATTTGAAGCAAGAGAAATTGAAAGTGAAAGGCTTGCTACCAGTCTGTCCCACCTGTCATATCGTCTCCACCCTCTGAGTAGAGACCCTTCTATCAGGTAACTTCTGGTGGAAAACAAAAGGGAAATAAGATGTCTTTTCTAACAGACTAACAATTGAGTTCTTATTTGTGTTTGTATAATGCTTAAATGTGGCCAGAAACTGGACAAGAACAAACTTAAGGGAGAGTCAGCTAAAAGTATCACCCGATGTGATAGAAAATTAAAATGTACACAAAGAGCAACAGAATCCACCAGCCCCTGCAGTGTATGAGATATATACACACATCCATGAACCCCCCAACACCCTAAGCTCATGTGTGCAGAGATGCAGCCCTATGCCAGCTCAGCTAGCTGTCTGCAAGCATGTATTCCTTTCTGGAGCAAAGGCATTTTTGTTGCTCCCATAGTTTCTTTCCATTAAGAGCGATTAGATGATGTCTATTCAAAGTTGCTGATCCAGAGAGAAAATAAGAGTAGATAAAAGGAGATTTCAAGTGACCTCCTCATCCCTTTCACACCAACCTGAGCCCTAGAATAGACTAGGATCAACTAACACAAAAGCCCTTTACTTTCTCCTTTCAGCTTCAGAAGATTTTGTGCAAGGGGTTAACAATAAAACATAGAACTACCCTGAGTTTTGTTAGGTCATGCATTTGGAATACTTCATTAACTCCTCCTGTGGATGAGCTACATGGATTTTTCTACCTCTGACATGGGAAAATAAAATATACATATCCTCACATAGAACATAATTATTTACTGTTCTGTATGGTTTGTATCAGAGATGTACTGTATTCATTCTTTTTTATTTAAACTTTACCCCCTCAAACATGGAGGCCACTGTAATAAACATGTCTTTCTACTGACAGTTTGGAAGAAATTATTAGGTTTCCTATTTTGATCAGTTTTCTGGTAGGTAAACACAATTGTAATAAGAATGCAGTTACTAGATTTGCTAGGCTTTTCCTCCATCACTAGTTTATATTATAGTCAGTGAAGAAAATGGAATTAGAGATTTAAACATATTCAAGCCGTCTTTAGTTAGTGAAATGTCCAACTCAGCTCTACCTCTGATGAGCTAATCCTGTAGTGAGAGAAAGGGGTGCTCTGACAGGTAACTATTAAGGGAAATGATTATATAGTACAGTTGATTGTATTGTCAGGATAGTCTAACAACCTTCAAACTCATTTCAAAACTTCATCTTTTCACTGAAACCAACCCATTTTCTCTGGAAAGACTAGCCATGCAGTTATTCTTCAGCCAAGTCATGCATTTAAAAATAAAAGAATGTGTATTGTAACATTAAAAGACAACCTTTCTTTCTTCCTTCCTTTCTTTCTTGCAGTATTTCTTAGGCTATACTTGGATCTTATAAAAGGTAAATATTTGACTCTGACTTCACCAGTGTTCTGGAAATAACTGTCTATTTTCATCTTGGTTTGCATCTAAATGTCAGCTCTTGCTTTACCCTCTTGCTGTCCCCACCCCAAAAATTCTTAATCCTGGGCTCTCTAACTGAAACTCCCTGCACACTGGGATGTCTCTCTCATCTTTCCCAAAATATGTTTTATAAATGTCTTGGTTTGAGATAGAACACTAAACAACTTACTAAGGTAAAGTACTTATTTCTGAGCCTTTTTTTTTCCCCTCAAAGATGACTAAGAAGAAATGCCTGGACTACCAGAGTGACAATGGAAATGGAAGCCTAGTATTTCCAAGGCTCATTGAACCCTATGGGCTACTAGATCCATTTCCTCAGGTCAGCTGAAGCCCAAATCCTAGCCTGGATTTGTCACCCTGGCCTTCATGTTGACAGAGGCATAACTTTTTTTACAATAGGCAGCTATAATGCAGACTACTGTCAGTCTTGGGAATGGGAGGGTAGATTTCTGATCTAGCTGAAACATAATTTATTTACGTATTATTTTAGCTTTAGTGATCCTAAAACATTGGTTGGGCATTCCTGTACCTCTCCCCATTGTTTCCCTCCAAAAGATCTGTTCACTGTCATGTTTATATCATGTCTCTTCAACTGTGTTCTCCCTGACTTTAGCCTCATGCCAAGGGAGACAGCTTGATTTGGAAACTTTAAAACAAGCTCTTTGGGAAAGGCCTACATCAGGATCAGAAGCACTGACCTCTCTCGAAGGGTTTGCAAGCATGTTCATCACTCCATATGAGCTTGGTAAAAGGGTTGCTTCTGTCCTGTGGTTTCTCAAGACAGAATAATACTGTTTAAACGACTTAAGGGTACGAACGTGGTGGACAGGAGAAGTTTCTATACACATGTGCCATTGGACAGTCTCATTGGCTCTTGGGCTAGATTTATGAAATGTCTCTACAAAGCTCTCTTTTTCAGTGTAACTTAACAGAAACCTAAAATGTGTGTGATCTGTGTTTTTCTAGAGAACAAACTGACAGTGTGAAAGGAGCCAAAGGATTAGAGAAGAATAGGTTGGCCTATTTACCTACCTGGTAAAAAAGCTATGGAAGTTATGTAAATGGGGTAAAGAGGCCACTTGGACTCAGGAACTTGGGCTTGGAACACCAGTTCCTACTGTGTGGGTAGCCACAGACTCGGCATCCCTCCCCCTCTACCTGTCACTCACCAGAAAGCTGGCTGGGAAATCAAGGCAAACCGACTAAGACCCAACCATCATGCTAGAAGAGCATAAGGAATGGAGTAAATTCACAGCTTAATTCCCTGCCCAAGCAGAGGGCACCTTCTCATTTAATCTAGGTGAACTGCACTGGAGCCCCTGTTTGTTGGACAGTTCTCCATAGTCTCTAGGAGAGCAGAAGAAAGCTACGAAAAGAACCCTCTGGATGAGGCCTTCCAGAGGCCTCCCTGCAAGGCCCCTAGAATCCCCAGACTTGTCTAAGCAGAGGGAGTGACCCTGGGGAAAGCTAAGCACCATGTCCCTGCCCTCTACCCCACATTAGCAAGACCCTATTAGGGTGCTGAGGAAAAGTTCACAACAGGGTGCCTGTCCAGCAATCACTTTCAAACTCAATTTAACTTTTCCAGGGAGCTGGCTGGCGTGGGGCTGACAGTGTGGGTGAAGGAGGAAGAAAGCTGAAAACAGAATGGGAGGGAAGGGATGGAAATCGCAACTGCTCTTTCTATTCTAGCATTTCAGCATTTGAGCGTGCCTGGGGATGTGTGTGTGATTTCACAGTTTGAGGACTCTGGTGCCCTTGAAAAACTATGAGCATTTTTCTGAGGTGCCCTATCCAACCACAGATACTAGGACCAGGGACGACCGTGGCAAGTTAGGCTGTTGTCAAACCTCGGTGGCTTTAAGAAACAAGGCCAAAAGTTCCCAAACCCTGGGCTGACCAGCAGCGCCTCTACGGAAGCCATTTTAGTGGAGGCAGTACTGTGAGCTGAGCACAAGTGGGGCTTGGAGGATGTGTGACTAATCCGAAGAACACAGACACTGGAGACGGTGAGTCCTACGTGCTGCTGGACTATACTGAGTCCCAAGGGTGGTCAAGGCCCTCCTCAAAATGTCTCTGCTTGTTGCTAACTCCTCTCAAGAGACTGGGTACACTTGACTCAAAAGAATGCAAGCATTCCCCCCTTTCCAAAAGCTTGAGACTTGCCTCCTATGGGCACCAACAAACAGCCTCCGGTGCCTACTCCTAGAGCTAAGGCTGAGAATTGCGACCTCATTCAAGAGGAGCTGGTAGCTTCACCTAAGGCCTGAAGGGGCCGATTTCCTTCATTCTTGAGGGGGAAGGGGGGATCACTCTGGGTCCCCGAGGCCTTTTGGCGAATTTGGAAGCTTGGGGCAGAGAGGGAACGCAGGAAGAAAAGGCCCACAGTAAGGATCGGTGGGCGACGTCTCTCCTAGTGAGTCTCTGCTAGTCCTTGAGCTTTGTTGCAGGACTTGACCCCCCTCCCACACACACACACACTAGCCCTTCTAAGCAGGGCTGATTCATTCAAGAGCCCACCCAGCCCCCAGCCCCGGGACGCGGTACCGAATGTCAGCTCCCCACCCCCACCCCCGCCCGGCGAGCCCGCCCTGCGCGCCCTCTGACGCAAATGCGCGCCCCTGCCGGGCGAAGGTGGGGGTAGAGGGAGCGCTCCTGTTGGTTTTAATTGAAGCTCTTCCTTTCACACACTCAACCTCGGTCCTCACTCCTGGGAGGCGAGCCCCTCCCCGCCCCCAAGCCGCCTGGCCCAGCGTGCGGAGTCTAGCTTTACAACCTCGCTGCTCTCCTGCGGCCGCCGCGGGTTCTCTGCTTGGGAGAACCGCTGATGTCCCCTTTAATCCGCTGACACAATCGCCCACATCAAACGGGCAGCCATCGATTGCTTTACTTTACTCGCGCCGACCGTGGGCGGGAGGCTAAGCGCGGCTAGCACAGGTGCCCGGGCCAGCCGGCTCCACCGCAGCTCCCGCCTCGCACGCTGCAGGCTGGCCACGCGGGTTCGAAACTAGACGCAGTCTCGGGTCCCCTGCCCACGCAGCCCTTCCCACCCCCGGTGGGAGAGGCTAGTAGGGGGACCTGCTTTGAATTTGGATTTGGTAGGGATCCTCACCTCCAAGGAAGTGCAGCGGAAAGGAAGGACGAGAGCAGCTTCCGAGCAGGCCCAAGCAAAAGTTCTCCCGGTGCCACCTCGGCCGCCTTGACTGCGTTTCTAGGCTGCGGAGGTCGAGTGAAGATTGCCTTTCGACCCAACCACACTATTGAAAGTTACAGACCCCCAAGTTCCAAAGAAACGATTATCGTTGCGTTACTCGCCTGGGTAGGTGCCGAGTCTCGCTTCCGGTGCCCACAGTGTACAGTTCAGAGTCCTAGGACGGCTGGACTAGGGGACCCGGCATCCAGCAGGCCTCCAGTTCCCAGACGCTTGCTTTTTGCTTCCTCTCCCACTCTTTTGCGATTCTCACCCCCCCCACACACACACACACACAGACTCCCTTTCTCTGCTCCGTTCAGCTGCTCATGACTCCGTCTCTGATTATTTGGGGAGTAAATTTTAGAATTTTTATATAAACATCGCTCTCTACTCTTTCTCCCTCTTCCTTTCTTCTTCTTTTTTATCTTGGGGGGGGGTATTTTTAATCATATCAATTTCGCCTTTTAATTAACCGGGAGACTTGAACATGAATATTAGGGCTGAGGGGCTAAGGCCAGGAGCCCCTGTCACCCCCTGTCCGCCTCTCCATCAGCTGCATACAATGGGCCGCAGCACAGAGTGCGGTCTCCATTATTAGAGATAGAAGAGCTGTGGGGCACACGTAAGAAAGTCTTTATTCTGCTCTTTGAAAAAATGGCCACTAAACGGTAGATTCCAGAAACCACGATCCCCGTAAAGCGTACCGCAAACACGCAGCGCCTTCCACCTCCCCCCCCACACACACACATAGTGAGATTTAAAATGGGATCCAATATTAAAAACGAAACCCTACCTCTTCAATACAGCTTGGCCATTACTTCCACCTTTACCTGGGGGCGCTCGGAACGCTTGAGCAGAGACAAACTTTTACGCTCTCACGAGTCAAGGGGTGGGATGGCAAGAGGGACTCCCACTCCGGGCGGTGGCAGCCGCGGCTTTGTCACCGCTGTTCTGCGCCCGCCTGAGCCTGCCTAGGAGAGCGATCTTAAAACCTGGGGGGTGCTAGTGTGGGATTGGAGACTATGTAACTAATAGAAGTATCGTTTTCGTTTTCCCCCAGTACGATCTTTCAAGGAAAAAAAAATCCATTGAAAGAATTTCAAAGTGCTGTCTTCCTTTGGAGAAAAGACACTGGCTGCCTGTAGGGAGGGGAGGAGGGACTCGGTTGCTTGCCGCGTGGGAGCCAGCTCCCGTCCGCTAGGTGGCAGCCGGACCTAGCGATTCCTGCAAGTCCCACGGCGGGACCCGCTCCTCCCGCCTGCCCCTCCTTCTGCAACCAATCACCTTTGGAAATGGGGTCTCAACAGCCCTCCCCCCCCAAACATACACCACACACGCACACACACACACACACACACAACTCTGATTCCTTCCTCTTTCTCCTCCTCCTCCTCCTCCTCTTCCTCCTCCTCCTTCTCTTCTTTCCCTTTCTTGTCCCCCCCCTCTCCGACCCCTCTCTCTCTTCCCCGTCTTCTGTTCCTTTGCTCTTTTCCTGTGAGTCTGAGTTGTCAGCACTAACAGCCGCCCCGCGACAATATGAGGACTAACTAATGCTTTATTAATAATTATTGAAACACTATTTAGAGTTGGAGCGTCCTGGGGATAAAAATGATGAAGAAGAAAAAACAGGATTGATTGGAAAGTTTATTTTAAGATCACATTTGGGATGAATAGGAACCATCGATTCGGATCGAATTTGTGACAGTAACTGCAGTTTTGAGAGAGCTTTGTAGTAATTACGCCTCCAAAACTATGATATACTTCAAATTTTTTAAATGAGGAGACTTTTTAATAATATCAAATTAGCAGGATCCAAACTAGGATTATGTTGAATGTGAACGAAGACTCTAGACCCATTATATTTCACAAATCATTAAAATGGTGGTTTCATTCTCATTAATTTTTCTAACGTTTTCAGTGACGCTCATAAAATCTTATTTTAAAAAGTTTTCAGAAGATATAAAATAATTTCTTTCTCATTCTAATTTTTTTCCCATCGCAACGCATTCTCTCCCCCATCATCCCTTCCCCCTCTGGTGTGTGTGTGTGTGTGTGTGTGTGTGTGTGTGTGACCATACACGACCCATACTAATCAGGTCTCAGAGTAAATAGCAGCGCAGGGCGATCTCAATGTAAATTGTGCTTGTCAGAAGCACACCCCCCTCCCTCACTTTCTCTCCTCCTCCCCTCGATACCCCTTACTGTAGGTAGCTAAGGGGGGAGGGGTAAGGGATTTCCAACCAATGGCGTGCAGGAGGCTTGGCTAACCTTAGCCTCCCATTTTCTCTCCCCCCCCCCCCCATTCAGGGCTCTGACCAGTCAGTCGCCTTTGATTATCAGTTGCCAGCAGCCCTTCTCTTGGCTCCTTGACACGAGCTCCATATAAGGCAGCGATCTCCATAGAAACGTGTCAGTTTCAATAGTAGTGTCAAAGTTCACTATATACAGACATTCGCGCAGATCCCCCTTTCGGAAACATTGCTCTGAGTGTCCTCCCGTTTAAACGCCTTCAATTTTTTGGTTCCTCTCCTCCTCTCCTCTCCTCTCCTCTCCTCTCCTCTCCTCTCCTCTCCTCTCCTCTCCTCTCCTCTCCTCTCCTCTCTCCTCTCTTTGGCCCCTCTCTCCCTCCTCTCTCTCTCTCTCTCTCCTCTCTCACCCACTCTCCTCTTGCTCTGTCTCTCCCCTTTCTTTTTCTTACATAGTCTACTAGTTGTCCCCCTTTCTCTTTCTCTCCCTCCTCCTTCTCTCTTTCACTCCTTGCCTGCAAAAGAGAGACTAAACTTGAAAAAAAAAAAAAAGGAGGAGGCACCCCCTGCGTATTCTTCTTATCGTTATTTTATACATATATGATTTTTTTTGGAGGGAGGGTGTTGGTTCCCGGCTGAAGAGCACTTATTTAAAATACTAAAAAAAGAACATTTTTGGGCGATCTCCAGGGTTTTTTTAACTAGCTCTGTGTGTTATAGCAGAAGAAGCAGAAGAAGCAAGAAAGAGGAAAAGAAGAGGATTATTTATTCGACCTACTTTGGATGTCTCTCTCGCTTTCTTTCTTTCGTTTTTTTCTCAAATATTTTCTTCTGATTTTTATTTTTTTCCTATTTCGCTGTGAATTCGTCGCCGGCGTGAATTATCTCGTATTTTTCTCCCCCTTCCGTCTCCTCCCGAAAGAAGAAGGCAGAGAGAACCCGGCGCCACCCGCACAACAAAAAGAGCAAAGTGTGTGATCTTCCTTGCCGGCTGCCTCCCGCTCTCCAGCGCTGCCTTCCTGAATGGCTGGCTGCGTCCGGCCCTGGACCTGGCCCCCCGACACCCGAGCTCCCTGATCGTCGCCTGCATCTTCGCCCCGCATCCTGCTCGGCTCTCCCAGCTCCCCGCACTCTTGAAGCCGGGCGAGGGCTCCCGCCGGGACAGCGGCGGCGGTGCGGGCAGCCCAGCCTCGGCTCGCACTCGGGCAGCGGCCCCTACTCCAGCTAGGACTCCGGCCCGGGCCCCAGCTCCTCCAGCGGCGATCGCAGCAGCAGCCGAGGCGGCTCCTCCAGCGGCGCTTGCAGCCGCGACCTCCTCCTCTGCAGCCGCCGCCGCCGCCGCCCTCGCCGCTTCCTCTATGTCGGCTCAGCCCGCGCGCTGCGCGTAGCCCGAGCGGCCGGCGGGCGGGCGGGCGCCCGGCGCGGGTGAGCGAGTGTGTGTGAGAGTGTGTGTGTGCGCGGGGGTGCGGGCGAGGCGGAGGGCGAGTGTGTGCGCGCGCCGTGGCCCATGCCCGCCGCCCCCGGCGCTGCGCCCCGCGCCGCTCCCGGCTGCCGCCTGTGCCATTTCTGATTTTGCAACTTGGGGAAGAAGAAAAAAGCGAGAGAAGGGAGCTCGCTCGCCGGGGGGTGGGGAGGGGGGAGAGAGAGCGCGGCCCCCCCAGGAACGGAGCGCGGGGGGAGCGGGCGAGGGGAGCAGGGGTGTTGGGGGGGGGGAGCCTGAGAGCCTGGGGGGGCTGCAAAAAGAGAGAAAGAAAACAGCAGGAACCACAACAAAACGCCAGCAGGGCGGGCGGGCGCGCAGCAGCAGCGGGGCGGCCGAGGCAGTAACGGCGGCGGCAGCGGCGGCGGCACAGGCAGAGGCCGGTGCCCGGCTCGGGCTCGGCTCCGGCGACCCCGGGGCGCCCGGTGGGCCCCCCGCCCCCTCCCCCTCCCCCCTTCCCCTTCCCCTTCCCCTCCCAGCGCTCCCGCGCGCCCCGCGGCCCTCGGCGAGCAGCTCGGCTCCCCCCAGCGCTCCCCGGGCCCAAAGATATGGCAATGGTAGTTAGCAGCTGGCGAGATCCGCAGGACGACGTGGCCGGGGGCAACCCCGGCGGCCCCAACCCCGCAGCGCAGGCAGCCCGCGGCGGCGGCGGCGGCGAGCAGCAGCAGGCGGGCTCCGGCGCGCCGCACACGCCGCAGACCCCGGGCCAGCCCGGAGCGCCCGCCACCCCCGGCACGGCGGGGGACAAGGGCCAGGGCCCGCCCGGTTCGGGCCAGAGCCAGCAACACATCGAGTGCGTGGTGTGCGGGGACAAGTCGAGCGGCAAGCACTACGGCCAATTCACCTGCGAGGGCTGCAAAAGTTTCTTCAAGAGGAGCGTCCGCAGGAACTTAACTTACACATGCCGTGCCAACAGGAACTGTCCCATCGACCAGCACCACCGCAACCAGTGCCAATACTGCCGCCTCAAGAAGTGCCTCAAAGTGGGCATGAGGCGGGAAGGTGAATATTTCTTCTCTGCTTCTCTCCCCGCGCTTCGCCCGCCTCCCTGCTCTTTCTTTCTCCCTCGCCCGGGTGGTTGTGGCTGTGGGGATGGGGCTCCTGTGGTCCCAGCCGGTCCGGGCTTCCCAATCCTGGCTGCTTTCCTCCCCCAACATCCCCCCCCTCCAGCTCGCTGCCGCTGCCTCCCCCTCCCGGCCTGCGCTCCTCTCCCCGGCTCCTCCACCCCTCCCGCTGCCTGCTCAGGATTGTGTCCCTGGGATCGTGAGCTGTGGTTTAAAAATCCCCTCCCTTCCTCTGTTGGATGTGCTCCGTGTGTGTCTCGCTCCCGCCTGTGTGTGAGGATGCTTGGGGCTGTGTTGGCATGAACTTGGGCAGGGGTGCTTATTCCTCGCAGAAATCTGTCTCCGTGTTGGTTGTTTTTGTTTTTTCCTTCATTTCACTTTTCCCTCCACCTTACTGTACCTTTTATGTATAATGGGAGAGGACTGGGGCTGGAGGACCCTGAACCATAGATTCATTGCTGCCATCATCCTTTAGGAAGCTTAGCTTGGGAAAAGAGGAGTGAGATTTATTGCACTTGTAGGTCTAATTAGGGGGAGGGGAGCTTCTGGCCTGTTCACTGGTTCCCTCTCCTCTTCTGGGATCTGGGGCCGCCTCCTCCCGAGCTGTGGCCTTGTTTTCACCCCTCGACTTTGAAAGGAAAGTTTGTGACTGAACCCTGCCTTCATAGTATTGTCATTTTTAGAGCTTGATACTCGTTTTATTTCTTCATCAAACTCCACCCTCTGCTTAAATACTGCATACAAATTACAATTTACAACGGCATTTACCGATCCTTCTGATTTGGCTCTAATGCATAGGCTGCAGCTGGCATGGGCTTTTCTGCATCATTTAGTCGATGTGCTGTATGGGTTTTTGTTTTTTTATTAAACACAACTTTTGATGTTGAATTTGGATATGCTTCATGTTCATATGGCTTGAGATGGAGCACTTTTCTTACAAATGTATTTAGCGCTTTATAGTTAAAGTTTATCTCCTGACAATCATTAAAGATATCTTACAGTCAAATTAGTGAACCAGTCAATTTTGTAGGATGTAGATTACTTCTTCTTGTAATTGACTTCAAAATTATATTTTATATGTCACAAGGAAAGAAATTGAATTCCGTCAGATCTCAAGGAGAAGGCAAATATGACGACTTCATTTCTAGCTCCAGGGAGATTCAATAGGCATCTGGGAAGAAAAACAACTTTGAATTGTGCTCTCATTTAATTGAAAAATAACTGCCAAGTTCAAAACTATAATTAGAAAAAGTATTCTAACCATTGTGTTTCAAGAACGTTAAATTGCACTGGAACTCTCCTTGGAATTAGAACCAAAGGCAACAGTGCCCAACCTGAAATAGGAGAGCTCTGTGGACATGGACCATCTCTACTAATTTGTTGTGGGGTGGGAGGGAGAGTTCAGAAGCCCTAACTTTCCCTAAAGTTGGCTTTGTTTACATGGCGGTTTAAAATGCTGGCACTGTCGAAGTAAAACATACACATTTAAAAAAAAAACCCTTTGGTCAGCTTTAAGAACTCAAAGCATGCTTACGTTTTGCATTCAGATGGTTAATGAATCCAGTGTTTTTGCAGTTGCAAGCTCGTGCATTCACTGGGCAAAAGCTGGCTGCAGGTTGCAGTGGCACCGCGCAGGACAGACAGACATTAATTATATTTCCTACTTTTTTCAATAATGTTTGGCTACTGTAAGTTCAACTTTTTCTTGAAATATTTCAAATTTCTGTTGCTTTTAATAGTGAGAGCTTTGTATGGGGCAAGCAGAAGGGGGAAATGGGAGAGGGTGTGGGGAGTGCTTACTCTCTGGTCAAAAGTTGTAAGTGGTCAGTAAGATATGTAACTTGTATCTCTTTTTAAAGGTAATTCTGTAGCACTTTAGCAATTATGGGAACATTTTATGCACTGAACACCGCTGCTTTGCAAGTGAAGAGTGCACTAAGGCTTGTGCCTGGTACTATAGCCTTTTTCAGGCTTCACTTTTTTTAAACCTCGATTTGTATTATTGTGGAAGGATAAATGGGGTTTCATTTATCTGTGTGTTGCTTCTTAGTAGCTGGGGGGTTGGGTGTTACTTTCTTGGCCGAGCAGAGCTAAGGGCCTTGAAGTCAGGCCTAGTTCTTCCCTGGCTGAAGAAGCCAGGGGTGCAGGCTATGGATGAACACACCGAGCCGGTGAAGGTAGAGGGCTTCACTGAGAGCTCCTGGAAATATGGTCAGTGAGAGAGAGCCAGCAGGAGAAGATGCTCCGAGAGCTATGACTGCGGGAAAGAACTGCATTGCGTTGGGTGCGCGTTGCGGCTCGGCAATGTTCACAAGCCCCCTGGATGCACATTGCCTCTTTTCTCTCTTTCTTTTTGTCAGCGGTTCAGCGAGGAAGAATGCCTCCAACCCAGCCCAATCCAGGCCAGTACGCACTCACAAACGGGGACCCCCTCAATGGCCACTGCTACCTGTCCGGCTACATCTCGCTGCTGCTACGCGCAGAGCCCTACCCCACGTCTCGTTATGGCAGCCAGTGCATGCAGCCCAACAACATCATGGGCATCGAGAACATCTGCGAGCTGGCCGCGCGCCTCCTCTTCAGCGCCGTCGAGTGGGCCCGCAACATCCCCTTCTTCCCGGATCTGCAGATCACCGACCAGGTGTCTCTGCTACGCCTCACCTGGAGCGAGCTGTTCGTGCTCAACGCGGCCCAGTGCTCCATGCCCCTGCACGTGGCACCGCTGCTGGCTGCTGCCGGCCTCCACGCCTCGCCCATGTCCGCGGACCGCGTCGTGGCCTTCATGGACCACATCCGCATCTTTCAGGAACAGGTGGAGAAGCTCAAGGCGCTGCACGTCGACTCTGCCGAGTACAGCTGCCTCAAAGCCATCGTGCTGTTCACGTCAGGTGAGGATGCGGTCGCGGGGGAGGGCAGGCTGTGCCGGGAGCTGGCGCAGGCACCGTGCGGCGGGAGCCTAGCTTTTCGCTTCTCCCGCGCAGCCGCTGCCGCTGTGAGGCTCGGCCCTCACCCCACCTTAGGCCTGCCCAGGATCTGCAGCCCCAGTCCGTGGTTGTCGCGGGCCGCGCCGCTGCCATCTTGGGAGCTTAGCGGTGCTGGAGCGGAGGAGCTCCGGTGAGGCCGGCGGCCTGGCCTGACGACCTAGACCCCCGCGCGCCTTCGACCGAGGCAACGATCTGGGGAGGGGAGAGGCAATACTCCGAGGATAGTGGCTGTGTGTGTGTGTGTGTGTGTGTGTGTGTGTGTGTGTGTGTGGTGTGCCAGAGCTCAGTCTTTCTGGGGGAGGAACGCTACAGAAGGAAGAGAACGTGGGAAGGTGGCTTCCTACTCTGTGTGGCTCTCTCCTTGGATGAGTTTCCCGACAGTGAGACACAGACAGAGGCGGAAAGAGAAGAATACGCACAAATAAATCATAAATAATCCCGCTTTATTGCTGCCTGATTTTCCCTTATCGGAAACCATTCATGTTTGCAGTTGCTGGGGTTATTGAGGGTCATAAAAAACGGATTCTATCTAAACAAGAAAGATAAAAAACAAAAGCAATACTGTAAAGCCCGCAAGCATGAGAGGATTCCAGGCCGGGAGATAAATTTCATAGCTATGCAAAACACAAGAACATTGGAAATTTTAAATGATGCCTTAAAAAATATCAAATTAAGTGTAGGCGGTGGTAGCAGGCTTGTTAACAATCTCTCTTATGATAGATGGTTCAAATTAACTTCCAGGAAAGTGAATTAACATTGCCTTTGAAGGGCTCTGGTCTGAGTATGTGAGAACACTACCCGCTTTTTATTATTGGAACCTGCAAGAGGGAAACATAGAAACACCAGGGACCGCAGGTAACAGCGGAAACACAAACAAAGCCCGCAAGGGCTCTGGTGGGAGCAGAGCTGCTTAGATGGGCCCTGGGCCCTGCCCACTGTGAGGAAGGTTAGCTGCAGTTTTACCACTGCTCTTGGCTCTATTGTTTTTAATTTCTCCATTAGGAGAAGAAATAACCCATTCTAATAAATCTATCCTAGAGCCAAGCCCTCCAAAGCCAAATTAAAACCATCCTTGAGCAGAGATGACAAAAATATCTTTCCCAAACAAGGCCTTGTTGGACAGTAAGCAGTCAGATAATATATCAATATTTCCTGACTTCCATGCATGAAGACTCATATTTACATTGTATCAAAATGACTCTTAAATTTGCACAATATTGTAATGTAGCAAATGTAGTATTAATATCGATCAGAGAAGCAGATAATTTATTTAGACAAGAACAGCTCATTTATATGCAAGGTGGCCAGAGTCTTGGACTTGGGCTGCTCCCCCCCACCCCCTTTACTTTCAGCGCAAATGCAGGTCTGCTAGTGAGAGTGGGGTTATTCTTTGCAAGGGGATGAAGTGCAAACTTAAAACAAATGGAAGATTTATTGAACTGGTTCCTCGGTGTTTGAATGCATTTTATCTTAATAAGTCTCCTTGATGGAAATGTGTTTTTTAAAAGTGACAAAGAGCCTGGGAAGCAGCGACCAGGATCCTTTGACTCTGGCAGGCCTAGGCCTTGCTGGCATTCTCCTACCCATGGCTTTAGCCAAATCCATCAGGAAGGGAGCCAGGGACAAAAAACTAGGGTTTCAAAATCTCACCCAGTTAAGTGTCTTAAAGCAGAAGTGTGACTTGGAGCTAGATGGACAGGGTTTTTCTCAGGAAAGGTCTCTCTTCCCTTTCCCTGAAGTCCTTGAAGTTCTTTGAATCCCCTCACTTTGCTGATCTGGTACGTGTTCCCAGGGAGAGGCCTACTACTGTGATTGTGCCGGCTTCAGGAAACGTTGCAGAATTATGCAGGCTTCACTTTTAAACTTTCCATCCTAAGGCATTCCTGTGAGTAGTTCTTTTTCAAAAAAATCCAAAGAAGTATTTTTGAGGCATGTTTTCCAGGTGCAAGGGGTGCTGAGAAGTGAACAATAACAATATTTTGCTGGGAAATCACGGGCAGAGTATCTGAGCATGGAAACGGAACTGTCAGGAGTAATTTGCCCACCTTCCTTCCATACAGCACATTTCCACTCTTGACTAAACTTGTTTTGATTGCTAGCCAGAAGGGAATTCATGGGAAGAAGGGGATTCATGGGAAGCCTTCTCAAAAGTCATCCAACTTTTAAGCAAACTTTGAATGATGGAAAAGACAGTTTTAGACATATTGTCCAATGTGGCTTGTTCTGGCTAAGTATTTGAAGCTGGCATGGGGGTCCCCTGTGGTGGTTTTCACATTTGGCCTCCGGATGGTATGTTTAATCCTTAATATTCTGGACAGCATCCAAAGACTAGGTCATGACCTGAACTTGCTTTTAAGAAAATTCTTTAATTCATATACCTAAATATTCCTTCAAATAAATGAGACTGACTCTGAAAAGAGCCATCTAGTTAACATAAATACAATAAATCCATTTTCAGCACAATAATAACTTTGATTTCTAGTTATGGCAGCTGATTACATCTATATTTCCTGAACACTAAACTCTTCTGAATGCACAACATGAAATACATTCTCTGCACTACAAAGGCTAAGCCGGGAGGGCCTGAGCAGTAATGGTTATTTATTTACATAATTTCTTTTCCATATACTGTAGAAGAAATATTGAAGGTTCCCACATTGACACTACCATATAAAAAGTGAGACATGGATTTTTGTATAGTCTGTCTCCTTTTCTTATCTGTAATATAATTCATCAGGTGCAAATATGTACTAAATTACACCCTCTGCTCACCTCTCTGTGCCACCACAACCCACCAATTGATTCAAGCACTCACACTGCCTGTCCACAGATGGGAGAATTCTGCTGCAGGGTGAGGCCGGGCCAGAACTAGGACTCCTGGTGGATGAAAGACAGACCTAGAAAGAGGAATTCCATCTCAGAGGTGGAAGCAGTAGTGCAGGTTCCTAGTATACCTGTCCAGGCTTCTCCTTAGACTCACCTATATGCGAGTGAGGGAGAGAACTTGCACTTTAGGGACTGTGATGTTTTACTCACCTGAGGGCATGTCATATGGATCTTTAAGGGAAAATCTGTTGGGATGTTAATGGGTCTTTCTCCGGTTGTGTTGTCTGTGGCTGTGACTATCACATGGCATGAGGGACAGAAAATGTATGTAATGCAAGATATATGTAAATACAAGTCTGTTTTAGCAAGGCTTTTCTAGAAAGCAGGTCCACGGGCAGATCTCAGAGTCCCCACGCTAAGCAGTGAAATCCCAATGTGTTCCTCTCCTGGCCATGTTGACCATAATAATCTCCCTGGCTTCCCAACTCAGGCCAGTGTGGATGTACTGCATCAGCTGGATGGAGTAGTTAGCCATCTAAGAGGAACCCAGTATGAACCCAAGGTTAGAGGAGGCTTGCCTCAGAAGTTCTTGAGTTCTCAGTGGCTTTATTTGTATCTTTGCTTGAGGCCATACCCTTGTAGATGAAGGGGGAAGAGGGCTTTGTGACTCCAGCTCTTGAACTGTAAGGATACACAGCATGGAAACACAGATTTGGATTTGAATAAGTTGTTTTCTTGGGGTCACACTTCCCCATTACAAAGTGTCCTTTTACAAGGATTGTCATATGTAAATTCCTTCCTAGATCTATATTTTAGCAAACTCCATCTTTGATCCTTAGTCAACCTCCTGACCGACTAAGGGTTCCTCTGTGATCTTCCTGATTTTAAAATATGTGTTATTAATATTAAGAAATAACATAGGGAGTAGTGGAGAAGCTTCACTCTGTTTCCCTGATTCCATGTTCCTCCCCCTTTGCTTGGCCCCGGTTAGCGGATATAGGATAATCTGCTGTCTGGACCTAAAAGAGTTTTAGTTGGTTTGAAAGAAGCATAAAGGTTTCTGGTTGCCATCATTGTATGAAGTGCCTTGTCCCATCTCCTTTAGTCCCGCAAAGCCATCCTTACTCCTCCACTGCCCCGTTCTGAGACAGAGTATCAGCTGCCTCTAGCATAACGTTGTGTCTGATCGCTGTAGATGTTTCTTTTTTTGCAGCCTGGAGTAACTGAGCCATATTTCTTCTGGTAATTATATAGCTGGCAGAGATGCGACCAATTTTCATTTACTTGACCTAAGGAACAGATAGGAGTGTCCACCCTCACTGAGGATTTGTTGCCGAGTCCTTGCTTGCATATATAGTTGATCTCAAATCCTGTATTGCTATAGCATGGACTTGATCTGATTCTCAGTTCTGACAGCTTGTGATCCCTTACCCCCTGCCAAGTGTATTCACTACACAATCTAGGTTCTCCTTGAGCTTGCTGGTTGGGGTCATTTGGGTTTGAGAGGAGACTCCAAGAAGCCTCCTAAAACTGCATCCAAGTCTGCATATTTCTTCCGGGGTTCCAAGAGCCCAAAATCCAGAGGGAAAGGGACAAATGCCTTTCTTTTAATGAGCACAACCAGAAAGGTTTTCCAGGCGAGAACAGGTTGCTATGCACAGCAAACATGGATTCATCATTCTACATTATTTAATCCAAAGGTGAAAGAGCAAAAACAAAGGGATGGCAAGGTTGTGCTTCCGTGTGCATGTGTGTCTCTTTCCTGCTCCCTAGGCGTGGGAAGGCACTTGACTTTTATTTGTATGGTGGATGGGAAACAGTATGTCCTAGAAAAGAGCCTCTTTGCATAGACGAAAGGACCGCTTTTCTTTTTCTCCTATTTCTTTTTCCTTTTCTCCTCAAAACATTAATGGCTGTGTGCCTTTACTGCTCACTAACCTAATCGTCTGTCCCCCTTTCCCTGTCTCTCCCTCCTGTGGCTGCTCTGGCAGACGCTTGTGGCCTGTCGGATGCTGCCCACATCGAAAGCCTGCAGGAGAAATCGCAGTGTGCACTGGAGGAATATGTGAGGAGCCAGTATCCCAACCAGCCCAGTCGCTTTGGCAAACTGCTGCTGCGATTGCCCTCTCTTCGTACAGTGTCCTCCTCTGTCATCGAGCAGCTCTTCTTCGTCCGCTTGGTAGGTAAAACCCCCATCGAAACTCTCATCCGGGATATGCTGCTGTCTGGGAGCAGCTTCAACTGGCCTTACATGTCCATCCAGTGTTCCTAGACTTTGGGCATTTCCACCTGCTCCTGGCCCCCACCCCCTAGAGACTAAGAGGACTCAGCCAGACCTTGGGATGCTGGTAGGATGGACCAGACAGGCCAGACAGAGGGGAGGAGACTGGGGACAAGGGCAGCCAACTCTGCAGCAAGGCAGCCTAAGCTGCGAACTAGGAGGAAAAGAGACTTATTTAGGGTCTGATCTATTATGTAAGTATATTGGAAAAGAAAAAGGAGAAGGACCTCATGTCTGGTGAGAAAATGGCAACAAATTTTTCGGAGAGAGGACCTTGAGAAATTTAATAAAATCGAAGGATTCTAATGGACCTTCTAGGATTTATTGTGGATGGATGTGGATATATTCTGTACAGAAAACAACTCATATGGGAGCGGACTGAATTCTATGTAGAAACACACACACTGAACATTGTTATTCATTTTGTAAAATACTAGTCTTTATTTTCATTTTTTGTAAAATTTAAACATCGTATGCACATAAAGAAAAAAGGATCAAGATTAGGGGAAAATAACATTTTCCAAATAATTATAAAAAATGTCCTGTGTCTATGTATCTATATCTGTTTTGTATTTTTTTCTGGTTCCAAACCAGATTTCCTGTGATTCTATACTAATAATTTTTGATATAACCCTTTGCTTCTTACAATGAGTGCGATATATGTTGTCGAGGCTGTTCTTCAAGAATTAAAATTGAAGTGAAAATTTAAACAAAAATAAAAGAATTTAGCAAAACCCATGTGTCTTGTTACTTTAACTATACCATCAGAGAAAGAGAAACCCTTGGATACTTTCTGTCTTGAATACTGTTAGAATCTGGATTTTTGAGAGGGAGAGGGGACTGTTTAGGCCCAGTCGAAGTTGGCTGCATCTGTTTCTTACAACAGTCGCTGCATTACTTTTGTAAAGCTGAAGGAAAGGCCAGGCTGTGTGGGATGTGTCGGAGGGGAGGGCAGGAGTCTCGGTGGCAGACAGCAGTCTTTGTGATATCACTTCAAGGGCAACCCTAAGCACAGCTGGGCTGGCTGCCTTGCCTTTGGGGCACAATTTCCAGGCACTTGGGCCCTGCGTGGTGACCCAGTGCGAGTACACCTAGACTCTAACTGCTTTGGGAAACTTGCTGAGCTGGGGAGGATTTGCAAAGGTTTACTTAGCTGACCCTCAATGGGGGTGGGGAGAGATTCCTCAAAGCTTTTGAGTCTGTCTTAAGCTAGGTGTTGCCTCTCCCCGCCTCTGGGCAAGACCTGAGACGTCAGCACCAGGAATTTTGACTTTGTTCCTTCTTGAGCATCTCTGGAGATCTACGTACTTATAGTTTGCCCTTCTCTCCCGGCTCCTGTCCCAGGCTTCCCAGTAAGAACTGTAGCCACCCTTCCACTCCTCCTAACCCCTCCCCCATGGGACTTCGAAGAGTCCGGAAGCTGGACTGGATTGGGTTCTTCCCGAAAGTGCTTCTCCTTGAGGCGTCTATCTAGCTGGGCTTGCGTTGAGGGGCAAGCTCTGTGACAGCCTTCAGCGTCTGAATGTTTTATGGGATCTGAGTTGAAGCTGTGAGAACACGTACTGCCAAGGGAGCGCTTCCTTAACGTATCAATAACTCCAGATCTTTAAAAAATAAAACCCCTCTTTCGCACACATTCCGCCACCCTTGGCCCCAGACAGGCTTATATGAGGCTAGAGCTTACTTTCAGGAATCCCCGGTATTCTTGTGCTTTCAGTTTGCTGCATGAAAGTTTCCAGGTTCCTACAATTCTGAGGCGCACCCACCTGCTTGACGTTTTTCGTGATCTGGATGCAGCACAGCCTCTGCGAAGCGCGCGAGGCCACTAGAGGTCAATGGTCTCAAACCAGGCCGCTAGAGGACCACCTAAGCTGCGCAGCAGCTAGACAGGCAGGGCGTAGTCTTTGGGCCTAAATTCATTTCCCTTCGGGTCTGGACACCCAAGGCAGAGAGGGACAGAAAGAAGGTCATGTTTAACCCGGGGAACTCCTAAGAAGTACTGGGAACCCTCACAGACTGGCCAGTGGCAGAGTGTGGGTTCAAGGGTGGGTGGGCTGCAGCTAGGGCACTGAGGGGAGGGGAGCCAAGCTGCCAGGAGAGTTCACCGATCTTTCCTGCCTTCTTGAAATGAGATGTAAATATATTCATTACAATGTGATCCCTCTGATGAAAACAGATAAACATTTTTCGCAGTTCAGAAATGTACTTTTCAATTAATTTCAATATGGAGGCCCAAGCACAAGACGCCCAGTGTAGAAAAAGGCAGGCAGCACAGGTCCAAGAGGAACAAGGCACTTCCTCAGGATTCCTGGCTGTCAGCGGTGATTTGACTCTCCAAGACTGGGGTCAGCAGGGTGCTCAGGAATCCCAGAGACTTTTGTAAGCCTGGGCCCAACCTGCCAGCCAATCAAAGTGGAAAGAAGTGCAGGCCTCCCTAGAGGCACCTCCAGGAGCCCGGAAACCCGGAATGGGGGGGGGGGCAGGAATACTTGCCCACTGGCCCGTTTGGGAATACGAAGCAGTACTTTTTTCTGCCCGCCAGCAATATATACGGAGACAAAGTTGTCTTTCTAGAATCAGAGATCTAGGTCTCTTCTTAAGATAGAGAAGAACTCCATGAGACTCAGGAGTCGCTCATCAACGCTAGGCTGCTGAGCCGCTTAAACCCGCAGAGACTTCCCACTTTTGAAGCATAGGACACAGAGACCACACACACACACACACACAAATCCACCCACCCTGAGGAAATGTTGAGGAAGCAAGACCAAGACACCTAAACTTCTGCTGGAACCTACTACCCAGAAGCATCCTGTTTCCTGGCTGGCCTTAGTGGGTGCACATGGGACCAGGACAGCAGCCTCGGGGCTCTCAGCTCCAGGAATAGGTTCCAGTAGTAGCCAGACTGCTTGAGTTGAGCATCTTGTGATTTCTCTGACTCTGGTAATTTCTGTGGTCGTGGTTCTAAACCCGAAGCCAGGTGGAGCAGGCTCCTTCTGTTTGGGTGGCCTGGGTGGCCCGCTGGAGGGTCTTCTGTGTTGAACTGAACCACTTTCACGCTAGGCGCCAGGGGGAGCCATGGAAGCAAGGTGTGAGTGTCGAGGTCCCTGTATGGCTCAGGAGAAGTAGCACGAATCTGCCCCTCAAAAGTTGGGAAAATGGAGACTCCTCACAATGGAGCATGAGAAAACATGGGTTCTCCAGAGTCAGTGGAAATATGTCTTAAAACTGGAAGCAGCACACGTAAAATGACTTTTATCTTCAAATTACCCATTTAGGAAGGATTAATGCTCTTTTCTAATCCAAACACTTGCTGGGTACTTTAGCGACTTTGAAGTAGATTTAAACTACCTTAGCTGAAACTATTATAAGGCCACTTTGGGGACGTGTTGCTTTGAGAAATCGCTAGGGAAACCAGGGTGTGCCCTCGCAGCTCCTAGGGCAACCACAGAACATACTCTGTTCTTCCCACACCACTTCTAGCTTGTTATCAGCCTGGGTGAAAGGAAGTCCAGGCAGAAATGTGGATCCTTCCTTGTTCACCTTGTACTTCTAGACTCTGCCCCTCCTTATAAGGGGCTCGGGGCCTCTGGCAGTAGACGGCACAGGGTCCTGGAGATGCTGGGGAGCTGGAACCCAGACCTCTTTAGGGCTGTGCAAAAAATTAAATATGTTTGTTTTTGAAAATGTTCTCTCTCCTTTTATCCATGCATAGGCAATCCTTCTATTCCTCCACTGGCTGACTCATGTCTGGGGTGCTGCCCTGTTACTCAGAACACATCATCTGAATGCCCTGCAAACAGGAAAGCATCAGGATGGGAGAGGGGACGGGGGGGGGGGGGAACACAAGTGGGAATTAATAAAACTCTTGTTAAAGAGCTTGTTTGGACTCTGTGGCATCACCGGGCTTTTTACTCTGGAAGCCAAAGAGTCCTATTCCTAAATGAGTTAAAGTCCCATTTACCTCTGTCGCGTTCTATTCGTCAAGCCACAAGTTGAGAGTTCCTAACATGAAACTATTTGTTTGCTTACACAACCAGCTGGGCCCAATTTCACGTCTGAGATATCTATCTGAAAGCGCCCCTCATTTATTATCTCTTCTTGTCAGGGAATCCATTTTCCAACTCTCCCTCCCCCTCCAGAGTTTGTTTATTTATATATTTAGCTTCAGACTTCTTTGCTTGGGAAGACCCTCTCCCTGGGGAGCAGCCCACGTCTCCTTCAGGCTCAGGGCCTGCTACGCCCAAGATCTTGGAGCGGAGAATAATAGCGGTATGCTGTGATTGCTGCTGTGACCCCCAGCTGACTCGAGAGCAAGGGCTGGGCTGGGTCTGTAGGGCAGACCCAAAGTGAATGGGGCCGCCTTTCTTCGTGAACGTTCTCCCTGCTAATTCTCCCCAAGAAAGCTTCAAACACCTGTGCAAGGTTCAGAGGTAGGCGGAGGGCACGGAAGTAAAACCTGGAGCCTTCTCTAGAGATTAGGGTTTGAGATTTGGATTTGAGAGATACTTTGACAAAGCTTTACCTACTTCCTCAAGGCCAATTTCTTCTTCTGGGGCCAGATCACAGAGTGAGTAACCAAGATGTAAATAGTAAGCTGATGGGTTGGGGGAGGGGGCAATGCATTTACTGTGTGTGCAGAGGGAAAAGACAGCACGTGGTTTCAATTTTGAAGCACAAAGAAATAACATGCAATGCAGAAAATAGGTTTATGAATGTAATTGAGAGGAAAGAAAACAATTAACACCGTGGAAGGTTGCACATGAGACTCCCCACCCCTTGTTTCCCCTACTATCTGAATTTGAGAAGTCCAGATCACGGAGAGTAGAGTGGGTCTAGGCAGTGGGATTCTGCTGACAAGAGAACCCCCCTCAGTGATAGCTAAATAATGATTTCTATACATCTTCAGAACAGCTAAGACCTCTTCTAATCAAGCTGAAAGCTGGGGATCAAATCCTTAAGTCTAGCCTATAAAATAGCCCCAATTCTGAAGAATGAAAAGAGGAGGAGGAGGGAGAGAGAGACAGACAGACACACACACACACACACACACAGAGAGAGAGAGAGAGAGAGAGAGAGAGAGAGAGAGAGAGAGAGAGAGAGAGAGAGAGAGATTTCTTAAGAAAGAACAGGCTGGTCTCTGCACACCATCCTACTGTGTTGATTTAGGAAGACGGTTGCTGTATATAAAGTTTAAGACTAATAATATAATTGAACAGTCAGATAAATAAAGCTTTAGTCCAATAGTGGGGTCAGCGATTGATCTCTGGGTTCAGAGAAAAAAGGCGAGACAAGGTCGGGCAGGATGTTCTGTCTGTGCACCTGTCAGCCAGCATGCAGGACCCAAATGTGTAGGAGCGTGTGCTGGGTGCTGTGTGAAAGCCAGAACCTAGTCTTGAGCAGGCCAAGAGGCTCATTAGCATTCCTAACCCATGAACCTGTGCTGACAACTAACAGAGACATCCTTGCACCACCAGCCCTTCTCTCCTTTTGTCTTCAGATCTGGAAGATGGAAGAGAAAAAGATTTTTCAGTGGAAATTGGAGTCTGAACTTCTCTGTGATTGTTGGATATTCAGTGTGTGTGTGTGTGTGTGTGTGTGTGTGTGTGTGTGTGTGCATTTGCGCATGTGTATGTATTTCGAGAGAGGCCTACCAGCATTTTGCACCATCTTTCAGCTTGCTTTTAATAAGTTCCTTCTTCAAGAAGGAACTTTTTTCTTTTCTCTTTAAAGGTATAACATGCTTGTTGAAAGTCCAAGTTTAAATGAGAGATGAAATCCCATGGTAACATTTTGCCATTTCTCCTCCTTGACAAGGAGAGAGGTGGCTGTTTATGTGTTTGGTTCACATCCACATGTAAAAGTGATCCTTGGTTAAAGATGGCTGGGCCGCAGCAAGCAGGGCGGTTTGAGCTTTGTCTTTCTTCTGCTCCGGTTTGTTTTGTATCCCAGACTCCCTGTTTATTTTGTCACTCCCCATTGGAATAAAGTAAAGCTCATTTTTTCAAAAGTCCCACAGAATCTCACTTTCCATTAGCTCAGGAGAACATAATTGTAAAATTATCCTCACTTGTGCAGTATTAATTGTCCTCATGTTTATGGACTGGGGTCTTCTTTACTAGATCTCCCATAAACAAATATGTACCGATGTTACTATCTTAGATTCTGTTCCTTGAACTCTATAGAGCTGGCCAGATAGTTTTGCATTGGAGCATACAAGTTATTCCATGTTGACAGATGTTTGTCACTTAGTAACTTCTTTCCAGCCTCCCCCCAACCTTCTTTCCAGCTCCCTTTGTTGTTTTAAAATATGCATGTCTCTCACTGGAATGCTAGTCACGAGTGCAAACTTTGTGTCCAACCTCCCACATGAAATGATCCTTTTAGAAGAAACTCGATATGTCTCAATCTGCTCTTCACTCAGAGCCTCTGGGTCCTGGCCACTCACTCACTGGTCCAGGATCCAAAATAACTCAGCCGACACAAATTTCCAACTAAAAATCCCCCTGAATGTCTCCCAGGGAAGAAATATAGCTCCTATAATTAAAGGAGGCCACCGCCGAGGGGGAAAGCAGCCTGCAGCCAAAATCAAAGAAAGTAAGAGTTTTATTCATTTGCTGATTGAACCTGGATTGTCATGACCGGCAGGTTTACCCACACTCAGGTCTGAGGTTTGTTCTGAGTGTACAGGTGAGAGGGGCAAGGGAAGAAGAAGGGGGAGGGAAGGGTGGCAAGAACTAGGAAGGGTAAGAGAGATCAGGCCAACTCTGAGACAACACAGGGGGAGTTCCGACCACTAGATTTGAGTATTATGGGGTGGGGGAGCTCAGAGGAGAGGAGAGTGTAATTACAGTAAACGCTTAAATATGGGGTATCACCAGAAAAGAGAAGACTTGAGCTGTTTTCCTCGGAAAAGTAGTGTGACAGCAGGAAAATTATTAGCTGTGTGTGTGTGTGGCAATTCAGTGTGTGGGGGGTGGACGTATAGAGGGCCGAACTAGAAAAAAGAAGTTCTAGGGTGCAAACCAAAACTGCCTCGGAGCCAGGAGTCCTCCAGCCGGCTTGGCAAAGGTTGCTTGGGAGGTGTGGATGTGCACCCTTCCTCTTTGCACTTTATTTCATCCGAAAGACCCGATTCTTCCATTAGAACCCGCACAGGACCGTTTAGCTCCCAGGATGAAGAGCGGCTTCCCGCCTCATGGACCACCCCATAAAAGGGAGCGGTGCTGATTACAAGCCCCAGAACAGGAGGGTACCCATGCTGGGCGGCTCATTTCTATTAAAAAGGCAAAAATTTAGCACTGATGAAAAACACATGAATTTTTTTTCTTCCTCTCTCTCTGAAACAGTCACTCTCTTTTACTGATGTGTAGTGACGTCAGCAATGCCTGCCCTATCCCCTTGGAGAGTAGGGAAAGGGGAGGAGGGTTGGACGGGGAGCTGGAGAAAAGCTAGGGAAAAAGAGAAAGAGGATCTGAGACAAGAGGCAAGGGGTGCTGGGAGGGGCAGATAATGGAGATGTACATTCGACACTTTTCGGCCGAAATTCCACCAAAAGTGGGGGAGACGATGTTTTCGCAGCTGGTGATTCAAAGAACATCTTTCCTTGCTCTCACCGATCTACATGTTCTAACATATGGAAAGCTCACAGGCCCGGTGCACTTATAGAAGCCGATAATGCATTAGCTCTCAGCAATATTTACAGCACCGCTTTTAATACACACCAGATGGTTCGCGACTGTGCCGCCTCAGCCAGCTCACTCCGCGGTTTTACTCGGCGGCACTTTGTTGCAATTACACTCCATGCTGAGACCAATTTTATTGGTGACCTATTTTTCATATTTGCAGCGTTTTATGTTAAAAACCTCCTCTCTGGCCTTTTTGTAAAGGGCAACGCTCAGGAAGAGAGAGTTAGGACGGCGGTGCTGAGGAGCTGGAAAGGTGGATATTAATATTTATCATGATGTTACATAGCTCGGGTTTAAGTGAGCAAACCCGATAGACATAAGTACTCCGGTCATTATGTTTGCTCACTCTCCCCTGTTTGCCAGACCCCCACGGACTATCTAAGAGGCGCGCTTGCCTCGGAGTCAATACATTGGGCCATAAATATTGTATTCCATTAATTATCAGGCCACTCGCTTATCCTGGGCGCCCGGCATCCTCGAGCGTCTCAGGGCAAATGAGGACGTTTCCGGAGCGTACACCTAGGCTGGGAACCCCGCTGAAATTTCCGCGGTGCCTGGGAATTCCGAGCCCGGCAGGCCTAGGGCGGGAGCCGGGGGGGGGGGGGGGGGGGGGGGGGGGGGGAGCGGCGGAGGAGGCGGGGCAGCCAGAGAAAGCCTCAGTCGCCAGGAGCGCTCAGTACCTGTTATCTTTTCACGCAGAAGGCCTCAGGGAGAATCCCATTTGGCACGCCGGGAAAGGCTTTCAACTTTATCTCCCGCCATGTAAATATCCCCGAGTGCCCGATGGGGGGGGGGGGACTTTGTTTTGTACCGAACAATATAAATATCCCATTTTCTACAGCACAGGTGCGCTCTTCCTTCGCAAACTCTTCTTTGTTTTCCTTCCTCGGTCGTTTAAACTAACTCTTTATGCCCCTCCCCTGATTAAAAAAAAAAACCCACAGATGTTTACTTTATTGATATAACCTATACCATGGTTAGGCCGAGAATAATATGTTTCAACTAACAGTTATTTAGCAAATAACAGAGGCGCCCTGGATGCCTTCCAACTCTACACATGTACTTGGTCATAAAATGATACGTGAAAAAATTAACATCTGCTTTCCGAAAATAAAGTGTGCCAAGTAGCTTTTTATGAATGCTTTCCTCATTTTAGAAAGAAATATGGAGAGATAACCTGGCACCCAGATGTAGAGCATATTTATAATAGTTTGGGGCTTAAAGGTAGCTTCATTGCACAAGGCGTTTCAAAACTGTTTTTAAAATTACTTAACCCTAGACATCTTTGAATTCTGAAGAGTATTCCGAATTTTACTACTTAAAGAGAAATTTACTATAGTTTAATTGTGCACCAAGGTTTCTGCCTTGGTAAATCCAGCTCCGTGGCTCCCCGCAGAAGCAGCTCTGTTTATTTCCCTACTTTCTTCCAAGGTTCCCAGGCCCTTCAGAAGGAGAGTTGGGAAGTTTAGTTGGTTTTTGTTGTTGTTGTTTAATTCCACTATTAGGAAATGAGGCCTACCTTTGAATTATTTCATTAGGATTTGGCCTTTTGGGGGAAGGGATGGGAACTATAATCATTAGTGGCTTTTTTATTATTTCTACAGTAAATGGCTTGAATGTTTTGCAGATGTTCCACTTAGAGCAGACCTGACCTCTGTTTCCTCCCACGTAAGTCGCTTGAAGGCTCAGGGCCCATCCTCTGTAAGCATCAGATATACGCTTTGAAATTTCCACCCAGTTGCACACACCACACACACACACACACACACACACAGAGAGAGAGAGAGAGAGAGAGAGAGAGAGAGAGAGAGAGAGAGAGAGAGTCGTGGGCCTGATGGAAGACTAGTAGTGCGGAATGGGAAGGAGAGAAGTCGGCCCAATGGTTACTGCCGCTGTGCGCTGAGGCGCGCCCTCCACTGGGCCCCTCGCCTCTTTGTGCCTTTGGTTAGAAACTTTGGAGGTGGCCCAAGTGATTTCCCCTAAAGGGCTGGGAATCTCGATTTGTTTTCAGAGCACCCACCCAACGTGTTGCAGGGCTATCCTGTGAGCCGAAGCAAAACCAGGGTAGCAGGATCGCCCAGTTGGTTCATCTGTCTGGGTCTGGCCGCACAGACCCCGCCACTGCTAGGGGACCGAGGTGCTTAACAAAGGACTCTGCGGGGGCTCCGGGCGCGGCCACGTGACAGGCCTGAGCTCCGCGCTGCTGTCCCGCAATCGGGAGGGGCGGGCAGCCCTGGGTGCCTGGTGGCTTCTTGACATAAAAAGAACTGCGGGGGCCTCAGCGGGCCGAGAGAGCGCTGGGTCGGGGTGAGAAGTACTTGTCTGGCTTGGCTAAGGAGAAGCTGCACCTCTCATCTCTACAATACTTGGAAGAAAATTGTGTGTGCGCGCGGGGAGCGCCGCGGGGTGGGCCAGGGCCGGGCTGCGAGGCCGAGCAGAGCCGGCTGGTGGGCGGATGCGGAGAAGTTGAAGAAACGGCTCTTCCTGAGTGACAAGACCCTTTTTCAAAGGGCAAATGGGAAGGGGGGGTCCTAATATGAATAGATTTGTCAGGGTTTCCCAGTTCTCCTTCCCTTTGTAGAGATTTTCTTTTCTTTTCTACTTTTTCTTTCTTTTTTTTTTTTAATTTCACGTTAGGTTAGCAACGTCTGGACAAACATGTCTTGATGTGTTTTCGGTAGCGTGAGCCATTCACTTAAAATATCTATATATATCTGGGTTGGAATAAATTTACTGCAGCCAACATGTTAGCACGTTTTTGTGTCCAAACTGACTGGAGCAGCCGCAGAGGAGACAGGAACTCACCCAAAAGGTCGTTAAAGATGCTGTAGCTGGGGAGAAAGGAAAGGGGATTTCTGAAAAGTTCTTCTTCATCCCAACAGCAAGTCTGGTCACACCTTTGCTTTCTACCAGAGAAGACCCCTGTCCTAGTTTTCTCACCGAAAGCCTGTAAATTGGTGTTAGATGTCTCTGAGAAATCATGACGGAAAAGAAAACCTTATCCCGCAGGACGATTTAGTCAAAGCCCGCTTTCATCACATTTAGAAGTACTATTATGTCCATTCACAACCTTAGCTCCCCCTCCCCAAACGGAAAGACCATGCTTAGAGAGGAGAAGGCCTTTCAGAAGAGATTTAAACTCATCTTGGTTTGTTGTTATCATGAATATGATGGTTATTATGTCACCTCCTTCTGTCTTTTGATCTGATGGGAGAACTTTTTAAAGACTATGAAGTGAAGAATACAAAGACAGTTTATCAGTGAAAAGAAGACTGTGGCCTTTTTTTTTTTAAATTGGGAATTAAGGAAAACTCAAATTTAGATGAAGTATACCACCAGACCTGCTTCAAAGTCTACCTAATTCCCTTGGGCTCAGTCATCACCCACATGTGATAGCTGGGAGCTCTTCGTGGAGGTAAGGCACCCACGGGTGGCAAGTCACTCAGCGGCACCTCGCTGCTCTCTAATTCCAGACACATTTAAACTAACAGCCTGCTGTATCACAGGACTCAGATTTAGCAACACTACCCCCCCCACTTGAAACAGTGACCTGTTCATTAAAGTGATCCTTTCCCTTCCTTGGTTACTTTGCTCACTGAAAGACCCTGGTCTCCCTTCTACCTCGCCTAGCAAGTTGTGTATACTGGGCCATACTCTTAGGTTTGTTTTTTTTTTTAAACTATTATTTTGTGATCAACTCTGCGTTCTTTTCTATTTATTTTTGGACCTCAGCTTTTTTTGGATCACAAATGTCCCCACAAGCAATAAATCTGAACAAAAATAAGACAGATTTCCTCATCGATGTGTAATAAAGTTAAAGGACATTGTTTTGTCAGACAAGCGCTAAGTAGAAAATAAATCTCAGAGTCTGGGGAAACAAAACGGAGCGCTGCTGGCATGTGTGTAAATTTACTTTTAAAAGCAATAAATCAATGTTAAATTAAACAGCTGGGTACCCGGTCTAGGAGAAGGTTCCATGTTTAAGAAGACCTTGAGGGGAGAAATATGCTATTTAACAACATCCACCTCAGATTTTGGGGGAGGTCCAGAGGCAAGGTATCTCTGACAACATTTCCCCTGAACTTCAGACAGGTAGAGGAAAAGAGAGAACAGAGAACACGACTCTGCAACCCATCATTAGAATTTTACACATTTTCAAATGTAAGGAGACAAGGAAGCTCTGATAAACTGCTTTAGATTCTTCTAAATTGTCAGGCCTGGCTCTGAAATCCTGTTTTCTGGTTTAGTCTGTTGGATATGTTGTGGTCATTTTTTAAAATTGCTCTTGCATTTTTCTATAAATACTTTAATCCCAAAAATATTGTAATGAGCATATGTAGCATGCCTGGTGCTTTTATTAACATGTCTGTTTTACACAGCAAAAGACATGGTAAAATATTATTATTTTGTACATATTATGCACATTTTTATCAAGAAAAAAGTTGGCATTCAAGTGGTCTTAGAGCTAAACTATAATATTTTAGAATTTCTTTTTCTCCTTTTATTTTTATCCTGTTATAAAAGTCTTCACTGGGAGATATTGTGTGAGATACGGGAAGAGAGAGGGGAGAGAACAATAGAAATCCCAAGCTTTAGCTCTGTGTTCTAAACCAATGTGAACCAATGCATTTTTACAGAGGTGAACATAAAAGAGCAGAAAATTAGGAATAGTTTATGGGTGGATTTTTTTTTGTAGTCACTAAATCAAATCACAAAAAGGTTTATCAGTCCTTTAGAAGAGAGACATTTTTGAGATGAACTTTCTTAGGCACTGATTGAAAAGGAAAAAAAAAGATGTGATTCCTGCTTATATAGGACACAGGAGAGAGTTCTTTTTACTCTCTTCATACTGATTCCCAGTAAGTTTTCTTTTATAGCTGTCCTGTTAGCCCACTTCCAAAGAATGTTCCCACAATTCAGTAACATCGAGATTTAAAAGCTGGAAACTTCTGCTTCATTCCCTGCGCTGCAAACCAACAGGGGTGACTGTCCAGCACCCTAGCTGCCTTTGACTTACCAGCTTGCCTGAAGAAGAATAAAAGTTATATTACTTATATTTAGATGGCACCATTCAGTTTCCAGGACCATTTAGGCTTGTTAAGTAAACCTCGTGTCAGTCAGATTGCCTGTCAGGAGACATCTGGGCAGGCTTAGAAACTCAAATGACTTCTCCAGCTCTGCTAGGTTTGTCCAGGGATGCACTCTCTTTGCCCCGAAGCCCTGGGGATCATTGTAGCTCAAGGTGAGCCTTTTGGCCACTTCTCTTTGTCCTTGTTTGGATAGAAGGGTGCTGAAACCATTAGATGCTGGTCTAATGATGGAAAATGCAAGAGAGAGGGATGGAGAGGCTGACAATTTAATTAAAGACAATAAGCAACCCAACGAGGAGCTATCCTTTAGCTCAAGGCAGAAACCATCCACCTCACCTCAGTTGTTAGTTTGAGTTGGCTAGGGAGGTAAAGAGCAGAAACTTGTAGGTGAACTTGTTTGTAGGTGAGACCAGGCTTATAGCTAAATCATGTACAAGTTGCCTTCAAGTTGCTGTTTCCTCCCTATCTCCCGGTCTCTGGATGTTCGTGCTCTGACACAGACTCTTTTAGATTCTAACTTTGCTTGCTAGATGGCGCTCGGCTTCTCAAGACCTTCCAGCTCAGAATGAAAGTGGCTTTTTAGCACAAATCTGAACTAGTTGTGGGCATTTTGATTAGCACAGTGCTGGTAATGTTATTATTGTCCATGTTTTTCTCAGCCTTGTTCTCTTTTGTATTAAGACAGCACGCAGGTGGGAGCTGTCCATCTTAATCCTTATAACAAAAGAGTAGAGGAAAATTCTACCTCTGAATTTATGGCGTACTTGTGGCTCAATTACTTGTTCTGTCTGATACATTTTTAAAAAGCATCTAAAGTTTTTCTCTAGTAATCTGTTGGAGGGTTTTAGGAAGAAGATAGATCAGTCTTCTGATTTAAGCAAGTCCAGATACTTGCTCAAAACCCTTGAGGTTGGGCAGCAGAGTCCAAAGTCCACCCTTCACTCCCACCACCCTCTCCTATCTCATCTGCCAGCATGGGTACCATTAATTGACATAAAATATGTTCTGTTCTATTTAAAGCCGAAAGTTAAAAAAATCAATGCCTATAGAGACATGTTTAAATACTATTAATGAAAAAATTACCACACAGTTTGTCTTTTAAAAATGGAAGAGCGATTTCTGGGTTCTAAAATGTAACCATTAAGCCTTTCTCAGATATTCAAAACATTTTTTGGGGGAGGGAACTCTCTTGTGTTAAAGCATAAAGAGAGAAACAAATAGTTCTGATGGAAAAATGAAGATGGTCCTAAAGGACCTATATGTTGCATTGCTAA
Organism: Alexandromys fortis; assembly: GCF_014885135.2. Taxonomy (NCBI): domain Eukaryota; kingdom Metazoa; phylum Chordata; class Mammalia; order Rodentia; family Cricetidae; genus Alexandromys; species Alexandromys fortis. The sequence goes on from NW_026068085.1 coordinate 574,331, forward strand.
ACGAAGGTGCTATTTTTCCAGAACCCTTATCTGTCCTTTAGACAGAGGGCTTCAGGTGAGAAGGGCAGTGCTCACATTGAAGTCCATGCATCTCTGTAAACACAGGATGCTTTGACCCGAGGCTGAACTTGTCTTTAGGCATTGGGAACTGAGTTGTATAGAAGGCTCCACTTTAGAAATATTAATAATATCCAGAACTGAGTGCTTTGGAAACCTTGGTAAAATCTTGGCTGCTTTAGAGAAGATTCCAGCAAAGTCTCTCTCTAGGTGTTAGGCTGAAACTAGCAGGCGCTGAAAACCAAAAGAGAAAAATTTACAACTTGATCATCCTCAGCCACACACAAAAAACCTGCTACTGTTGGGAACATATGTTCCAGATTAAGTTAAGCAAATGGTTCTCATTTTTTTCAAGGTTGAATTGATCATGAAAATTTAAATTTAAGTGTGTTGGACTTCCAAGGATCACTAGGTCCTCAAGTGTTTACAAATCTCCCCCTAACCATTTACTTAAAGACTTTTAATATTTTGTTACCTTCCTGAGATACTAGTTTAGACTCTTTTGCAGTTGAATTCAGTCAGGTGCTATTTTCCAGAAACATGTGTAGTTGTAAAAGTTGGATAAATTGCAAACCAAGTATATTTGTCCCTGTACTATCAAATCACTGGACAGCTAAAGCATTACTGTAATGGCTTGTCTAAATTCCTAATATATCTTCTCATTAAGAAGCTGATGCACTTTATTTTAAAGTTCTTTGAAAGTTTCACTCATGAAAAGAATGGGTGATTTCTTTTCCATACCATGGAGTCACCAGAGGCTTTAATTACGTCAGAAAAGGCTGAAATCGTAGTGCTTCTTTTTTAAAAAAGGAGTAACCCCCATGCAGTCACCCAGCCATCTCCCAAATTGAATTACTTGAAAGTTAGTAAGGAGCCCCGTAAAGAAGCATAGAATTTACCCTCAGTTTCTAAGGTAACTCCCTGGGCAAGCTTCAGAGGGGGAAGCCAGGCATCAGGTAACCTGGATAACTTCCAGAGTGATCCACCCCCACCCCCCCCCACCCCCGCCTCCAGATTTTCTTTCCAGCACCTTTTAAACTATCCTTGCTTTCCCTATTGGCATTTGGTAGTTATGACTTATACTTCTTCCTTTCCAAGGACTCTTCACACACAGAACTTACTAATTCCTGTTCTCCCTGATTCATTCACAAAACTTATTCTTTTATAATGTATAAATATATTTCTTTAATTAACTAGGTACTCTATATTTGGCATTGACAGATGATCAAGGCACAAAAATTTAAAGGATCTGAAGGACAAAAATGACCAGGACATCAGTAGCCACTAGAGAGGGTTGAAATGAAACACTTGAAAAAATAAAGGAGAGAAAAAAACAACAGTCATCTATGCTTTAGAAAGTTTTAAAGTTCCCCAGACACATACCCGTAGGCAGTAAACATTGATAGAGATGTTTCTTCATGAAGAATTGCTTGATCTATAGCTGCAATATTTTGCAATATAGAACTGAGATTATACTTTTTTTTATTCATGGTTTTCTTTAGCAAAAATGGTCTTAAAATATATGCACATGTTTGTAAGTTTCTAACTTATTAAAGTAACCCAGGAAAGTAAAGTCATTCTGAGACTGAATCAGGAATATAGTGTCCTTCAATGTTAAAAAGCTTATTACTATGGAAAGCTTGCATGGAGGAAAAGACCTCCTGGCATCCACACTGAGAGGGAAGTTCATCTCCTAGGAGTTCACTTGGTGCCATCCCTGTGACCCCAAGCCTCCACAACTCTCTTCCTATTGACAAAGGAAACCCTTATCTCTTCTTGGACCCAACTCCCCTTTGCTGCAGAACAGGCTAGAATGAAACATTTTCCAAAGCAGAAACTTGGCTAATTTTAAAATAATAAACAAACAAACAAACAACAAAAAACAAATCAAAAAACCAAAAAATGACCAATGACTTGCAAACACCTAGAGATACTTGAGTTGTGACAGATGGGAGAGGTGCACTCTAGTCCATAGTATCTGAGTCCCAAGTCACTAAGTTCAACAGGTTCCTTTTGTAGCTCCCCCCATTTCAGCTGCCAAATTGCATTAAGCCTGGTGGGTCCCCATCAGCTTTCATAGAGGGTCCAGCTGCTAGTTTAGACAGCTTCCAGTTTGAATGCGTTTCTCTATAGCATGGTTTCTACACAACGACTAATGTGACTTAAGTGATGTTCAAACTATGAGGAAAATTTTTTTTGGGAAAAGCAAACTCAGGAGTGACTTTAGAGAGAGGGAAAGGCGTAAATAAAGTTCCTGTGGACAGGGCTGGACAAGAGAAAAAGCTGCTCAGAGCAGGTCCAAGAGAAGAGATTGAATTACTAACCAGGGAAAGAGTATTATTAACCAGTTATTTGTGTGAGTCAATGGGAAGAAAAACAAGGTGTTTTAAGGCTAACTTGCCTCTCAACGGAGAAATTCAGTGACATTTTTTTTTTTTAATTGCAATGCCGTGCCAGAGAAAACTTTTCTCCTGAATGTTTTGGATAGTTCCTGTGATTACACAGAACGCAGTGGAATCCCGTTTGCTAAGGAGATACCCGGGTTCTTTCTCATTTCATTAACTTATCACTCTTACTCAAAAAGTTTGCAGTAAGTTGGTTTGGAACGGATTTCATCCAATCTTTAATAAGAGATTGGTTTTGACTGTCTCACCCGTCCTAAACATGGTGTTTTTTTTTTTTTTTTTCAATTGCAGTATCAGGAGAGCTGATGATCCGAACTGCGTTCTGAAGAGAATGGCGAGATTTCACTCTAAGCCAAACAAACAAGTCGAGATTTTCAATACAACAAGGTGTTATATTTGGAATCTGTCTTAGGAGTGTCGGCTGGGGTTGCTAGGGAGACTACGCAATGAACCAGATGCCACCGGGAGTGGTTTTCCATTATTGCTCTTTGCTCAACGCGACAATTGGGGGGGGGGGACAAATAAGGAGATTTAGTGAAAACAGCTAGGACTGAAGTTTGTAGAGGAGAATAAGTGACGGGTACAAGCCAGAGGCGCCCCTTTTTGGTGTTGTCAAGTTGCTGTCAGGCTCTTTAGCCGCCCGCCTGCGAGAGCCTGCTGCAGAGAGCCTCCGCTAGCTTGGAGGAGCGATTAAGCAGTGCCTAGGCGCCCCAGAGTGAGTCAGAAAACTTCTACCACCAGCAGGGTGGTGGGACCAGGGACTGTCGGGGCTGCATCGACATTTTTTTTGAAACACATATCTGTAGCGACTGAGATTATAGGCCTATGAACAAAGCGGTCCCCGCAGAAACCCTTTAAAGCGGAGTTGATACAGATCATGCTAGCTAAAGGGTGGTGATGAAAAGTTGGTCCAAGAAAATTTGGGTTGTGCAATGGAAGACCCTTACCGTAGCAGTGACTGCGGGGTGGAGCTATGTACAGCATAGACTCGATGCAAATTCGGGAGAGTCCCTGGCAAATTGAGCACCAACTCTGGGCGCTCTGATTAACACCAGGCAGGGAGCAGGCAAGACTCTCCTCCCACAAACCACAGTCTTTAAGCTCACTGTGGTTTTGGGCTCAGATCCTGAGGTTTTAGAAGGGAATATCCTATGGTGCGGGAGTGGCGGGAGTGAGGAATCCCGCAAGGCTGGAACTTTGGGGGTTCTGACCAAGGGGTAGAAGGAAGGGGGCGCTGGGTGCTGTCCATGGTGCTGGGAGAACAGGGAGCCTTCGTATTGCCTTGTTTCGCGATCTCCAAACCAACGCGAGGTGTAAAAAATGAAAAGGGACACCAAATCACGGTACAAGGAAATTTACCTCTTAGGAAATGTGGGAAATACGAATGTGGCAGTGTAGGCGTGTCCTACTTTTATTTCTGGGTCATTACAGTGTAGACAGCTATTTTCCTTCTTAAAGTGTATACCACATTTCAAAGTATGTAATCAGCAATTGCTGATGTGCAAAATAAAGAGGAAAAAGAAAAATGAAAACTATGCCTTGAGATTCTAAATATACCCAAGGATAGGATAATTAGCTATTTCCAGGGCGCTAGGGAATCGAGGAAGATGGTGGCTTAAACTTGCTATCACATTTTATTGAGAAAGGTATTTTTCAACTAAATACTTTTTTGAGTTCTATGTTTGTGAAATACTGAAGTCATATTTTTGTCAACAAGAATAAAAGGAGCAACTTACATGTTGCAGTGTCTGACTAAGAATTCATTCTCTGTAATGAAGCAATACTTTTGATTGCATTACTATAAAGCAAACCATCTTGATTTTTTAAAAGAGGCTTGTGATTAGCAAGAAAGCAGGGTGCAGATAGAAATAATTTCAATATTGAGGTAAAGGCCTGTAAATAGAAATGTAAGCTATCCAGTGAAGAGCCATATTCTTGAAAAGGACTGTACACACATGCTATAACAGATAGATCATTCACTGTGCTTGGTAAAGCTAGAATTGTGAGAAACAGGAAAAGGACTGATATTGTTTTAATCACTAAAATCTTATGTATCCTCAGTAACTTGAATCCATGTGACAATGAAGAAGGAAGAGGACATGAATTCAAACAGCTGACACAGTGATCAGCAGCAGCTGACAGCATCGCATTTGATATTTGATATCAAGCACTAGATCAATATTTGTGAGATCAATGAAATTTTAATGGTTTTCTTTCAAACCCGCATGGAAGCCAATCGTGTCACTCTGAACTACTGTTATGTTTTTAAAGCTGGTTATTCCAGGGGATGGTATTCAGTAACGTACTGAAGTAAGCATAAGTGAGAGAGGAGGCGTTTCAGGGGTGGTAGGAAACACCACCATGCTGCAAAACACCATGAGTGTTTCTTTAGTTGATAATCCAGGAAAGGTGCACTTTTATTTTTAAAAAGCACTTATTTAAGTATGCTTCTAAAAAGAGAGAAAGCTTTTGAATGATTACTAGGAGGTATATGAGGATGAGTGGGTGAGAGACAACCTTCTAGATACTGTAAGAATTAGGTGGTATCTGAATAAACACAAATGTACATCGTAAAAGGGGGGAGACTCTGGTCTTCCCCTCAAGCGTAGAACTGAGTGGGAAATAACAAACCTTTCTTCACTATTGAGAGTTCCACCTGATACTTAAGCAATATTCTCACCAAGGTAAAATAGGAAAAAATGTAGCTATAAATATCGTCTATTATTTTTCTTAGAAGATTTTCTCCCTTAAAAATAAAATGCCATTTATCTGACCCAAAAGAACACAGTTTTCTAACCTTTAGCTCTATTTAGATAAAATTCTAAACTTGGATTTGGTTTTTACAGGTTTCCTTTTGAGGAGTTCCCACCCAGAGGACTCTCAGGCCTTCAGTCCAGATGGAAACTCCTGGGGAGGGCAGCAGAGGTATGAGCTTCATCTCAGTAGGATCTATACAAAGGTGACAGTTGCACTGGGGAGGGATTTTGACAAGCAGAGGTGTGATTTCTCAGAACCAGAAAATAGCTTTCATTCACAATTCAACATTAGTTTAAAATTTGGGGGAAGGAATTTGCTTTTCACTGAAATAATAGCAACATTTTAGGAAATTTCTGACAACTCTAAAGGCCTCTCAATCTTCAGAAAGAATAAGATACTTGAGACTAAGCCATTCTTAGCTTCCCCCAAGTGCTTCCCTCTTCTTGATTCTAGCAGGTTGTCTAAAGAAATTTTACATGAAGTTCACATTCCTAGGGTTTTACAGAAGCGTACTTCCCACCTTCTGCTCTGTAAGAAACTAGGTAGAGAAAGAATTTTCCAAGATTTTAATGACCCCATAAACAACAATAACAACAACAATTCATGGTTTGCATGTGTCTCTATGCTCTTTTGTATTCAAAATTGGCAGAGTGCCTACAAAACTAAAAACACTAGCAGTTTAAATCAATTTTCTTTAATGAAATAAGCCAACCTTACACACAAGTACATATTACATACTAGCAGATATTTACAGAGGCAGCACAAGCTTGGATCATTTAAAAATATTTATTGCAATGCCTTGAAGATTTTCCATATGAAAAATCTATTTCATAAAGATTCAAACTTTCATGAAGATCAGCACAAACAGAGCACCTATGTTACAGACACTAACTAAATACACACATATTGTATATGTTGTCTGTGAAATGAGCAGAAAGGCATAAGTATCCTATACAAAGCTATGTCTATATGAGACATATAGATGCTTATATACATAAAGTTTTCTATTTGATCTTAAAAAAACCATCAGGTATTTTAAGAAAGGAAATGAACTCTATAGTCAATGGTAATTAATTTGGACTTCATTTTGGCAAATCATAATTTGACTAATACTTTTTTCTCAGAGTATGAGGAATTTTAAGTTTTAGTGCAGCAAAAATCTTCTTACGCCACTTTGAAGCGATGTTAGTGAGTCTACAGTAGTCACATCTACATGGTAATCTCTGGTTTTGCCTTCAAACAGAATTCTGTTACAAAGGACTTGGAAAGATTTTGAATCTATTCAGGAGAGGAAAACTCTTTAATTTTCTGAGGAGTAAAAACTCCCCAAGAAACTTCATATAGCTTCTTAGATTTTGCTTCACATACGTGATAAAACATTGATTGTTGCAGTCTGGTGACCCATGAAATTTGGGGGTTAGTTTTCTCTTCAGACCAGAGCATATAATTATGCAAATAAAGAGCTGTCACTGATCTAGTGAAATACTCACAAACACATGCACTCTGAAATTGGACAGAAAAGGGAAAATGGTTTGTGATGTGTGTGCCGTGGTTTGCTTTCCTGCCAACTTTCCATCTGAGTTCATTATTCAAATCGTAAACTTTAAAGAGACATATCGTTCTTGGGGTGTTGGGTGTCTTTCACTTCAGATTCTTTGTTTTGGTCTCAAAGTAAGTTCAATATCATTTTATCTATGAGTGTTTCATATGTCACCCAGTGTAACAGCCACAGGAGAAAAAGCTGAGTGACCTGGACAGGCAGGTGTGGGACCTTCATACATTTCTTCCTAGAAACATGCTTCACAGTGACATAGACAATGTTCGGTTTCAAAAATACAAAGAGTATAATGAAAGGTTTTACAAACTTCAAGGCAAAAGGCCAGGAAAAGTTGCTTGGAAAGATATCAAGGATTAAGTAAAACTTTCATCTTCTAAGTTTTACATTTACAAGAAAATACTGGCCATTCTATGATGTCCAGTTAGTGATCAAACCTTGAGGACAGTTTTCTCTAAACAGCAACTCTTAAGGTTTTGCAATTCATTTTCCATTATGGTTCCTACAAACCTTAATACTGAGAATTACCAATAATTCTTCATTCGATCAGTCACATGAGTCTTGAAATTTCCCAGTCCCAAAGTTACCATTGCGAGGTGGTTGCACGGTTTTAGATGTCATGAAGAGTCCCACTGATGAAATCTGAGAAGTCTTTTGTCAAACCACTGAATGCTAAAGACATCACTTCATGAAAGCAGTGGTGTGAAACTTTAAAAACATTGACCCAAATGAATCAATTAAATCAACATCCATTCCATCTAGGGTAAGGTTTAAAAATTATCATTGTCGTTTAAATAAGCAGATTTCAAGAGAAATGCTGGAATGTTTTGATAACTGTTTCTATTCTTGGAGCTCTCTTAATGCATTTTGTGCTACCCTCTTCCAACATCTTCCAGTTGGTGGATATCCTCTGAGTACAGTGTATGGCAGTTGCAATGGTTTAAATCTCAAACCACCTCATAAAGCTAATGCTTTAGGTGGGGTAGCTTTAAGCTCTGAGAAGTGTTGATTAAAAACCCTTTCCCAGACTCAACCTGATCAGTTTTTTTTTTGGAGATAAAATATTAGATAAAATGAAGATGAACAGCTCAAGAGGCTCCTACTCAGTCATTCTATACCGGGAAGTAAGGAAAGTATTACATTTTTTGAAAGGGGGTATGTCTTAGAGTCTTTTATAGTATTATGACAAAGGGGATATAAGTAGTCACCACAATTATCCCCCCCTTTGCCATCATATTTCCAATATATGACTGTTTCACGTTTATTTTTTTAGCCTGTCCCCCAAAAGAATGAGAAAAATTTCCAAAAAATTTGGCAGTGTGTAACTTTATACTGTGAAAACTACTTAATAGTAATTTTTCTTAAATGAATTTGGAATACAGTTTCTAACAGGAGCCTATAAGGTAACAATCTAAACAATGATTACAACATGTAAGATACATGTTTGAATTGGAACTGTGCAATCCAGAGAAACAGGGAAAAAAATCTAATTTTAAATTAACAGTGCTAATTTAGTTGCCATACTCTGTCACCCACAGCCCCTTCAAAGGAGTGGAAGGCGCTGGAAGGAAAGGCTGTAACAAACAGAAACAGGTCAGTTTTGAACTGGACACACTTTAACAAGGTCTGACCATTAGCAGTTTGGCCAACTTACTCTTACTAGGCTCCCTTTAAGAAACATATTTACTGTATATTAATGGTTATTTTTAAAGCATTTTGAAGACAAGTTGTTCTCACTTCCTTATCTACATATTAAAAACACTTGGCTAAAAATGTTATCTTTATGACATATGTGAGCCAGGTAGATCGTCGACTAATGTTAGGATATTGTTGTGTAGCAATAGCAATAATAAGTAGCTCTAATGCCTATAATGTTGATGTATATGGTCCAGTCACTTAGGGGTCTCAGCTTTGAAAGCCTCTGTGCAGGTGATGAAAAAAGAGCTGAAGAGAAATAAAACACAGCTGCTTGTTGACAACCTTATTTATTTTAAAATGTTAAACAGAAAAGAGATGATAGGAGACTCTTGTGCTTTATTTATTTATTTTTGATATAGAAACAAAAATGCATTCCAGGAAGCACAAGGCAGAACTCTGAGGAAAGAACAATTATTACAAGTAATGGTCTTTCAGATACCCAGGGTGACTTTTAAGGACTGCATGTTAGGTCACTTTAGAAAGTTCCAAAGCGATTGCCTGGCACTGAAGCTTCAACAGGACTGTTCTGAATCTCCAATTCATGTCTTTCTCAACCTATTTATTCTAAGAACTAAGCATATGATTAAGGGGGGGGGGGCACAGCCAACTTTTAAACCATTACATGCCTAGACTCTTTTAAAGAAAATAGCAGGGAGAAGACCAGAGAAGAAATATTACCATTGGCCACCACTCTGCAGGCAGCGGGGGTACTGCCAACCGCTTGCTGTTAGCAAATACCAATAGCATCCCAATCCACAGGTTAGGAAATCCTGTATTATAAGGAAGTGCTTTGCTTTGCTCCCTCTGGGTTGCTACAGTGCAGATCTACAAATAGTAATAGACATTTACAAAACATAACTTTGTAAATTGCTCTCTACCAGACAAGTAACAAGGTAACAATTCAGTGATTGTAAGTACTCATCCCAAGGAAACAGTGACTTTCTCTATGTAAGTGAGAAATCTGGAGAGAAGGATCAGGAATCCTTTGGTTCATAAGCTGAGTGCTTTAACTCAGCTGTAGAAGCTTAGCAAATTTATTCCTGTATAAGTGTTGGCTTTTGTTTTAATGTCACAAAGTTAGTTTCTTGTGAATATTTTCATATACTGAAAACATCATATAATGTATAACATTTGGTAAGATACATCAATCAACAGCAATTTTTCAAACCCAGTCATTAGGAAGATATTATTTTTATAGAGTTCACCAGACCTTCTAAAGTTAGAAATGTAAGGGTCACTATGACAGAGCAATGTGCTTAACATTGTTAAAGGAACACATTTTAAACTGCCCAGGAGCTGGATAAAATGCAATTTTGATTCATCTTGACTTGCTTCCGTTTAAGTAACATCAGAAGACGGCCAGACATGACCACTAGCCACTTTACTTCCCTGGCACCGAAAACAGAACTATTGAATGCATGTATATGCCAAAGAACACGAGATATAATCAATTTTAAAACCTGCTGAAATTAGTTCATAATATTAAGACAAATTCTCCATTTTGTCTTAATATGCTTGTTGGGTGCAGGTTACCCTTCTGAGGCCTTAGCCAGTGCCACAGAATCATTTCAGACATTCTTTTATATGTTCTCAAAGAAGGCAGATGCATTACTTGTTGAATTTACTTAAGAAAGAACTGTTAGTATTAAATTCACAATCTCACCCACTGGATATAATCTTCACTAATTAAATCCTTCAAGTAACTAATGTTCTGTTTTAATTTGAAAGTCAGTAAAATGTCCACTTATTTTATCTTCTGAATGTCAGTGTTGGCCAGACCCCCTGAGGTCGGAGAACCTAACCGCTGACAGGGAAAAACCCCATCAGAGGAAGTGCAACACTAAATATCTGGACCGAAAAGAGAGGAGGATTCTCTTGTCCTAGCGTAGATGGAAACTGAAGCAGTTTAACCTTACTTAGCTTTTCAGAAGGTCGAGGGCATGAACTTTTATTTTTTATTTTTTGTCGACAGTAAAAAGAAAAACAAATCCTGTTATCTGAAAGCGTTTACTACATGACACACTTAGTACGGATTACTAACCACCACTGATGCTGCTGCGCAGTGGCAGTACACAGACAGCAAACCTTCGGTGTATCATCTAAATGTACTCCTGATGTTACACAGTTAACAGGAGGGTCCGTTCTTTCAAGAAAGTTAGAAATTTCAGTGAAAATAGGGCCTTTTACCCACATCTAAAATATCTGAACATCTTCCTGAACTCTTTTTCAACTCGGCAGGTATGTTCAGAAAAAATAATTCGGATTCAGTACTTTATGAACATTTTATGCAAAGTTTTTCTTTTGGTCTTGAAATGGGAATAGGTCGTTACAGGGAGAGAACAATTTGTACTCCCCAAACTACATAATACATCACGGCGGACATTTTCTCAATTTAAAGTTGGCATTTCGGGGACCCGGGAGTGTGGCCTTCTATAAAAGAGAGTGCTCACAAGATGACCCGAGGGAAAAACCTGGTTACAGTTAAAGTTTGAAGTCTAGAGTAAAAGCTTGCTAAGTTAAGGGGGAGTAAAAATGGGCACGGTTGAGGCTGGGCAGCCGTGGCCGCGCTGCAGCGGGCGGTAGGACCGCGCAGACGCCGCTTGGGCAGCAGCGCCCGCGGCTCGGCCGGGCGGGTGGAAGCGGGGGACCGTGGGGCTCGGGGCGCTCTCAGCCTTGCGGGCCGCCAACCCCAGCGCGAAGCCCCGGCTCAGCCCGCAGAAAATGCGGCCGCCGAGTCCATATTGCTTTGACAGTTGCACTCATCTAGAAATACTGCAAAACGCTATTTGGACGAACACTGGACGACCCTGTGCTGGAGGAAGAGAGCAATCTCCAGGGGGCCCCAGGCTGCGGGGCGGCGGGCGGCGGCGAGCTCACAGCTCCTCGTGCTTGATCCGGTGCGAGCGCCGCGTCAGGGCGGGCTTCTGTGAGCTGCTCCTGGCCTCCGAGGCTTCCGCGAAGAACTTGAAGATGGACGGGAAGCTCTTCCAGGAAGTTAGCTCGTGGCGGTCAGTGCCTGCGGAGACACACGCGGGATTACAAGGTGTCTCGCGGGGGAGTAGCCACCCGCAGGCGGCGAGGAGCCCCGCCCTCCCGGGGAGCGCCCGGCCACCGGCCAGCTCACCCGCCAGCCCAGGCACCCCGCTTGCGCCCGTCCACGCCTCCCCGCGGGGGCCAGGACTCGCCCGCAGGGCCCCTGGCCTCCGGCGCTCCGGGCCAATCGAGTAGCTCGGCGGGAGGGCCACTCCCTCTCCCGCCTACAAACCACCCACTTCCCCAGGCACGGGATTGGTTTCCCCCAGTGTGCAGGGTCCCGAGTCTACCACACCCACCCCAGAGTGCCCCGGAGGCTCGGCTCCCAGGCTCAGTGTGTGCGTGTGTGGGGGGGAGGGGGGGAGAAGGGGGGAGTTGGAGAGGAGGGGGAAATCGTTCTTTTTCTGGCTCGTCACAGTCTCTGATGCTGGACACGACTGCTTCAGTGAGGTCACCGGGACCAAATCACTGTAGATATTTAATGCAAGGACAGATTCAAAAGAAGACCAGGGCCCTTGAAAGTATCCTAGGCGGGCCACACGCTTTACACTTTACAGAATTTAGGAGGAGAGAGCTAGAAAAGCCAGACAAAAAAAGTGTTTCAAAGCGGAACCACTGAAAGCATTTTTGTCCCCTATTCAGTCGGGGTGTTCAGAGGAGCTGTAGATTTTCATTTACCAGGTTATTTTACTACAGCTTCTGTTTTTGACTTGGGTTGAACATTATACACTATTTTTCGAATCAAATGGAACCTTTAGTTTTACAAAAATAGCAAGTAACATGTATGCATGGAAATATACGAATAACCCAGGCTTTAAAAAACTATTTTTGATAGAATAAATAATTCAATCAATAACTTCATAATAGATTTTTAATTAAATATAATTATAAATACTCCCCTCCTATAGAAATTATGAGTGGTTAGCTTTGAAACAGTTAGAATCTCATCCTCGATCACTTAATTATGCAGATACTGCTCAGATGTCTCCGAATTCAGGGCCTCTGATACTTTAACATTGTTAATGATAATTCTTTAGTCTGTAATAGTAGGTCATTGCTATGGTTACTCTACAATGGTGCAACACTTTGCCTTCCCCCTTCAGCTATTCGCTGAGACCTGGTAACCACATTTGTTGCCTAGCAACAGCTTTGTGACAGTATCACAATCTGGGAATTCTAACAATAAAGATGCTGTGGCTGCACTGGCTGGCCAGTTTGTGCACGTGACTCAACTGAGGAAAGTGTCCTTACTGAAGACTCCTCTCTTCACAGGGTGGCTTCACCTCCCTCTTCGCTGGCCTTATGAACCTGTACTTAGAACTAAGATCCAATATTGAAGTCGCACTCTGGAAATATATCCACATCACTGTATTCAGACTGAAAAATGAGGTCATTTCTTATATGCTTGCACATTTTTGGCAAAATTCAATTTCTTCAGTGGGAGGGATTGATGAGAATAGGTTTTACTGGTAAATCCTCAAGGGTCTGAATGAATTCTGATAATTTCTAATAGAATTTTTAGGGGGAAAAGTCTGACTTCATCAGTATGTGTGTAAAATTACTAGATTTTTTAAAAAGGCTATTTATTTGTTGTGTACAGCTCTTGAAATATTGGTAGGTATTCTCATATATTAATATTGTTAAGTATAGATTGATATTGACACTGAGATTAAATTTTGAATTGTGCAAGTGCTACATTTGATCTTAGTCACCATGTGGTTGCTGGGAATTGAACTTGGGACCTCAGAAAGAGCAGCCAGTGCTCTTAACTTCTGAGCCATTTCCTCAGCCCAAATTACTAGATTTTTTTTTAAAAACACAAGGAATATACTGATATTATTTTATTTATTTTTACTGTTAGTCAGATTATGCTCATCAAGGATTCCTTTGGATTTGGAGGTAGTTACAGTATCAAAACACAAGTGAACAGTTCTACACACCCTCAAACGCTGTTTCAAATAAATGCCACGTGTATTTCTGGAAGGAGGCTCTGTCTCTGGGCAGGTTTATGAAAAGTTTGTCTTTTTCTGCAGTTTCTCTGCCATCCACTTTTAATTTAGTAATAACTATTAAATTACACTCATGAGGACAGAGTCTTTCATCTGTATTTCCTCTTTTTGAAGGACCATCCTCAGATGCATATGGCAACAGCTCTTTGCACACACGCTAAGTCTGTGTGCAAGCTTTAACTCTTTTCTTTCCCTCTTCCTAACTGTCTACTCACATTTAGCATTTCTCCATAATGATCTGTTACAACTAACAGTGTTGCCCAGGAGAGAATTCTCCCACAGTTCCTCTTTCTCCTTGAAAACCAATCCAATCTATAACACTGGAGGGACTTGGGAGTTAAGGTCTCAAGCATTTTTAGCCCCCTGCCCGTCTCCCTAGTGACGATCTTTCTGAGTGCTGGAGATACCCTTGAAGATAAAAATCCCTAAAGAAGTCTTTTTGGTTTCAGCTCGTGGTAACTCTCTGCTTCAGTAGTCCTGGTCTGTGGAGACAGTGAGCAATGGAGAATGCAGGTGCTTTCAATGTCTACCCTTGGGAATAGATGGGATGATCCATCTTTCTGCTTTCACCAGGAGGGAGGATTACTAGGAAAGAGAAGAAGACTGCCAACCGAGTCACCTACTTTAGGTAACTGAGTTAAGGCAGGGAGGGCGGATGTTTTTTCTAAAGTAAGAAATGGTAAATGCATATTTTTTTATCTTTATAAAAACGTTCCTTTTGAGCTGGCAAGACGTTTCAGCAGGTAAAAGTGTTTGCCACCAAGCCCAACAACCTGGGTTCAGTCCCCAGGACCCACAGGGTACAGAGATGGAAATAATCCCAGGAACTGTCTTCTGACTTCTGTGTGTGTGCCATGGTGCACGCGCACGTGCGCACGCGCGCGCACTCACACACACATTGAAGAGTAATATAAAAATCATAAAAATTTGATAGACTCCATCTTTATAAGAGTCACAGGCAATTAACGGTTGCTGAAATAGGGGAGTCTGGCTTCCTTGGGGACAGCCCCTTGACAGGCTATTCGATCCATGTGGACTGCCTCACTGCCATGTGCAGCAGGAAATGTACTACACATGCACACACACATGCACACACGCATGCACACACAGACGCATGCACGCACAGACGCACGCACAGACGCACGCACGCACATAACACTACTAAGGAGGAGGTCAGTAACTAGAGGAGAGGTTAACATGGAAGGAGTTGGAGCTGGCAGAGGATAGGTGGAAATGTTGTGAATAATGTATGAAATTCTCAAAAACTTTTTTAATTAAAAAATTCTTAAGATTTGGAAGTGATCTTTGTGCATGTGTTCATGTGTGTGCTTGAGTGCACGTGTGTGTGTGTGTGTGTGTGTGTGTGTGTGTGAACTTTACCAAGTAGCATAGGCTGGCTGCTTACTGAGCTCTGTTGATCTGCCTGTCTCACTCTGCCTTCCCAGTGCTGGGACTCCAAGCATCTACTACCACACCCGAGTTTCTTCTATGTGCTTTCTGAAGATTGAACTCAGGTCCATGAAAGGCAAGCATGTTACTAATGGAGCCATTCCCCATCACTGGAAGTGAGTCTTTAACATTTAAAAAGCAGCATCTGGAAGATGCACAATTGCATGTCAGTCTTGGTTTGCATGCATACTTTTTTTTTTTTTTTTTTTTTTTGAGATAAGGTTTCTCTGTAGCTTTGAAGCCGACCTGGAACTAGCTCTTGTAGACCAGGCCTTGAACTCACAAAAGATCCGCCATCTCTGCTTCCCAGGTGCTAGGATTAAAGGCGTGAACCACCACCACCACCCGGCAACATGCACACTTTCTTCTTATTTTTTTTTTAAAATTATTTATTTATTATATATACAGTGTTCTGTCTGCATGCCAGAAGAAGGAACCAGATCAAATTACAGATGGTTGTGAGCCATTTGGTTGCTGAGAATTGAACTCAGGACCTCTGGAAAAGCAGCCAGTGCTCTTAACCTCTGAGCCATCGCTTCAGCCCCCCACACTTTCAATATATGTTTGGACATCATTTAAAA
Organism: Alexandromys fortis; assembly: GCF_014885135.2. Taxonomy (NCBI): domain Eukaryota; kingdom Metazoa; phylum Chordata; class Mammalia; order Rodentia; family Cricetidae; genus Alexandromys; species Alexandromys fortis. The sequence goes on from NW_026068085.1 coordinate 589,875, forward strand.
CAGTTCAGTGGGGCTAGAGAGGTGGATCAGCAATTAAGATCACATGTTGCTCTTGCAGAGGACTCAGGTTCATTTCCCAGCACTCACAAGGTGGACAACAGTCATCTGTAACTGCAGCTGTAGAGTATAAAATACCCTATTCTGGATTTGTGGGTGCTGTACTGCACAGTCATAAACGTAGGCAAAGCAACAGCACTTATAATAAAATTAAAATAAATCTTAAAAAATTTCAGGGAAAAAGTTTCATTGAAAATATTGACAAATTAATAAGAGAATCTGCACACAACAGTGCTCAAAGAATGTTCACTTAAAATATTTATTTTTAAATTTGGGTATTTTGTGTTTGTGTGAATATGGAGTGCATGCTTTTGAAGGCTGGAGGTTTCAGGTCCCTGGAGCTAGGACTGGAGTTACAACCAGTTGTGAGCCACCTGTTCTGGATAGCTTTATATCAACTTGATACAAGTTGTAGTCACCTGAGAGGAGGGAGCCTCAATTAAGAAATGCCTCTCCAAGATTGGGCTGCAAGCCCGTAGAGGATTTCTTAATTAGTGATTGATGTTGGAGGGCCTGGTTCATTGTGGGCTGGTGGCCCTGGGTTCTTTAGGAAAGCAGAACCAGCGAACCATAAGAAGCAAGTCAGTGAGCAGCTCCTCTTCATGGCAACTGCCCTACTTCAATTCCTATCCTGATTTCTTTGATTTCTTTCAGCAAACAGTGCTGTGGAAGCATAAGCCAAAAAAAAAAAACAAAAAAAACAAAACAAAACAAAACAAAAAAAAAACCCTTTCATCCAGCACTGATAACCCTAGCTGAGAAACCGCGTGAAGCGGTGCTGGGAACTGAAGTCAGGTCCTCTGCAAGAGCATTGCTTTCTTTAACCATCGCGCCATCTTCCTAGCTCTATAAATAAGGTAGCACTGAGCATGGCGTTCTCACAAAGGAGGAGAGAAGGCAACACTGTTCTGTCTTCTGCCTTCTCCACCTCACTCTTTCCGAGGGTAAGCAACCCAAGTGTCCCTTACAAGTCAGCTGTGACATTTAGCGTTAACTGTCCACGTGACAAAACCTGGACTCACCGGAGTGCTGGCCTCTGGATGTAATCCTCGGGGATTATCGTAACTGCATTAATCTAGGTGAGAAGACCCACGCCTCGTGGATGGCACTAGGCCCTGGCTGGGGTCCAGGGTTTGTAACAGGAGAGGGAGCTGAGCAACCTGTAGTCAGTGCTCTGACTGCGGATGCAGCATGAGCAGTTGCTTCAGGTTCCTAATCTCTTGACTTCCCCACCCTAATGGGCGGTACTGCTGATTTATGAGCCAAAAACACCCTCTTTCCTTCATCGAGTTGCTTTTATTAGGGTGTTTTATTACAGCAACAGGAAAAGAAACTAAGATGTCAACCTTGTCTAGGTCCTTGTTCAATGATCTTATGGTTTATTATGTTTGTTAGTAGAGACGGTGTACACAGTGGCAAAACATCTATAAATACTTATTTATCTAAAAAATATTGGTATGGGGCTGAAAAGATGGCTTCAAAGTTAAGAGCACTGGCTGCTCTTCCAGAGGTCCTGAGTTCAGTTCCCAGCCTCCACACCAGGAAACTCAAAACCTGCAATTCCAACTCCAGGGTATCTCACGCCTCTGACTTTTATGGGCGACTGAACTCATGTGCACATATACTCCCTCCCATACACATAACTAAAAATATGAAAAAGAAATCTTTAAAAAGTAAGTGTGAATGGCTTTTGTATGTATTTTCATGATGTGATTGGCCCCAGGGCTTCTGAATGCTGAGCGAGTATGCACTCCGCGGCTCCAGCCCAGCAAGAGTGTCTTCATGAAAACCTGTGCAACTTACACAACAACAAATTCTGTAAAAATGGGAAAGTGTCTGAAAGCAGTCAGACAAGTGACACACACAAGCACACACACAGTCTGTGTGACTTGCTAGATAGGAAGTTTACTGACAAATCATATGTAATGAAAAGAGAGGAGAGACTGAAAACAGTTGTGGAGAAACATCACCAAAAATACAATTCAAAAGAATTTCTTGGTTTGAGCCACTGTTTTCATTATTACTAGTCACTTTTTCTTACATGGCTCACGACCAAAAGGTCAAGGAATAATTTTAGCACTGCATGTATAACATGCTAGGTTATGGTGAGTGTATATATCACTGTTCACAGTCACCTCTGAATATGACAGAGTATTCTTATAACTGTATTTCAGAGAGAAATCTCTTACCATGTGCCCCTATTTTATCTCTTTTCTTGTCCACAAGAATGTTTTTTTAAAGGCAAAAGATAATGAATAAACATTATAATTTACTATGAAAAAGGAGAGAAGAAAATATGAGTATATGATAAATGGTAAAAGGGCAACATGTTTATGATACTTTCAAAGTGGCATGGTTTGATTTTAAAAATTGATCTTTAACAAGAAAAAGAAGTATGCACAATTAGGAAGCAATGGAGACCCTGTCAATACAACTATGTTGATAATGAAAGGTAAGGGAATTCTTGAGAAAATCTCATATATAAAAAATCAAGAGTCTGTAATACGTATTAGTGAGCCCCTATGGGATTAACTGATGAATTTATGAACTCGCCAACAGTTATTTTCAGAACGTTATAAAGAATCAGAAAAAACTCAGAGCACTGAGAAACAATGTGCTTCCTAAAAAGAGAGCAAACCACTAAAATTTGTTTTAAAATGAATGCTGGAGTTTCTAAAAAGAATATAATTAAAAAATACAAGCTCATATCTGAACAGGGAACAGCTGCTGAGGAAGCCCTGCGAGCTCAAAATGGCAAAGTGGGAGTCTGCCACACGGAGGTGGTGTGGAGAGCAAGGGTACTGATTAGGACTGTGTGAGGACAGTGCCAGCTGCAGCTGTGAACAGAGGCACAGCTGGTTCCACTGCTAACGTGTGTGTGGAGACCCTAAACATGAGATGTCAGGTTTGAACTAAGAGAAGATAATACAGTATGTAGAAACCGCAGATATCTGCAGCTCCTGGGGAAGCCTGTCCTGTGTTTGCTTAGCAACTTTCTGTCAAATAGCACTTAGCTCTGGTGGAATGTAGGAAGGAAAGGAGACCCATGGAGACAACCCTGGGAAGGAAACTCATTCTTGATGCCAGTAGAGTCTTTAGTAGCTACAGGGCTCTCACACTGAACCCCAGGGCAAACTGTCCTAATCAGCCTCCAAAAGTAAACAAACAAACAAACAAACAAACAAACAAACAAATAAATAAATAAAGATATATTTTTATTACTTTGATTATCTATTGAACCTACACAGCTGGTATACAGATGCTTTCTTTCTTCTTTTTTTTTTCTTTTTCAGTTTTGAGATGGGGTTTGGCTGTGTAGGTCTGGCTAGCCTGGAACTCCTTTTTAAGACTAGGCTGGCCTCAAACTCACAGACATCCACAGACATACCTCTGCCTCCCAAGTGCTGGGATTAAAGTGTGCACCACTATGCCTGGCCTGCCTTCTTTGGTTTTAGCATTTGTTTAATCATATGTTACTTAAGACTTGGTATCTAAAAATACACCAACTCCCTCTAAAATTGAAATTTAAGAGTGGGCAAAAGGGACTTGGATGGATGGCTGAGAAGTTAAGAGACTGAGCTGTTCTTTCAGAGGATCCAGGTTTAGTTCCCAGCATCCACAGAGCAGCTCATAACCATTTGTAACTCCAGTTTCAAGGGATCTGAAGCCCTCTTCTGGTCTTTGCTGGCACTGCACACACATGGTGCACATACAGGCAAAAAAAACCCCATGCACATTACATAATTATATATTAAACATATAATATATAATTATATGCCCACGTATATTAATATAGCTATATAATTATATATGTTTAATATAGGTATAGTGAAAGAATGAAAGAAAAGTTCACTTTCCTGATGCCATTTTTCTTCTGGTATTTTAGATGATTTAAATATTATTTAAACATAATTTTATTGCGTATGTTTGATGTCTACAATATACACAGGGCAAAATGGTCACTCTAGAAGAACAAATTTACATGTCACCTCAATTATTTTCTTTCATGATAAGAACAGCTAGAAGCATTTTTCTTCCTAACTCACCCTGCTCACGCTGTCCAGCAGGCATACCTAGACTTGCCCTTGCTCTGCATATACTACCTTGGGTTCTCTAGACTGCATCAACTCCTGTCCTCCTCTCTTCCTCGCCCATCTTAATTCTCATTTCTCTATCTCTCTACATCATTTTTGAGACAACATCTCTCTATGTAGCCTGGCCTGGAATGTAAATCTATGTAAATCAGGGTGGCCTCTTCTTCTTGAGCGCTGGGATAAAGGTGTTTACCTCTACACCTGGCTTTTTAAAGAATCCACATGTAAGTTTTCTCTATGTCTGCCTCCCCTCTCCCCTTAGCACCTGGAGGTCTATCCAGAGTGTGGCAAATTCCTATTAAAATTCCAATGGCATTTTACATGGAAATAGAAAAAAAAACCTTAAAATTTATACAGAACTATAAAACCTCACTAGCCAAAGGAATACTGAGAAAAAAGAACAATAAAGAAGGGATGATACTTCATGACTTAACTGTGTGAGGAAGAACAATAAAGAAGGGATGATACTTCATGACTTAACTGTGTGAGGAAGAACAATAAAGAAGGGATGATACTTAATGACTTAATTGTGTTAGGAAGCTGCAGTAATCAAAGTAGTCTAAAACAGTCAGCAGTGCAGAGAGCCTGGAAACCAAACCTGCTAACTTTTCACAAGGACACTCAGAGGATACAATGAAGAAAGGAGAATATCTTCAACAAATGGGGCTGAGGAAAATGGCATTCCACAAGAGTGAAATTGGACTCTATACTACACACATAAAATACACACGCACACACCACACACACACACACACACACACACACAGAGAGAGAGAGAGAGAGAGAGAGAGAGAGAGAGAGAGAGAACGAAGTACAATTTTCTCTTTTAGAAACAAAACTAAAGCAAACTATGCACTGGCTTAGTTGTCTAAATCTTTGCTGGTCCTCAGCTGTATAGACCACATGATAGGATAGATTTTGCGGGCATAAGATTTCTCCCAGAGTCCCTGACTTTAGTGCATTCACACATGTGTTTGCTGTACCCTATGTTCTGTTTCTTGGGTCTGGGGGTGCCGTGCATATATATGAGCTCTCTTCTTGAAGCGTGCTTGCTATTAGGAGATGAAGACAATGTAAAGTAGCCACGGAAAACACTGCCTTCAGCGTGTGAGAAGCACTGCGACAAGATACAATAAAGAATGCAAAGAGACTGAAGGGCAAGGCGGGTGTGGAGGGAGAAGTGGCCGTCAATTACAGCTGAGGAGAGGAGGATTTTTAACAGAGCCCTGGCTTGTAAGGGAGCGTCATGAAGGTCTTGGGCAGAGCTCTGTAGGCAGAGTTTGAGAAGAACAAGAATGTAACCCCAAAAAGAAAACAGTCTCGGTTAAGCAGTCTTTGATAGTGATGGAAACACCAAAGGGCTGATGATGACTAAAGCCTACAACATCAGTAGGGCACATCCCTGGTGCACCACTGAGGCCGCTTTCCTCTTACTCCATGCAGCACTCCACCTGCTGGGTGGTACCATTTATGTTCAAGGCAAGACCCTCAGAGATGTCCACACTGACATACTCTCAAGATTTACTGGTACATACTGGTACATACTCTTTCCAAAAAAAAAGGAAAAAAAGAAAGAAAGAAAGAAAAAGAAGAGCAAGAAAAGGCTGTAAAAGTTAAAACCAGTAGCTCCATCTCTGGCATCCACTGCAAGTGATAAGACCCCAAGGATCTGCTGCTACGGGCTATCCTCTTGTGGTTAACATGTCCCCTGCTCATTATGTGAGGATTTCCTGTGGCAGATGCCCCTGGTTTTGTCCTTTCTAACTCCCTGCATTCTAGGTATGACCTGCTTAGAAACTATCTGAAGGAGTTCTCATCCTGCCATACCATCTGGGCACTCTAGGCTTCTTTTGAAATCTAGATAAAATCCTCAGTAAATTTGTAGGTCTTGCTTGCATTCTGTATGACTGTAAAATCAGCATCACATGGGCAATGCCAAGGCTGTCCACCAGTGTAAGTAGTAAGAGAGTTTTTAGCAGCCTGCAGGTGGCTGGGTGGTAGGTGGGAAGGTTTCCCCAGGTGGCCTTGTGTGAGCAGGGGCTCTGGAGCTCTCTTAAAACTGTCTTTCAAATGAACTAAAACTCTATACCTTTGAACTTGTGATGGGTGGACGGAGGCCAGTTCCTGAGATGCCTGTCTTTTCCTATTGTCCCAAAGCAAAGTGCGAGGTTTCTTTTTGATGATCCTTGTCTCTTTTCAGCTAGTACACTCCTTGGCCACAACTTCACATGGACTTTTTTTCTTGGCACACAATTTTTTAAGCTTTTATTCTTTTCTTTATGCTCATAATTATCACTGTACTCTTGGTTGCAACAGGATACAACAAAAACCACACAGAAGGCCGGCCTGGGATAATTCTACAGTATCAGCTACTTCCATCTCCCTCAAATTCAGCTTCTCACAAGGTTCCAGGACTTGGACAAAATGCACACAAGTCCTTGATAACAATGTGTCTAGCCCACACTATTTACTAGCCCAGTTCCCTACAGTGTCTTATTCCCATCTGAAATTTCAGAAGCACAGGCTTAGTGGTTCACACCTATCAGCATTCTGGTTTTCTGAGATCCCATCAGAATCACAACCTACACAGGTTTAAGCAGCCTAGAGTTTCTTTAGCCTGGTGTCTAAACTTCACCAAGTTTCTGAAATCTGGACCACATGACTGAATGGTCATAGTGATTTCTCCACGTGTTTGTCCTTATGTCTAGCATGGAAACAAAACAAGAGGGAACAATTGATTTCGGCTGATGGCTTCAGTGTTCCATGACAAGGAGAGTGTGCTGTAGCACAGGTTGGAGCACAGCAGCTCACTCAGTAACAGCAAAGAAGCTGAGAGACAGAGTATTTGTCTGTGTACAGAGTTTTTTTAAAAAATATTTTATGTGTATTGGTGTGAAGGTGTCAGATGTCCTGGAACTGGAGTTACAGATAGTTGTGAGCTGCCCTGTAGGTGCTAAGAATTGAATCCAGGACATCTGGAAGAACAGCAAGTGCTCTTAACTGATGAGCCACCTCTCCAGTCTCTGTACAGATTTAATTTATAATTTGTACATATTTTTATTTTTCTGCAACATCCATGAGTGCTGTTGCTAGCTGTATGTGTAGTTTCAAGAAAAACTTCCGAAGTCATTATATCATTTTACATCATTGTTTCCTACATTTGAGCACCCAGTTCTCTGTGTTTCTACGTTACATCACTGTTTCCTACCTTTGAGCACCCAGTTCTCTGTGTTTCTATGTTAGAACAGGACAGACTAATTCTTCTGTTTATTCTTTGCTTTTCTAAAGAATACCCAGGCACATAGTTCCTTTGCCTTTCCACATAAATTTTAGAATAATCTTTCCTATATCTATCGTATGATACAGAACTAACCTTGTCAAAGACAGATGGCCCTTTGCTCCTGAATACTGAATATACTGCCTAGCAGGAGTTCTTCATTGACCTGGAGCTTCGACTACACTGGGTAGTTAGTTTATTTACTAAAGGGGCACAAGAGGACAGTTTGGCTCTTCTGTTACTACTACAGTTTCTGGAGGATTGAGAGACTAGGGTGAGTCACACAGGTGCTCAAGGACTACAGTGTAACAATTCTAGATACTGGGGCTGGAGAGATGGCTCAACAGTTAAGAGCACTGCTGCTCATCCCATAGACCCAGGCTTTCATTCTAAGTCCTCACAACCCTTTGGAGCTCTTGTACTAGATTAGATGTCCTTTTCTTGCTTCTCCAGGCGCTGTACATATGTATATGGTTCACATACATGCCAGTAAAATACCCATGCACATAATAATAAATAAATTTAAAAAATTAAGAAGTTTAGATACTAAACTTTTGATGAGGGTTTCTGATTTGAAATTTCCCATGTGTATTCTCATACACTTTTTTAAAAACCTAAAAATATAAAACAGCACTGTCTTCGATTCAAGTTGTAAACGATACCTGAAAGTCCAGCTCAGTGCTGTCCTCTGCTCTGGCTGCTTCTTTATTACTCCATTTCTGCTGTCACATGCTTAGCTGCAGCCATAGCAGTGCTTAGGCGGTTTAAGAAGCTGTCACTTTCCCACTCTGGGAGAACAGTCAAATATGAAGGTAGGCTAGGGAGCTCAGAACTTCAGTGTACCAAACCAAAGCCACAAAACAAACCAAAGACCTGCTAAGAGGCAAGCCTCCTGCAGGCAGGCTGCTTCACCCCTCCCCCAACCATTAAGACCCTCTAATTTACAAGTCTCATTCTACCTCCAAACTCACCCATTCAGGGAGACCTCAGCAGCTCCCTGAGACAGACAGCACCTGCACACAGCGGACCAAAAGTGGCTCCCTAAGACATAAACAGGAATTGCAATGATCGGTTCAAGAGATGATCCATGAGACACAGACATTGACTGCAAGGACTGGACCAAGAGGCAAAGACACTGCTTGCACCAAATGGAGGAAGATAAGGATAGGACCAGTGCAAGAATACATTCAATAACCTAAGAAGCAACATGGCAACACCAGAACCCAGTGGTCCTACAACAGGAAGACCTGAACATCCTAACACAGAAGAAGGAGAAGAAAATGACCGTAAGTATTACTTTATGAAGAGGACATGAAAAATTCCCTTAAATAGAGAAAAAGACAAAAAATTGGAACAAATGAAAAATTTCTTTAAAAAAAGCCAAGAAAACCAAGAAAAAACAGTCAAACTGGTGAAGCAAACAGTTCACAGTTTTGAAAGACTTGGAAACTGAAAGAGAGGCAATAAAGAAAACACAAACCGAGGGAATTCTGAAAATGGAAAATTTGGGTAAACAATCAGAAACTACAGATGCAAGCACAACCAATAGAATACAAGAGATGGAAGAGAGAATCTCTGGTGTTGAAGATACGATAATAGATTCATCAGTCAAAGAAATATTAAATCCAACCAATTCTTAACACAAAATATCCAGGAAATCTGGGACAACATGAAAAGACCAAACCTAAATAATAGGGGTAGAAGAAAGGGAAGAACAAACTCTCAAAGACAAAGAAAATAAATTCAACAAAATCATAGAAGAAAACTTTCCCAACATAAAGAAGGATATCCCTATAAATGTATAAGAAGCTTACAGAACACAAAACAGACTGAACCAAAAAAAGTTCCCTTGCCATGTAATAATCAAAACACTAAACATATAGAATAAAGAAAGAATATTAAGAGCAGCAAAGGAAAAAGGCCAAGTAACATATAAAGGCAGACCTATCAGAATTACACATGACTTCTCAATGGAAACCATGAAAGCCAGAAGGTCCTGGACAGATGGGCTACAGACACTAAGAGACCACGGATGCAACCAGACTGCTATGCCCGGCAAAGTTTTCAATCACCATTGATGGAGAAAACAAGATATTCCATGACAAACCAGATTTAAACAATATCTACAAATCCAGCCCTACAGAAAGTACTAGAAGAAAAACTCCAACCCAAGAAAGTTGGCTGGTCCCACAAAAACACAGGCAGCAGATAACCTCACACCAGCAAACCCCAAAGAATAGAAACACATAAACACTGCCACCAAAAAATAACAGAAATTAACAATCACTGATCATTAATATCTCTTAACATTAATGGATTCAATTCACCTATAAAAAGACACAGGTGTTAACAGAATGGATACAAAAATAGGATCCATCCTTTTTGTGCATACAAGAAACACATCTCAACTTCAAAGATAGACATTAAATCAGAGTGAAGGGTTGGAAAAAGATTTTCCAATCAAATGAACCTAAGAAACAAGCTGGGTAGCTATCCTAATATCTAACAAAATAGACTACAAACTAAAATCAATCAAAAGAGAAGGACACTTAATACTCATCACAGGAAAAATCTATCAAGATAAGTCTCAATCCTGAACACTTATGCCCCAAATATAAGAGTACCCACATATGTAAAAGGAACATTGTTAAAGCTTAAACTACACATCAATCCCCACACACTAATAGAAGGAGACTTCAATAACCCACTCTCACCAATGGACAGGTCAGCTAGACAGAAACTCAACAGAGGAATAAGAGAGCTAACAGATGTCATGAATCAAATGGACTTAACTGACATCTATAGAACATTCCACCCAAACACAAAAGAATATACCTTCTTCTCAGCAGCTCATGGAACTTTCTCTAAAATTGATCACGTACTTAGTAACAAAGAAGACCTCAACAGATATAAAAAACTGGACTAACCCCATGTTTCTTATTGGATCACTTAAAGTTAGAATTCAATAACAACACTAATTGAAAAAAGCCTATAAACTCATGGAAATTGAACCGTACTCAGTTGAATCACCTCTGGGTCAAGAAAAAAAAATAAAGAAATTAAAGCCTTTCTAGAAGTCAATGAAAATAAATGCACAACATAACTGAACCTATGGGACACTATGAAAGCAGTGCTATGAGGGAACATACATAAATAAGGTGGAGAAATCTCACACTGGCAACTTATGAGCACACCTGAAAGCTCAAAAAAGGACAAAAAGAAGCAGGGTCATCCAGAAGGAATAGATAACAGAAAATAATCAAATGGTGGGCTGAAATCAATAAAATAGAACAAAGAAAACAATACAAAGAATCAATGAAACAAAGAGCTGATTCTTTGAAAAAAAAAATCAACAAGATAGACAAACCCTTATCCAAACGAATAAAATGGCAGACAGAAAACATCCAAATTGGGCTGGAGAGATGGCTTAGAGGTTAAGAGCACTGGCTGCTCTTCCAGAAGACCTGAGTTCAATTCCCAGCAACCACATGGTGGCTGGCTCACAACTATCTATAATGAGATCTGGTGCCCTCTTCTGGTGTGTGTATACATAATAAATAAATCTTTAAAAAACCCCAAAACATCCAAATTGACAAAATCAGAAATGGAAAGGGGGACATAACAACAGACACTGAGAAAATTCAGAGAATCACTAGGTTATACAACAAAAACCTGTACTCAACAAAAGTGGAAAATGTAAAAGAAATGGACAATTTTCTAGATAGGTACCACACACCAAAATTAAGACCAGATAAACAATTTTAGTAGACCTATAACTCCTAAGGAAATAGAAGCAGTAATCAAAAGTCTTCCCCCTCAAAAAAAAAAAAAAAAAGCCCAGGGCCCGATAGTTTCAGCATAGAATTCTATCAGAACTTCAAAGTAGAGCTAATACCTATACTCCTCAAATTATTTTACATAATACAAACAGAAGGAACATTGCCAAACTCTTCTATCAGGCTATAGCTACTCTGATACCCAAACCACACAAGGAATCAACTAAAAAAGAGAATTACAGACCAATCTCCCTCATGAACATTGATGTAGAAATACTTAATACAATACTGGCAAACTGAATCCAAAAACACATCAAAAAAGTCATCCACCATGGTTAAGTTGGCTTCATCCCAGAGATGCAAGGATGGCTCAACATACAAAAATCTGTGAATGTAATCCACTATATAAATAAAATGAAAAAAAATCATATGATCATCTCATTAGATGCTGAAAAAGCATTCAATAAACCCAACATCCCTTCATGATAAAGGTCTTGGAGAGATCAGGGATAAAAGGAACATAATTAAAAATAATAAAAGCAAAACACAGCAAGCTGACAGTCAACATCAAACTAAATGGAGAGAAACTCAAAGTGATCCCTCTAAGGAACAAGACAAGACTTTCACTCACTCTATTCAACATAGTACTTGAAGTTCTAGCTAGAGCCATAGGACAACAAAAGGAGATCAAGGGGATACAAACTGGAAAGGAAGAAATCAAACTTTTGCTATTTGGAGATGAAATGATAGTATATATAAGTAATCCCAACAATTCTACCAGGCAACCCCTACAGCTGATAAACTTTTTCAGGATATAAGGTCAGCTAAAAAAATCAGTAACCTTCCTATATAAAAATGATAAAGTGGCTGAGAAAGAAATGAGAGAAACATCACCATTTACAATAGCCACAAATAACATAAAATATCTTGGGGTAATGCTAACCAAAGAAGTGAAAGACCTATATGACAAAAACTTTAAATCTCTGAAGAAAGAAACTGAAGAAGATATCAGAAAAATGGGAAGATGTCCCATACTCTTGAATAGGTAAGATCAACATAATAAAAATGGCAATCCTACTAAAAGCAATCTACAGATTCAATGCAATCTCCAACAATATCACAACATCATTCTTCACAGACCTTGAAAGAACAATACTCAACTTCATATGGAAAAACATACCAAAAAATAAAACAGGATAACTAAAACAATCCTGTACAATAAAGAAACTTCTGGAGGCATCACCATTTCTGGCATCCAGCTCTATTATAGAGCTACAGTAATTAAAACAGCTTGAAATTGGCCTAAAAAAGCAGACAGGTTGACCAATGAAATCAAGCTGAAGATCCTGATGTTAATTCACACATGTATGATTTTTGACAAAGAAGCTAAAATTATACAATGGAAAAAAGAAAGCATCTTTAACAAATGATGCTTGCATAACTGGCTATTGACATGTAGAAGAATGCAAGATGATCTATATCTATCCCCATGCACAAAACTAAAGTGTAAATGGATCAAAAATCTCAATATAAATCCAGACACACCAAAACTCATTGAAGAGAAAATAAGAAGTAGCTTTAAATGCATGGGTACAGGAGACCATTTCCTAAATATAACACCAATAGCACAGATACTGAGAGCAACAATAAATAAATGGGACCTCCTGAAACAGAAGTTTCTACAAAGCAAAGGACACAGTCAATAGGACAAAAAGACAGCCTATTGGATAGGAAAAGGTCTTCACAAACCCCGCATCTCCAAAAATATATAAAGAACTCAAGAAAGTGGACATCAAAATACCAAATAATCCAATTCAAAAATGGGGTATAGATCTAAATAGAGAATTCTCAACAGAAGAATCTCAAAAGTCTGAAAGACACCCAAGGAACTGCTCAACATCCTAAGGAATCAAGGAAACACAAATCGAAATGTCTCTGAGATACCATCATCTCACACCAGTCAGAATGGCTAAGATCAAAAACACCAATGATGACTCATGCTGGAGAGGATGCTGAGTAAGGGAAGCACTCCTCCATTGCAGATGGAAGTGCTACTTGTACAGCTACTTTGGAAATCAGTATGGTGGTTTCTCAGAAAACTGGGAATCAACCTATCTCAGGACTCTTCAGCATATACCCAAAGTATGCTCAATCATGCTACAAGGACATTTGCTCAAATATGTTCATAGCAGCATTATTCATAATAGCCAGAACTTGGAAACAACCTAGATGCTTCTTAACTGAAGAATGGATAAAAAAAATGCGGTAGCAGCATTATTCGTAATAGCCAGAACTTGGAAACAACCTAGATGCTTCTCAACTGAAGAATGAATAAAAAAAATGTGGTACACTTACACAATGGAAGACTACTCAGCAGTAAAAAAAAATGACATCTTGAAATTTGCATTAAATGGATGGAACTAGGGAAAAAAAAAACATCCTGAGTAAGGTAATCCAGACCCAGAAAGACAAACACCATATGTACTCATTCATAAGTGTATATCAGATGTAAAGCAAAGGATAACCAGCCTATTGTTCATGACCCCAGAGAAGCTGGGTAACAAGAAGAACCCTAAGAGAAACATACATGGATCTCACTGGGAATGGGAGATAGAAAAGATCTGAGAAAATTGGAAGAGTGGGGGGTGAAGAGAGCAGAAGGGGAGGAGGAGGGTCGAAGGGGAGGGAAAAGGAGAACAGGAGAGAATAGTTGAAATGAGGGAGAACAAGGAAAGAGATGTCTTGATTGATGGAGGCATTATGGGGCTAGCAAGAAACCTGGCATTAGAGAAATTCCCAGGAATTCACAAAAATGACCTCAGCCAAGACCCTAAGCAATACTGGAGAGGGTGCTTGAACTGACCTTCCCCTGTAGTCAGATTGATGACTACCTTAATTGGCATCATAGAACCTTCATCCAGCAACTGATAGAAACAGAAGCAGAGATCCATAGCAAAGCACTGGGCTGAGCTTTTAAAGTCCAGTTGAAGAAGACAGAGGAACAATAATATGAGCAAAAGGGTCAAGAACATGATGGGGAATACCCACAGAAATAGCTTACTTGAGCTAATTGGAGCTCATTGACTGTGGACTGATAGCAGGGGGAACCAGCATAGGATCAAACTAGGCCCTCTGAATGTGGGTGATAGTTATATGGCTGGGGCAGACAGTGGGGCCACTAGCAGTGGGACCAGGATTTATCCCTATTGCATGAACTGGCTTTTTGGAGCTCATTTTCTTTGGAGGGATACCTTGCTCAGCCTAGATATAGTGGGGAGGGCTTTGGTCCTGCCTCAAAGTGATGTGCTAAACTTTATTGACTTCCCATGGGAAGCCTTACCCTCTCTGAAAAGTAGATGGGTATGGTGTGTGTATGGGGAAATTGAGGGAGCAGGATGAGAGGAGGGAGTGGGAACTGGTTTGGTATGTAAAATGAGAAAATATTAATAAATTAATAAAAATTCAATAAAAAGACCTACTAAGTGTGATACAGTCACTACTCAGCCAAGTACTTAGAAGGCTGAGACAGGCCAGGAACTCAAGGCCAGTCTTTCAGGGAGAGGGAAGAGGAAGAGATCTGTCCAAAGCCTCACGTCCTGAGTTTGATGCTCAAGACACACATGTGGGAGAAGAGATCTGGAAACTATCCTCTGGCCTCCACATGCCCAGTTTGGCTCCTGTATATATCCTACCTCAATCTATCCATCAATCAATCAATCTAAAAAAAACTAGGAAGAAAGGGAGGGAGATGAGGAGGAAGGAAGGAAGAACAAAACAGAAAGAGATGTGACAGCACATGTCTACAATACTAGCCCTTGGGGGATAGAGATAGGAAGATGGCATTCAAGGTCATCTTCAACCACATCACAACTTTAAGGGCAGTCTAGAAAGGAAAAAGAAACTGCGCTAGCATTTACATACCAATTTGATAATAACTAGTACCTTTTTGCAAGTTGGTGATTAAATATACACATATACATTACTTAAAAATTTAATATTGAATATTCATTGAAGACAAAATAAACAAGAGTTTTACACACTTTACCTTTAACTGTTACTGGTACATAAAATGCATTTTTATGTATTGAGTTTGTATCCTGACAACCTTGCTGAATTAGCCTTTTTATCCTAATAATGTATCTCTAGCTGAGTATGGTGGTGCATATATTTAATTCCAGGAACAGGTGGATCTGAATTCGAGGACAGCTTGTCTACAGAAAGAGTTCTAGGACACATAGAAACTGTCTTAAAATACCAACCAATTAATAAACAACAACAACAACAAAATAAAAAAACTTCTAGATTTTCAGTTTTCTACATACTTATAACTGTAGTATAGTGGGGATTAGTCCAGTTTTGATTTATCCTTTCTAATCATTACTTTACTTTTTCCAGTTATAAAACTTTAAACTATAAAAAAACAGTTTTGTAATTTAAAGTTTTTAGGGAGGAAAGACTGTGGGAGCCAGAGGGGATGGAGGATCCTAGGAGAACACGGCCCACTGAACCAGCTAAGAGGGCTCAGACGGGCACACAGAGAGTGAGGCAGCAAACAGGGGTCTTGCAAGAGTCTGCACCCAGCCCTCTGAGCATGTGTTATGACTGTTAACTTGGTGGTGTTCATGGGACTTCTAACAGTGGGAGTGGGTGGCTCTTTTTCCTGCTCTTGGGACTCTTTCCTCCTGTTGGATTGTACAGTGTCAGTGTGAGGGCATTGTCTTGTCTTACTGTATCTTGTTTTGTCGTGTTTGGCTGTTGTCTCTTGGAGGCCTGCTCTTTTCTGGAGGGAAAAATAGATATGTGGATTGGAGGAGAGGGGAGACTGTCAGGAGCTGGAAACAGTGGAGGGAGGGGAAACAGGATGCACTGTATATGGTACATTTATACAATGGACAATACTACTCAGTGGTAAAAAAATAATGTCATATTGAAATTTGCAAGCAAATGGATGGATCTAGAAAAAAACATACAGAGTGATGTAATTCAGACTCAGAAAGACGAATATAATATGTACTCACTCATAAGTGGCTTTTAGACATAAAGAAAAGAAAAGCCAGCCTACAATCCACAATCCCAGAGAACCTAGACAACAAAGAGGACTCTAAGAGAGACATGCATGGATCTAAATAGGAAGGAGAAAAAGACAAAATCTCCTGAGTAAGTT
This sequence comes from Alexandromys fortis, assembly GCF_014885135.2. Taxonomy (NCBI): domain Eukaryota; kingdom Metazoa; phylum Chordata; class Mammalia; order Rodentia; family Cricetidae; genus Alexandromys; species Alexandromys fortis. Next base: position 606,243 of record NW_026068085.1, read on the forward strand.
GGGAGTGTGGGGGTCATGGAAGAGGGTAGAAGGGGAGAGGGGAGGAAGAAAGGGGAGCACAATAAAAACAGTAAAAAAGAAGAATCTGTTTTCAGTAAAAATTAAAATTAGAACATAAAACCTTAAACTATTAACAAAGTGTGGTTGTATATAGTTATTATTTGTTTTCTGGTCAGTTAGAATTATACACCTAAAAGTTAGAGATTATAATCTTTGGAAAGAAACTGGATGATAGATATTTATGCATAGCAATGTGCTTTAATACTCACTGCAGAAAGACCAAGGCCTAAACATGGTATGTGCTAAGAAATACGATCTACAAGAGGGGAAAGTGATGCCTGAAGGAGTCCTTTACAGAGGAAGCACCAATATTTTCTTTTTTTTTCAATATTTTCTTTAAAAGAAAATAGGATATCCTGTGCTGCTATGTGACCTTTCTCTTTCTCTTCTGGTCCTGAGGGTGCTGCACTCATATGCACACACACAACACAGACACACACACACACACAAGCAGCAAGCATATATGCCTAAGTTTGAGAACCACATCCCACACAAACAGTCCTGAAAATTGCACAGAGATGAAATAAAAACTACCTCCTACAGAGATATGAACCGAATGGGGTTGACTGAAAAGGAACATGAGTTGTTTTGTTTTGCTTTGTTTTTGCCAGGAAGCATAGGAATGGCCTGAAGAAGATGCAGGCAGACAATGTGAAGGCAAGGAGAACATGTGCAGAAGCTATTTAAGTCCATGGAAAGGCCAAGATGTCAGAGCATCCATACTGTAAGGTCCAATGACTTGCTTTCCTCGCCAACCCCAAGTGAATTCATAGGTACATGGCCAAGGGCCTTGTCAACAAAAGGCCAAGGCCTAATCCAGCTCCTGCTATGGCTCTAGCTCTAGATCAGTCCCCCACAGATACCCATACACTGTAAAAGTCCCATGATAAAGGCTCTATCTGCCAATGAGAAGACATTTGCACTGTTCTGCCTTCTTACCCCTACCCCCAGTCTGCACATGGCTGGTATTCTGTGCTATACTTACAAATAAAGTGTTACAGGTTAGATATAAAGAGTTCTCTGAAAGGCTCATGAATGGATGCTCCTTCCCCAGCTGATGGTGTTATTCAGACAGCAATAGAGTCTAACTTGTTTCTTATCTTCAAAGGCAAAATATGCTCACTGTGAAAAATGTGCAATATTCAATTTCAATACACAGAAATACAGTATCCAGGAATAATTATTAGAGAATGATTTGGAATTTTGGGAACAGCTTTTATTTGGATTTTAAACCTGTATTTTATCCATGCAAAAGAAAAGAATGTACTTACACTATAGTCAATAATAGTTCCCACTTTATTTCACAGCTTCATTTGATCCAAGTGTAACTGCTTCAAGTTTTATGACTGCAGAAGGGATACCTAACTTATTTAAGAGTGCAAATATCTTGTAAGCTGAAATTACAAGAAAGTAAATTAAAAAAAAAAGAACTTCATTAAAAGTGGGTTCTGCCAGAGGGGTAGGCACAGAGTAAGGGACTAGAGGGAACAGCTAGATCTTGTTAGGAAAGGGAACAAGAATAGATAATTATGGATGTGGTGGCTGAAATGGGGGGGAGGGGAGAGGGGCTGTGGAAGGGAACATGGGGAGAGTCGGATAAAGTGTAGTATGGAAACCTAATAGAGTAAAAACTTCCTAAAATATATATCATTTATTGAAGGTGTTCTAAATTAAATCAATACATAATGAGGGAGAGTCCCAACTGGCCAACTCCTGTGGCCAAATGAAGTTTCCAGTACTGGGATTGGGTTGTTGGTGAAAGGGGCCCCACAGGAATCCCCAAACAACCCAGGCTGTTGCCAAGACTATAGGCTGCTCTCCACAAACTGACAGCAAGGCCCCACTGTTGAAGACAACACCTACACAGCTCACTGAACATGGGGATGTAGAACTTATTTCCACATAGAGCCTTTAACCCCCTATATTCCAGCATCTTTAGTACAGGAAGGTGCTCTGCACATTACCAAGGACAAGTGTAAACACCAGCAGAGCCCCAAACGCTTTGACCTACAGTGATGTCCTACCTGCAAGATATTGCAGGGCATCACAGTGCGGCTACCAAACTCAGGCTGCTTCTCACTCCATATGTCATGTGGCTGCTGTCCTTACCCCATCCTTTGCAGAACAGAACGAAGCCCGGGATCACATCTTGAGAATTTCTAAGCTTTAGGAGCTGGAAAATGACTCACAGGTTGAGAGAACCTGCTACTCTTGTACAGGGTTCAATTCAGTTCCCGGGACCTATCACAGTAACTCACAACAACTGCAACTCCGGTTCGAGGGGATCTGACACCCTCTTCTAGACACCAGGTATGCAGGTGTATTTGTCTGAGATGGAGTCTTATTCTTTAACTCAGGCTGCCCTCATACTCATAGATCCTCCTGTTGCAGCCTCTGGAGCACTGAGATTACAGGTGTGAGTCACTCTAGAGCACTGGGATTACAGGGGTGAGTCACTCTGGAGCACTGGGATTGCAGGGGTGAGTGAGTCTTTATGCCCGAAACAGTCTTTCTTTCTTTCTTTTTCTTTTTCTTTTTTTTTTTTTCCTGAGAGAGGGTCTTATGTAGTTCAGGTCACCCTGCATCTCACCTTGAAGCTGAGGATGACCTTGACTCACTCTCCGGACTTAACCTCCAACTGCTGGTTTCTAGTGTTGCCCTATCTTGTTTTGTGTGGCATTGGTGATCAAACCTAGGGTTTTGTTCATTCTAGTCAAGCACTCTCTCAACTGAGGTACTTCCCCAACCCCACTATAATTCCTTTTCATGGGAGTATTTTTATTAGGATATATCAGTTGTACAAAACAGTACTAACATTTATACATATGCATATGTAGACATATTTTACCTCATCCTTTACCCGCTCTGGCCTCTTCCTTCTAGTCCTGTTTGCTCTTCCCATTATTTTGTATCTTTTAAATGGAAGTTTTACTTCTATATGAAATTTTAGAAGGAGAATACTAATTAATTCATCAATATTTTGTATACTTTTAACAAACTACCTTAGTAAAAATGTAAAAATATGATTAAAATATGCCCAGCTAAGTTTCTATATCTACCAGTGAATAACTATATTAAATATTCACTTTTTAGCTGTGTCTCATATATACAGAAGCTGACAACCAGGAAAGAGGGAACCATTTGCTATCCCAATGCATGCCTTCCTGCTATTTTGCTTGTCCTTGGATGGTGAATTGTAGCAAAATTAAGATCAGAAAAATTATTTACTTGCTAGGACTTTTGGTAGAGATGTTTGATAGAGGAGATGGAAATCAGTGACTAAAGTAAAGTTTCCTAAATATTTGAGACATATTTAACTATGATAATTTCTACATACTCATTAGAAAATGCACAATTAACTGCATATACTTGTGCTGAGGACTTAGAAATAGTGTACACAGCTGAACTGAGAGACTTAATGATTAAGATCTATTTCTGGCTCCTCTATCAATATGCTTGCAATTCTGGGAAAGCTATTTAACTTTGAGTTGTCTTTATTTCTCTATTCTTAAAGGCAGAATGAATACTGTTTAACATACAGAGTGTGCAGACCTCGCAGAGGTAAGCTACTGAACTTGTCGTATGATACACAGCAAAAGAGCACAGGGCCAACCTTACAGAGAATCATCAAAACCACAACATTCACTCAGAAAAACAGGGGAAATGCATAACTGCTATGTGTTCATTAAGCAAGAAAGCACAAAAATCAAGCTAGTAAAAAGAAATCAGAAGTCACCAATAATTCGATCGGCCATTAACAACTTGACACTTGTCCTTTCAGGCATTTCTCATAAATATGTACTCAATTTTTGTTGACAAAACACACAACTTTAATAATTGTAAAGTAAATTGTATTTCAACACTAATTCATTTTTAAAAGTTTCCATAATGAGAGTTCTGGATTTGATAATCATTCAACTCTCCCACTTATAAAAAGATAAATTATGAAAAAAAATATAAAATATAGTAATTTGGTAGTCTCAGAGAGCTATCCAAAGTAAGTAGAATGGAAGAGTGAAAAAGCCTTCAAAGACAGGCTCTGCAAGGAAGTCAGGACCACAAGGGGTGCACCCACCCACTGAGACAGTGGGGCTGATCTAACGGGAACTCAACAAGGCCAGCTGGACTGTGACTGAAAAAGCATGGGATAAAACCGGACTCTCTGAACATGGCGAACAATGAGGGCTGATGAGAAGCCAAGGACAATGGCATGGGGTTTTGATCCTACTTCATGTTCTGGCTTTGTGGGAGCCTAGCCGGTTTGGATGTTCACCTTCCTAGACATGGACGGAGGGGGGAGGACATTGGACTTTCCACAAGGCAGGGAACCCTGACTGCTCTTTGAACTGGAGAGGGATGGGGAGAGGAGTGAGGGGAGGGGGAGAAGGGTGGGAGGAGGGGGAGGGAAATGGGACACAGAAGAGAGCAATTTACAAATAGACACAATGAAAATATAGCACACCAGAGAGGAGGCACAAAAAAGCCAAAGCACCCAACAGGACCACCAAAGCTAACTACCAAGCCAGCTACAGTGCAGACCATAGCTCACTCAGGAAGCTGAGGCAGGAGGCATCTGGGGGTAGCACACACACCTTTAATCCCAGGACGTGGGAGGGGAGAATAGGCAAATCACTATGAGTTTGAGGACAGCCTGGTCTACATAGGGAGTTCCAGGCAAGCATACATAAGTTAAAAAGAAAAAAGGAGAAAGAACAAATTATTGACTGGAAAAATAGCAAAGGTATACATATAATGGTAGACATAACAACCATATCAAAATTACAAGATTAAATGTGCTAGGAATTGAAATTAAATTTAAATATACTAACAACTGTAATTAAAATTATTAATAAAAAAGACTACAATGAACATGGGCGAAGAGTTAAGCAACCAAGTGGAAGGAATGCGTGTAAATCATTCACAGGCATGTGAATGAACAGTGCGAAGACACAGGAGCTCAGGTACAACCAATGTCCATGGGTGACACACAAGCATGTCAGATGGTGTAATTAATTTTTAAAATCACTTGTCAGATATTTGAAAAGTAAAGAAGAAACACAGACCATCCTATGACTGCATTCTCACTGCTATTTACTGCCCTCAGCAAATGCTTAGAGAAGAGCACGCATAAAAGCACGCAGAGCAGCTTTATCCGCAGCAACCCCAACCTGAATAGAGTTCTAAGGCCCATCGACATGAAAATGGGCGAATTGTGGGAAATTTGCCAAGTGAGCACTACTTAACAGTTACAGAGCAATGAATATGATGGCTACTGTCAGCGGTCAGCTTGACAAACCTTAGAGCAGTGGCTCTCAACCTTCCTATTGCTGTGACCTGATTTGGAGACCCCAATTATAAAATTATTTTTGTTGCTACTTCATAATTATAACTAAATTACAGTTATGAATCATTATGTAAATATTTTTGGAGATGAGGTTTGTCAGGGGGGTCGTGACCCACAGGTTGAGAACCACTGCTAAAAGATTACCTAGGAGATGGACCTTTGAGCGTGCCTGTGGGATCCTTTTGATTAGATTAACTGACATGAGAAGGTTCATTGTAAGCATGTGTGAGATCATTCCTTAGGCAGGAGGGTCCTGCACCTCATGAAATGGAGAAAGCACACACAGCAACATGCAATCCATTTCTCTCTCGGTACTGATTGTGGCTGTAGTGTAAACGTGTGTTTCAAGCTCCTGATGCTTCGGTCTTGCTGTCTTGATGAACTGTATGTTGAACTATGACCAAAACAAACTATTTTCCCCATAAGTTGTTTTTGCGGAGTGTTTTATTACAGCAAGAGGGAAGAAACCAAGACAGAGAACTACTTAATAGTTTGCATGGATCTTGAATTCATCCTATTAGGTGATGGAAGCCAAACCCAGAATACAGGCTTTGTATGTTATTTATACGGAATCAAACATGGAAAAGAAAAGAAAAAAGAAGAACTATGGTGATAAAATTTAGAACAAAGATTGTGGAGTAGGGTGCGGACTGGAGCAGGGAAGACTCACTAGAAGGAACTAAAATATCTGGGTGGCCGGCAGCTCGCAGCTCACCACTTTCTGATTTTAGCTGCAAGGGGGTCTCTGAGCAGAAGAATATGGTGGGCAATTAGGGTTGGCGACTACAAAAGGAATGAGATAGTCTGCTGTGAACCAAATCCAAGATGTATTCCTTCCAAGATACATTATCAAGAGAGAGGCTATCATTTACTATAAAATATGCCAATACCAACAAATTATCAAGAGAGAGGCTATCATATACTATAAAATATGCCAATACCAACAAATGACCAGTTCTCAACCTAGGAACACAAGAAGAATAAGAAAATAAACACACAAACAGTTAAAAGAATTCAAGAAGGCAAGATGATCAGGAAACGAACTGGACAGAACTACAGAGGAAATGAGAAACCCTAGAGTCAGAGAGAAAAACCACTGGGCAGTCTCAGTAACAAATTCGAGCAAGCACAAGAAAAAAAAAATCACAGAGCTTGAAGAAAGGTCTTTTGTTAGTGTGAAATAGAAAGAACAAAAGAGAAGTAGAAAACCACAAGGAGAAAATGAAAGAGCTTTGGGATACCCTTAAAAAGCCAAATGTTCAGATCAGTGGAAAATCTGGGGGAGAAGAGCTACAGGTCGAAGGCACAAAAAACATTCTCAAGTAAAAGAATAGCTTTATAATAATTTTCCAATCTTAGAAATAAAGACATTGAGTTACAAGACACATTTAGAACCTTAAATACATATGACAATAGAAGTATATAACCATGACATATTATAATCAGGTTAGAAAAAGTAAAAGAAAGAACATTAGAATCTGCAAGAGAGAAATACTAAGTAACATGTAAAGGCAAATACATTACATAAATGGCAGATTTCTCAGAAAAAATTCTTTAGAAGGGCACAGAATGATATACTTTGGGTCCAGAATGAACATAACTACCAACCAAGATTTCTGTACCAACCAACATGGCTGTCCCTTCACAGTTGAAGGAGAAGCAAAGATCTTCAATGATAAAGATAAATCGAAGGAATGCAGGAACACTAGACCAGAATTACAAAAGGTGCTTAGGGGAATCCTATACCCAGAAGAGAAAGAACTCAGCACATACCATCATTAAACATGCGAATAAATCAACTAGAAAAATAGAAAAGCTAAGGAAGAATAACAAAAAAGTGCAACTAATACAGCATATCATGAAATTTACAAGCTAAATAGGAAGAAATAAGCAAAATATATTCTAAAGTACTTGAGGATAATAGGAATAAAATATAAATTTATATACTAAGTGAAGGAACAACATCTAATTTTATAAAAACAAAAACACTGCCAGATGTAAAAAGGAGATGTGGGCCTCAATTTATTAGACTTTTAATAGCAAGAATAACATTCAACCACTGGAGAAAACACCACAACATTCACTGAACGCACAAGGGACTTCAAGCAGCCAAGGAAACCTGAGCAAAACCATACTGGAGCCAAAATAAGAGACAAGGAAAACACCTCAGGATTTCAGTGCAGGTGGATTTCCTAGGTAAGACTTCAAGTACAGAGAACAAGAATTGCCACCTGGAATTACACCCAGGGTCTACCCAGCGAAGTGGCTGGGCCTCATGCTGTCACATCCCCTACCCAATGAGAAGGCTGTGATGGTTTGGAGGAGAATGGCCTCCATAGGCTCCCAGCTGCGATCTGTTGGGGAAAGACTAAGAGGCGTGACCTTATTGGAGGAGGTGTGTTAATTAATTCATGTTAATATTCTTGATGTTTATTATAATGGCAATTACAATGAGTTTCTCTGGGAAATGCGTGCCAAGCAGGCACTCAGCCTGGGTTTGATCCTAAGCACTCCATAAAATTCCAATTCCAGGACTCAGAAGGTGGAGGCAGGAGGATTAGAAGTTCAAGATCATCCTCAGCTACATGAGCTGGATGCTAGACTGGACTACATAAGAGCCCAGTCTACATAAAATAAAAAAGGGAAAATACACGCTGAAAGATTTTATTGTTACAGCAACAGTGTTGGGAGTGGAAACCTAACGGGAAGTGGTTAGGTCATCGTGGTTCTTCATCAATGGATAAAAGCCAATTAGAAAAGGAGCTGTGCCATGAATTCAAACACTGGCTTTCTCTTGGTCTCTTTTGCCCTACAGAAAAAGGGTAAAAAAAAAATCATCTTAACACATGCTTGCCCCTCAGTCTTTAACTTTCTGGCCTCCAGATCCAGGGGATGGTAAATTTTTCTTCATCATAATCTATTTAGCACAAAAGGCACTATGCATAGGTATACATACTTTTTGAAGCCTAACAAGTTGAAAATTGAAAACCTGATATTTTGTCACATGTAAAATTTATACCTAAAATATAAGAATAATCTAGATGAAAAATTAAAATTTATATTTTATTTTAATTTATTTTGTTATATAATATATGATAGATAAAATTATATACTAATCATGTTATATAATTATACTATATATACTAATCATATTTTATATATACTATATACTAGTGCTTTATACTAATTATATTTATAAGTACATTATAAAATATAGTATAGTTATTTTAAATTATAATTTATTACAACTTCTTAAATACAGTAAGGTATCTTATTTCAGATATGTATAAAATAAGAGTCAGTTAATATTAGTGAATAAGTTTACATTATTGATTTAGGACAGTCTTTTTCATAATTTTCTTCATTTCTTTTCTTTTTCTTAATTTTTTAAATTAATTAATTAATTTATTTATTAAAGATTTCTGTCTCTTCCCTGCCACCGCCTCCCATTGCCCTCTCCCTCCCCCAATCATGTCCCCCTCCCTCATCAGCCCTAAGAGCAATCAGGGTTCCCTGACCTGTGGGAAGTCCAAGGACCACCCACCTCCATCCAGGTCTAGTAAGGTGAGCATCCAAACTGCCTAGGCTCCCACAAAGCCAGTACGTACAGTAGGATCAAAAAACCCATTGCCATTGTTCTTGAGTTCTCAGTAGTCCTCATTGTCTGCTATGTTCAGCAAGACCGGTTTTATTCCAGGCTTTTTCAGACCCAGGCCAGCTGGCCTTGGTGAGTTCCCGATAGAACATCCCCATTAAAAATTAGTTTTTTGAGAATTTTTCTTTTTTTCTTTTTTCTTTTCTTTTCTTTTTTTGAGACAGGGTTTTCCCCAACCCTGCACCTGTAGTTTAAATATGCTGTTGTTGAAAGAGCAGAAACCATGTGGCAACCTTGAAAGCGCCATTTACTTTTGTCCAAGTTCCTGCTAAGAACATCACTACCCAAATTTGCTCTTATGTGCACTGTCTTAAAGCGGATCCTCATGTTTTCTAGATTGTAATTTAGTAAGTGGTTATGGCACATGCTAGACAGGACTCGCGTGTCTCTGGATTGTAAGCTGGACTTCTGTTATTTATAGCGCAGCAGTGACTGTACTCAGTGTCTCCAGAACCTTAATGTGAGGGGCTCAGTCAGGGTCTCGTTAGTTGCTATAGTCTTATGCACTCATTGCCTAGCACAAGTATCAAAACAACAGCATTGAAGCACCTAGTTTAAGGTACATAAATTACATATTTTTAAGGTTCTTCCATAATATAGTGAATTATGAGAAACATTATGGTAGTCTGCCCCGAATCCTATAATTTAGTTATAATTCACTATTACACTTCACGTGTTTACAGACCATTGCTATAAAATACTAACAAGGTAAAGAAGGCTAACTATTTTATGGTACTTTGGTGAATTCTCTGTCTCAGTGTGTTCATTTCTATTTCTGGGATAATACACAATCCATATGACTTGTTTTTTTCTTTTTTCCCTCTAGAAACATTGACTCTAAAAAGCTGAGGATTAACAAGAAGATGCTATCACTGACTTCAAAGAGTCTATGGAGGAACAAGGCATCAAGCAAAGAATTTAACAAATATCAGCTTATTTCTGAGCAAATGCCATGGGGTGCCTTCTTTGGTGTGTAGTGTGCAGAAGTTAGCCTTCCAGACGAGTCTGCCTGCTTGTGCTCTTTAAGCAAGGTCAATCTTGCCAGCCTTCATTGAATTTTCTATTTCGATTGTAAGGAAACTTAAATGTTCCAATGTTAATGTGATTGTTTTATTATAGGCTGATGGACAATTAATTTTGAAACTTGAACTAGTTTCTAATTTAATAAAAATGGTTATGACATCTGTCTATCATATTTCTTAAAGCCTAACCAGAGGAAAGGCCACAGGGAGAGGACTTGGTTACAGACGCCCTATCACAAGGTCTTCTTAAAGTTTTATTTACAGTTGTGTTCTAAAACTTGAGTTCTTCTATATACCCAGTTTTGTATAAAGCAGCATAAAATTTTTATACCAGTTTCAACTTGGAGTTATCTTTAAAGCCTGTGATGATGTCTAAAATGAGGATTTCAATCACCTTCAGCTCCACAACAGAAACAAGAACCGATTAAAATTTCATAGAAATACCACAGAACATGCTATGTAAAAAAGCCCAATTTCACCATCTTTTAAATTCTACAGTACTTTAATGGTGCCTCTAATAGTGCCTAACACTTGGAAGGATTCCACTGTTTGGCTCCTACAAAGTGGTTTTTCGACAGCAAATGTGTAGGAACCAGGATCTCTACTGAAACTTGAATCTGAGCCATCTAGACATGATGATGTTGCCCAAATGTGAAGTGGTTTCCATTGGCAATACCATAATATCTTCTCACTGAAGCATGAAGCTGAGTTTGGGGGATATTTAGCTACCAAAGAAGCAGACATTATCTAAGTCTTCATCAGATGGGAACAAATTGAAAAAGACTTGCTGGCATTTATTCATTAGAGAATGAAAAAACTAAGATGCCAAATAAAGTTAACAGCTCCAGGGAGAAACTGGAACTTATGTTCTGAAGGCTTCATCATCACTACCCTGTTCACTGACGCCAATAAATGTGTACTGAGTTCTTGAGTTCTCACCATATGCAAAACACAACGACAGGGGTTTTACTAATAATGATCCAGAAATATGAGTCTAGCCTTTTTATCCAAATGTAAGCACTTGCCCCATTTGTTAACCTAACTTCTTGTTTCTGTGATACTAAAAACTTCTTACTCTTCTTTCCAAACCACCTTAAGTTTCCTCTTGCCTGGCTGTAATTCCACATAAATAGCATAGGTTTTGAAGATAGTAGATTTTCAATAAATATGTATGAACTGAAGGAACAGAACACAACAGTCTGACATCTAATGTAGATAGGAAAGAGGCTATGTCCTGCTGTCAGACACCTCTATTGTAAACCCTGCACATTAATCAACACAGTGCCTATCAACACAGTGTCGGACATATACCAGGTATTTAAACATTAATCAAAATATGCAAATAATTTTATAGAAAACATTTATTTAGCATTCACCATGCTTTTAAAGTTCCATTAAATTACTTTATTTGTGTACATATTTATTGTGGTAGTTTGAATGATATAGGGCCCCGATAGGCTCATGCATTTGAATGTTTAGTCCCTAGAGGGTGAAACAGTTTTGGGAAGAATTAGAAGGTATAGCCTTGTTGGAGAAAGTGTGTCCTTGCAGGTAGGCTCTGGGGTCTCAAAAGTCCATTCCCAGCCCAGTCCCCCACCCCTCTGCCTCGATATGGCAGTCCAGGGATTAAATCCTCAGCTACTGCTCCAGTGCCACGCCTGCCTGCCTGCCTGAAGCAGGCCACAGCAGAGCCAGAACGATGAGTAGGACAAAGGATGCTCTTGTTTTATAGGCTTAAGAGTTTATGAGACAAGAAAGCAACTCTGGCTATGATAACATGGATGAGTCTGTTAGCAATACAGAGATAATATGATAGAGCTACAGAGTATACAGGGACATAAGACAAGAGCATACACACAGTAGAACTTTGGACTTCTTTGAGAAAAATCACATTTAAATAAAAGTAGTAGTTGGGAACCCTGAACCAGGAATAACAGGTTGAGAGGCAGGTGTCAGTCTCAATGCTTTCTTAACAGCAGCTCCTTCTTGGGATGCTAACTTGCTGCCAGACCTACTTCAGGACAAAAAGGGGTGAACCCCACTAATGGCTGAATGAGCCTGGGACAGGACTGGGTTGATACAGCCAATTCTGGCCTGTCACAAATGGTCTTCAGAAAATGGATGAAAATAAACTATTTTCTAAGAATTCAAATAGAAGAAACTAAGAAATATTTGGGGTATTGAAGCTGAATGGTCATGAGTGAAGTTAGAGATACCCAGGGATCCATGCTTTGCCAGAAACTTCTGCAGAAAAAGAACTAAGAAAGCAGAAGGTGCTGGCCAGTAGCGAGCAAAACTCAAGAAAATACCATGTATTCCATGAGCGGAAGAGCTGTCTTTGGTAGAGTACTATTAATTTTGATGACTTTCCAATCACAAGATGATGACTACACTCATGGCAACCCGGGCTTTCTTCACATGAGAGCAACATTAGAAGGTCTAAATGGCTTCAATTGCAACTTCACTGCAGAATCCAGGTTTTAGCACTTTCTGTGGGAATTCTTTAGGAGATAAATTACACATTTACAGTGATATGTAAGAGTTGAGCTAGCTGTGCACATTTCTATTCTTTTTAGGGAAAAAGACTCAATTAAAACAGGTCATCCCATATTGGATAAAAGTAAACTAAAAAGGAGAGACTGTATTGAGTTCAGCTACCAGGGTAAATAAATTACTACACACAGAAACAAATCTGTTCACTACTTTTAAATGTCTTTAATTGTCATAATTATAGCAAGCTTATCTCAACACAGATGTATGGGATACAGTCTTAGGAAAATTGCCACAACTGTTGATACTTACACTCAAATGTTATATTTGTATGTTATATACCAGATACATACAGACAAAATATATTTAAATACACCTACACACGTAACTAAAAGTCTTTAGTAAGATACCAATTATACCAACAGAGTAAGCCAGTAAACAGAGCTGACACGTTAAGCCAATAGACAGAATGATGACCTCTTCGCATTTCTTGGCATGTCTGAGCAGCGCTGAGATGATGATTCCCCTGTCACCCTGCTGCTTCCTCCTGTGACTCATTAGTGCTGATCATTTCCATAGACAGCATCGTCTGCTCCCCGACAACTTCATCCCCTCCATGTGTGTGTGTGCCCATGACAGTGGAGGTCAGAAGTTCTGCAGGAACAATCTTAATTTTTGGGAAAGGGTCTGTTATTGGGACCTGAGGATTGCTGATGAAGCTAGGCTAGCTGGCCAGAGAACCCCAGGATTCTACCTTTCTTTACCCACCCAGTGCTGGGATTACAAACAAACACCACCATACTTTGCTTTTTATATGTATACTTGGGATCCAATTCAGGTAACTGTGCCTATGTGACAATGACTTAACTGAGTGAGTGAGCCATCTTCACAGCCTGGTAAGTTCTGTCTCATGTTTTCCCACACTGTTCTGCACAGTTCCTACGACAATCCTGGAGAAGGTACGTAAGGTTAGAAGGATGGATCTATTCCTCCTGGTAAGTTCCGTCTCATGTTTTCCCACACTGCTGTGCACAGTTCATACGACACTCCTGGAGAAGGTACGTAAGGTTAGAAGGATGGATCTACTCCTCCTAGCTCTGGATGCGATCATCAGGTTCAGGTTTGTGGTGAGGGCTGTATGTTTACAAAAACCATCAACACTGTATCTTCACAAGCGATGACGTGGAGGAAGAGGGATGTACTTCCATCAGTGCCTTTCATAAAGCATCTGATCTTACATACCAGGGCTTTACTCTCATGAGTCAATCACCCCTGCCTATTGTCTTACTTTTTAATATAGCCCCTGGCAACACCTGACTTTGGAGGGTAAGCATTTAAGCCAACCTATACTGTCTGTCAGCCAATTCCTTTTATTTTCCATAACTCTCTTCTCCTAGAAGCAAAAAATATAAAAATTGCAGTCAGTCACCAGGCAAGACTTCCAGTGGAAGGACTGAGACACCTACCCAGCCACATAACCATCAACCTACAGTTTGTCCTGCCTATGGGATGTGCTGGGTTAAGGGTAGTATATACTTTGGGGTATATATCCAAAGGATGCTCAATTGTGCTACAGGACATGTGCTCAACTATGTTCATAGCAGCATTGCTTAACATAGCCAGAACCTGGAAACAACCTAAATGCCCCTCGACCAAAGAATGAATAAGGAAAATGCGCTACATTTACACAATGGAGTACTAAACAGCAGAAAAAAAAATAATGACATCTTGAATTTTTTAGGAAAATGGATGGAGCTAGAAAACATTATTTTGAGTGAGGTAACCCAGACACAGAAAGACAATTATCATATGTACTGACTCATAAGTGGTTTTTAAACATAAAGCAGAGAAAAACAGCCTACAAACCACAATCCCTGAGAACTTAGACAACAATGAGGACACCAAGAGAGACTTACATAGATGTAATCTATATGGGAAGTAGAAAAAGACAAGATATCCTGAGTAAATTGGGAGCGTGGGGACCTTGGGGGAGGCTTAAAGGGAAGAGGGGAGAGGCAGGGAGGGGAGCAGAGAAAAATGTAGAGCTCAATAAAAATCAATTAAAAAAAAAGGAGGGGAAAATTTACAATTAGCTATAATAACTAGAGAACTAATGTAATCTATTAGAACAATACAGGCCACTATTTACTCTTGTCCACGTGGGTGACTTCCAGAGAACACAAGCTGAGTCACAATGACAGATTTTGGGGCGTGTTTGTTACCCAATTTCCTTGTGTTCTCAGGTACTGTTTCTTATCCCCAAACAGCACTTATATCTATCTTGATTAATAAGAACTACGTCACTAAGACAGGAGCAACAATCAGGTTTGAAAAAATAAAGTACAATGTATACAAAAGAGAAGACAAACAGAGGACAGGGTCCGGATGGCAGAAGGATGAAGACATCAGGGTGAACACCCAGAGAACCCAAAGCAGCCTTAACTTTGAGAATGGAGCGACCAGGTACACAGCTCAATTATCACAGAGCATTTTCCGTGTTAGAGTTTATTTTACACAGAAAACTGCAAATAAATAATGATAAGCCTTCATAGCATGTCTGATAATCTGTGACAATGATTCCACCACTGTCATTGTGGCCACCGGAGAAACCTGCACGTCCTGCGCCTTGACCTATGCAGCCTGTTATCTGCATGTGTACTCTCCACAGGCCATGCAATAAAGGCCAAATGACAATTTACACATGAATCAACTCTCTGTAGCACGGGCACCAGAGGCATGTCTTTTCTCTGGACAGAGAGCAAGGCAGTCAGGCCCCAAGCCTGTCTCACTAAAAATCATACCCGTGAAACGGTGATTTGCTGGGAAGTGGCAGGTCAGAAGAGGGGAGCTGTGGTGAGTGCCGATAAAATGGCAGCCACAAAGGTCTAGATGAGCAGAGTGAAAACAGGCCTGGCAACAACAACCAGTCTTTATCCAACTCCGAACAGGTAGTGTCAGACAAACCGAACCGGAGATACAATCCCGATAGAAGATCGCACAAGATACCCAGGCAGGGCCTTTGAAGGCTTCGGCCTTGCTGCTCACACATGCAGGCCCACACACGCTTTTTTTCCAGAAGGTATTCAGAACACAGGCATTTCACACACATGGCATCTGGAGGAAACTGCCCGCTTTGATGATGAGAAATCAGTCCTGACAGTATAAAACTAAACAGGTTTGTTCTTGAGAAACAGGGCACACCTCTCACACTTGGAGAGGGGGAATGGATAAGCCACATTTTTTTTTTTCAAAATCAGAGCTTCTTGGTAGTTAGTTAAACATTAAACATTTATCAAAATATGACAACACATACAGTTGTAGTCATTCTTAGAGAACAAGGATGCTGGCTCATTTCACAAAAGAAGACCCATTACTAACTTAATATTAAGACGTCATTCCACTGCAGCCTCTGGCCCAGTGACAGGTAACCAAGTCAGCAAAATTAGCATTTGTCCTTTCTTACGGCTTCATAGCCACATGCAGGCCACGTTTCCCCACCTCATGACACATCTGCTTCTTACTCACCTAACAGTCCCTGGCCGCCTTCCCATTTCTCCAAACTCACCAGAAACTTCTGCCACAAAGCCCCAGTTTTGGTGTAGTAACTAGACATACAAGATTGTTGGTAAGAACTGCTATGTATGTGGACTCCCAACATTCAACAACACACCATGATCTTAAAAATAAATTTTATTCATGAGTTGTAAATATAAGAAATGTATAATTTGTGGTTCATAAACGGAAATTGAAATTTTTATTCATTTGGAGTCCAGAGCGGAATCTGTAAATTTCAGATCACAATTCAGACTGAAGAAATGCCAAAACTAAGAGTTAGAGGATTTACGTCTTAGCAGTTCTGGGTGGTGAGTTGTATACATCAGAGTTCTGGCAGTAAACAGGTTTCTCTACACTTGATTATTTCTGTGTATTTTCTATATGATGAGTTTTCTCTTTCAGCTGCTTCTCTGGTCTCTCCTTGTCTTTTTAATTTCCCCTCTTTAAACTGTAGCCTCTTCCACCTCACGTCTCTTCTCCAGCATTATTCAGCCACTGCGCAGTTTAGTAGTCTCAGGAATCAGAATTGGCATTTTCCTTCAGCTGGAAGGTCCTAAGCACAGGACTCTTACTTCACCACAGCACCTTGCATTACCAGGATCCTGCTAGCGTTCAGACTAGCTTTGCACATGACCTTTGCCCTTCTTTTTTTAAATTGATTTTTATTGACCTCTACATTTTTCTCTGCTCTCCTCCCTGCCTCTCCCTTTCCCCCTTCAAACCTCCCCCAAGTTCCCCATGCTCCCAATTTACTCAGGAGATTTTTTTTTTCTACTTCCCACGTAGATTACATCTATGTATGTCTCTCTTAAGGTCCTCATTGTTGTCTAGGTTCTCTGGGATTGTGATTTGTGGGCTGATTTTCTTTGCTTTATGTTTAAAAACCATTTATGAGTCAGTACATATGATAATTGTCTTTCCATGTCTGGGTTACCTCACTCAAAATAATGTTTTCTAGCTCCATCCATTTTCCTGAAAAATTCAAGATGTTATTTTTTTTCTGCTGTGTAGTACTCCACTGTGTAAATGTACCACATTTTCCTTATCCATTCTTCGGTCGAGGGGCATTTAGGTTGTTTCCAGGTTCTGGCTATGACAAACAATACTGCTATGAACATAGTTGAGTACATGTCCTTGTGGCACAATTGAGCATCCTTTGGATGACCTCTGTCCTTCTTAAGAATTCCTGACGAATATCTTCCATATCACCATAGAACCTTCATCTGGTGATGGATGGAGATAGAGACAGAGACCCACACTGGAGCACTGGACTGAGCTCCCAAGGTCCCAATGAGGAGCGGATGGAGGGAGAACATGAGCAAGGATGTCAGGACCACGAGGGGTGCACCCACCCACTGAGACAGTGGGGCTGATCTATTGGGAGCTCACCAAGGCCAGCTGGACTGTGACTGAAAAAGCATGGGATAAAACCGGACTCTCTGATCATGGCGAACAATGAGGGCTGATGAGAAGCCAAGGACAATGGCATGGGGTTTTGATCCTACTTCATGTTCTGGCTTTGTGGGAGCCTAGC
>NW_026068085.1:624143-674607 GCF_014885135.2 Alexandromys fortis
AATTGGAGGCTGGGAGGAGGCGGAAGCTTTTTTTCTTTTCCTTTTCTCAATCAAAAAATTAAATAAAAAAATAAAAAAAGAATTCCTTTTTGAAGGTCAAGCCATTATTTAGCTCAGAATATTTATCACATTATTGAGGAAATTCATAATGTGAATTGATATCCCAGTTTTTGTAGCTTTCATTGTGACTCTTTTGCCTGTTGGAGAAGACAGCCCGAGAGCCACTCAGAGACCTCAGGGGGAACAGTCTGAATGGCAACAGACGGTAAGAACACCATATGATGCTGTACTTACTTTTAACAACTGTGACATATAGTATCAATCTCTAAACTTCTTGTGCTTTTGTTTCTTTTTCCATTGTTAAGGAACCATTTATCTTAAAGGCAATATAAAAATACTGTATTGAGGCCAGAGAAGCAGCATAGAGGTCTAAGTGCCATCCTCACGAGCCTGGTAACCCAAGTCTGATGCTCTGAACCTATGCCTGGAAGTTGCACTCTGGCTCCATGTGCCCTCTTCCCCAACTAGTGCCAAATTAGCATACAGTGTGTTGATTTAACACCACTTTGCTTGTCAGGTTTATGACTTATATCAGCAAAATGGGATCTATAGTTTATATGTGCAGGGCAGAGGACTGTGAAGAGCCAGACAGAAGACAGAAGGAAATGCAAATGTGTCCATTCAGACTAATGAATCTATGATTACATTTCATCATTTTTACTTTCAGTAATGGCAAGGAACAATAGCAAGAGCACAAAAACTTA
This sequence comes from Alexandromys fortis, assembly GCF_014885135.2. Taxonomy (NCBI): domain Eukaryota; kingdom Metazoa; phylum Chordata; class Mammalia; order Rodentia; family Cricetidae; genus Alexandromys; species Alexandromys fortis. Next base: position 624,908 of record NW_026068085.1, read on the forward strand.
GAGCTCCCCCTATCGTATTTTCTTCTGTGTTTGATCTTCTCTTGTAGCACACTTCCGTAAGAGCAGCCACTTAGCAAAGCCCTTGCTCACTCATTCCCTCTCCTCATTGCTCACTGGACCACAAAGCAAGAACAGAGAAAGGATAGCTCTGCCAGAGTCAACACACAATGCAGACAGTGCACGATTCCCATCAAGTAATGTTGACTGCTACGGGGATGCTCACGATTACATGGAAGTCTGGGATCCTTAAATGTTCTCAAAATAATTTTGGAGCCTTTTAGAGTACCTAAGTTAAGCAGAAAGGGCTGTACTTTAAATGTCATCCCAACATATATTTTTGAAGTAAAGTACCAAACATCCATTTCTTTTTTTTTAGAAGTATTAATCTGTTTTTATTAAATTTCTGCATGTTTATTAAAATGTCTAACATCAATGTCTTTGGAATCAATTTTATTTATAAACTCACATCCATTTCTAATTTTTTTCTGAGTACAGCTATTTTTCTCACCACACAGAGAATGAAAATGAAGACAGGGATGCCAAAGCCAAAGCAGGTAACTTTGTTCCTTTGACTTGTGAACAAATGAGTAAAATACAACAACAACAAGACACATACACACATACATTTTGCCTCTGATAGAACAGAACAAGCAAGGGTATTGTTTTCAGGCAATTACAGCATGAAAATGACGCACTGCTGCCATGGGAGTGGAAGGATGCAACTGACATGGGACGAGGTCCTCATGCACATCAACCATGTATCATGGGTCCTTTTTTTTTTTTTTGAAATCACATTTGAATTGGGTGGACTAGAGAAAACCCATTTTCAAAGGCATACTTAGTCATTTAAAAAAGTGTCTTGGACAGAATTCAATTTGCAAGGCAATATTAGTTAAGAACTACTTCTGCTTTTTTGTTTTGTTTGTTTTTTTGAGACAGGGTTTCTCTGTGGGACCATCCTGATTGTCCTGGAACTCACTCTGTAGACCAGGCTGGCCTCGACCTCACAGAGATCCACCTGCCTCTGCCTCCCGAGTGCTGGGATTAAAGGTGTGCGCCACTACTGCTTGGTCTGTTTTTTTAAACTTACTGATAGATCTATGAGTGTCTCACCTGAGTGTGTGAGTGTGCACCACATGCACACGTGGCGCCTGAAGAGTCAGAAGTGCTGTATCCCTTACTACTGGGGTTACAGACAACTGTGAGCTGCCATGTCGGTGCTGGAAAGCAAACCTGGCCCCTATGTAGGAGCAACAAAGAATAATCAGTGAATCATCTCTTTAGATTAAGTTATAATTCGTAATGATGTGTTATTAAAATATAGGAAACACTCAAAAGGATTTCAGTTCATGCTCATCACCAAGTAGGGCTACCACAAAACTTCTCCACTCCAGATGGATGCTGGGCACTCTGCAGTGAAGCGTGCACTGGTCAGGTGCAGTAGACAAGATGGAGCTCACAGCCCACTGTAATCAGTGATCACGCATACTGGCAGACCTGTACACTCTAGTCAAATAACGTCTAGGTCATCTGAGACGCTTCATGTGCAGATAATGAGACCACACAAAAGCCGTACATCTGTTGCTTTTTCTTTATAACCACATTATCTTCTGCCTTCAGACAATATTAATTTTTATTATTTAAATTTTTTTGAAAATTTCAAACATATAGTACTATATATATTTTTTATCATTTCCACCCAGCCCTTTTCTCTCGGCTCCTCGTGTGTGCCCTCCCCAACTCTCTTTCAAGTTCAGGACTTCTTTATTGTGGCACACACACACACACACACACACACACACACACAGTGTTGCTATTGAGTACATGTGCTTAGAACTGATTTTCTTAAGTAAAGTTTTAAGGAGCATCCCTACATGCTAACCATTTCCTTGTGATTTCCTTCCACAGCAAGTTTTCTCTAAGATAACCTTATCTCAGTAATGACATCATCCAGATGATGAAGCCAAACATCAAGGATTTATTCCTCATTCCTCCCATCTGTTTGTTTCCCATGTATAAGCAACAGCGTTGGACGGCCCTTCGCGTTTTCAGTTCTACCACCACTGTCTCCTGCCTGGGTTACTTGGGTATAGGTGGCCAGCTGCTACACTCTTGCTCTGTTACCATGCTGCTCTCTAGTTCCAGACAGTTCCGTGGTATAAAACTGACTTTTCTGTAGGTCTCTTTTGCCAGATTGCACCTCCTTGGCCTATAGCACCTGGGGCCATCTCTAGCTTCTGCTTCTTGCACTAAATAGCTCTTTCCAAGTCTACCTAGAATGACTCTGTGGTTCCTCAAGGCTGAGTAGGAACTTCTGAGGGCAAATGAAACACACACAGTATAACCCAGGTCACAGAATATATGTGTCACTTCTGCTTAGAAATGCCTGGCTTTTTTTTTTTTTTTGAGACAGGGAGGGTCTCACTATATAGCTCTGACTGTCTTGGAACTCACTGTGTATGTAAACAAGGCTGGCTTTGAACCCACAAAGATCCACCTGCCTCTGCCTCACCAGTGCTGGGATTAAAGGTGTGCACTACTATACCCAGCTGTCTTCAGTTACTAAGACTAGAAAAATAAGACCCCTTCCAGCTGACTATATAAATGAGGTCATACTGGAAAAATTTAAAGAACAATTTTATTCTTTGAATGCTTTATTCAGTTATGTCTAATGAATACTAGTGAACTGCGAAGATAACATTCCTTGTCCATTTCTGAATATGAAAGAATTCTATGTCTATGAGGAGACAGGCTTCCTCGAATCAGTCTTCTGTTTGGTTAAAATGCACTGGAGATTGGTAGACTGTGTAAGTAATGAGTTCAAAATTACTTTAATGTATATTCGTGCTATTTAAAAATAATCCTCTAATTTGTTTTCCTTACTTGAATTTTTGTAAAAGTGCTTTATAAGAAGAAAGCAATTTCCTTATGGTAGATTAGTTGGCTCCTCCTAGGAGTATCCAGAATGCAACTGTCTCAGGACTGTCATTCCAATACACAAAATGCTACACACTAGAAAATGATAAACTGTCTTCTTCTTCCGTATGGGAAGCAGTAGTAAACCCTTAAAAGAAGATATTTTGCATAATTTTATCTGACAGGGCACTACTAACTTCAAATTCTTTCAGAATCTTAAAGAAATGAAGACAAATTAGACTCATTATTGTTGCATTAATTGTTACTGAATAACAATTCGGTAAAATATTCAATAAAAATATGACTATTGGTAAGGGTTTGGTATCAGTTTTACAACTAACTAAAAGTATAGAATATAAAGAAACAAACTAGAAAATCCAGCACCACACTTTTATTCTTTGAGACAGATTCTCACTATTAGCTCTAGCTGGCCTGGAACTCATTTTGTAGACCAGGCTGGCCTAGAACTCACAGAGATCTACTTGCCTCTGCCTCCCGAGAGCACCACACTCAGCTCAGCATTATGGTTTTGATATCTTCACATAGAGTGAAGATAAAACCCACAGGTAAAGTGTCATTTTGGATGATAAACTTTGGTGCCTAGCTGGTTCTGATGCAGAGTACGGGAGGCTGATGGCCGTAAGAGAGACCTAGTCTGTAACTGACACCGTTCTCGGCAGCTGACCAACAACGTCTCACCAGCAGCTGGGCGCATGCCCAGACTGCATCGTTTAGAGATGCGGGAGAACGACCTGTCCCGCACGAACCTTGTGGATATTTACTACTTGTTTCCAGAATTTAAAAAGTAACATCTCAAATGAACAAAACAAAACACAACAAAACCCTTTTTATACCACGGAAGAGGCTCAGTACCTGGAAAAGATATGACTATTATACAGACTCATTCTTTTCCCCCTAAATCTCTACAGTGGTTAGCTGGTCACTGAATAGACCAGAAGTGCACACCGACTTTAACTTGAGAATACGAGTTTCCTCTCATATGTCCCAGAATATCCTGGAAAATAGTGAAAGGAGAAGATAAAATGAGGAGGGGATGCTTATTCACCGAAATGGGAGGCTGCCTAGGACGCTGAGGAGGAGCAGTGGGTGAGTCCTGCTCCAGCTCTGCTCATTTCACCACAGATCAACTTCCACAGAAGGGTCTCAGTCATGGGAAGAATTATTTTCAAATATAAGGACGTTTTCCTATATTACTATCAATTTTCAATTTTTTATATACACAATCAAATCAAATCATTTTGTTCATTAATACCAACATCGCAAAACACCATTTGTCTATAGTCAAAGGAATGATATACAATACTTCTTAAGTATAATACGATAAATGTTTTCAAACTTAATAGAATGTTTTATATTTTCTTAGAGCTGTGTTATGTTCTCTTAGTTTATAATTGGGAAAAATATGTATCGCCAGAAGAAGATGCATTTAAGTGTGAGGCAATTTTAGATGAAATAATTTAAGGTGGATTGTCTTTAGCAGTGCTCCTCACGACACTGATGTCTTTAGCAGTGCTCCTCACTGACTCTGATGGTTTTAGCAGAGCTACTCACTGACACTGATGTCTTTAGCAGTGCTCCTCACTGACTCTGATGTCTTTAGCAGTGCTCCTCACTGACACTGATGGTTTTAGCAGTGCTCCTCACTGACACTGATGTCTTTAGCAGTGCTCCTCACTGACTCTGATGTCTTTAGCAGTGCTCCTCAATGACTCTGATGTCTTTAGCAGTGCTCCTCACTGACACTGATGGTTTTAGCAGTGTTCCTCACTGACTCTGATGTCTTTGGCAGTGCTCCTCACTGACTCTGATGTCTTTAGCAGTGCTCCTCACTGACTCTGATGTCTTTAGCGGTGCTCCTCACTGACTCTGATGTCTTTAGCAGTGCTCCTCACGACACTGATGTCTTTAGCAGTGCTCCTCACGACACTGATGTCTTTAGCAGTGCTCCTCACTGACTCTGATGTCTTTAGCAGTGCTCCTCACGACACTGATGTCTTTAGCAGTGCTCCTCACGACAATGATGTCTTTAGCAGTGCTCCTCATGACACTGATGATTTTAGCAGTGCTCCTCACTGACTCTGATAGTTTGTTTTGGGATACAAAATATAAAACTATTTGCTTAAGCTATTTTGTGGTCTGCATAAAATATTTAAAATACCTCATTTCCAAGAGATCTTGTGGGAGTTCATGGCAGTTGTGCTAATTCTTTTTCTTTCTTTAAGCAGTACTATTGTGTCTCATTAGCACTGAGCATTTACTCATGGCAGAGTGAACTTCTTGAGACGAGAGAAAAGTAGACCAGCTTCCTTCCCTGCAGAAAAGAAGCAACTGGGAGCCCACAGAAACAGGGACTTTGAAACCACGAACAGCCTAAAGTGGTTTGCTTGCATGCACCACATGTGGCCCACACAATTTCCTTCAGTCAGACCCAGAAAGTCTCAGCTTGGAGCACTCTCCAGGTGTCACCGCAGCTTTGTCATTAGCTCCTATTTATGGACTCTGTCTAGTAAAAAAGACAAATTACTCCAAGTGGGGGTAAATGTGATTAAGTGAGTCCTCTGAAGATAAGAGAGTACACAGACAGGGGTCATTAACACAAATGACCTCTCTTTGCTCAGGACCATATTTTGATGTAGTGTAAGTGAAAACACTGTAAAGCAAGAATAACTTGTTCCCCGCCCCCAGGAGACATGAATTCCTTGATTGTAAAACAAACAAACAAAAATCCCACAACTTTTCATGTCTTTAGTGTTTTAATAGCATGCCAATGGTGTCAAAATGCTTTCAGACTACACCAAGAACAATATTTGAGAAATTGTTTATCTTCAGGAGTCTAATTGGAAACAAGAGACACTATAATCAGAGTAGTTACAGGCCTAGAATATCAGTGGATGCTCAAATGAAGTTGAAATTTATAAAGTTTCAATTAAAACATCCACACTCTTTCTTTTACTTGATTGTAGCCCCATATGGCAAGGTCAACCCTTGCAGCAAACAAACAGTTCAGTTGCCTCCAGTGTAGCTGTTATCTTCCTCAACAAGGGGAGACATTTGGCACAGCCTAAAGCTGGGGCATGAACCCTGGCTAAGCTTAAGACATTTATCTGACAGCATCAGCTGACACTCCACAAACACATTTGCTCTCCACGACCTCCAAGCATTTGTGATTAATCAAAAATGTATCTTGGATCTTGAGAACAAGCTACAACGAGGCACACACACAAAAAGAATATGCTCTCAATCTTGCTTATCGACTTGAGAGGTATATTGAATTTAGAAATAGCAAATAGAATAAAATGATCAATATGTTCTCACTTTTCCATGGAAGAGCAAACTTTATCCCTCAAGCAAAGGACATTGATCATGTAAATGCTTCAGAACCGCTTTAAAGCTAAAGCATGCAAACTGCACATTGTGTGGGGGGTGGGGGAGGGGCAACCAAAGACAGACTTTTGCTGTAAGTTACAAAAATGTATATCTTGGAGATGCACAGTATCATGCCCATAATGTGTTGTTCTTAGAAACAAACAAACAAACAAACAAAAATGCCTGTTTAAGTTAAAACCTCTTTTAGCTTTGTGCTGCCAAATGTTCTTAATAAAACATTATAAAGGCAACTTTAAAACTTAATGAAGGCACATTATTTGTGCAGAGAGAACTCCCTGCCTTGATGTAAATGAGCACTGCTATAACATATCCCTCATGTACTGTTTACAATTTATAATTCATAATTTATGTCTCTTGGTTCAAACTTACTATTTTCTACAGTCATCTGCTAAGCAATATGATTAGCATGTGAATATTACAATATTCTGCTTCCCAACACAGTATAATTTAGCATGCTTTTATTTTCATTTGTACTTTTCACTCTCTAATAACAATACTGAGTCCCAATGAAAGCATAGAGAAGCCGAAGTCATATGCCCCACCCTTGATAAGATGCAAATGATGTTTCTTCTTCTTCTTCTTTTTTAAAAAAACCCTCTACAATTGAACTTATTAAATCCCATTTTGCTTGATTACCCACTGGTTAGGCTACAGTTGTTCATGATCCTATGGCAGGATTGCTCCACTAAAGGACTCTACACATCCTGGTCCCTGTTGGCATGGCAAGCAAGCTTTGCTAGCATGTGCTCACTCTGTGAAATGGTGGGACTAATTAGAAGATATAAACCCATGCTGAGACATGATATGAATTGGCTTTATGTACCCCGAAACTCACAGCAGTACTGGATTTATACTGATGCTGCCTCAAACTAACAGTAAGCACAAAACTCAACTTCTAAAAACATATTTTAGGAAAGCAAAAGTGATTGAGTTGAAAAACAAAAACTCAGCCCCTCATGTTGGGTTTCACTTCTAAAATGTTTCCTGTGTGCTTAGAGGCTGCCCACCACCTCTCCCCCATATGTTTACCTAACTCAGATTCTTCAAACAGGAATTGTAAGTACCAGATAGCACAGCTGTATGTTTTGACATCCATGGTGAAAATGAGCAGAAAATCTAACTGTTCCATATCAAGAAGTATTTTTACTAGTGCTAATGTGCCTTAAATACCTTGTTCCACAGATGAGTGGCCTGGCACCTGCTGCATGAGAAATAGCCAATTACTGTTCAGTGTCTCTAATTTTCTGATTCAATTAGCATGCTTCAGAGCTTTCCAGTTTAATTGCAAACTACTTCACAGTTAGCTCTCTGATTAATCATTGCCCATCTGCAAGCCATCGGAAAACTTAGTGGAACAAATTTGTGTACTTTGGAATGCTGGGAGCTTAGCAAATCAAACTTGTTTTGGTGTATAAAGCTTTAATTTTGTTTGCCCTTTTCAGCTGCACTTGTAAGAAGCACTGTACTGATTAAACAGGAAGTCTGGACAATAATATGCTACATTATGCATATAATTACTGTAAATACAACCAAGATTGTAGAAACATCATTTAAGGTTAGGCACTAACATGAATGGAGGGGGGGGGGATAAAAAACCCCACTACATTTGGAATCAATTTCTTTCCATTATGACCAAATACAAGCACAAGGGGAAAAGGGCTACGTGACATACAGTGATGTCATTATAGCACCTGTTCTCCTGCAGGCATTAAAAATCCCAGCTTTTCATGGATTCATAAAATCTTTCTTGTTATTTAATTAGTAGACTACTAAGTTTAAAAGCTTTGTTTACAAAACATATATTAGGGATTTTAAATCAAACTGGCAACACATTGTTTATGCTTCATTTCCAAGCTTTCTTGTTGGGCCCACTGAATGTATGAACGATAAAAACAAAACTGTTTTCACAGTGCTTTGCCTGGGTTGTAGATAATCCTAACCTATCTGTGGACATGATTTCTTCACTTTTGAACAATGAGCTATAGACTGGATATTCTGCCCACTCTCATGAGCAGTACACCCAGGAAGGGCCCCCAGAGCAGGAGAAGGAGTTCTGAACAGGTGAAGTCCTTTCCTGACTGCTGTTCACAATTCACATTTTGGGATTAACTTAACAAGGTTTTTAAAAACTTCTAAGCAAATTTACTATAGACAAGCATTAATTTTTCAAGGCTAAATGTTTCGCTCTCAGAACAGGTGGTCTAGTAGTTCCCCTTACTATCTCTGCCTCACAGAACACCCACACATTGTTGTGCACACTGAGTGTATTTGTCAGATTAAAGAAAGAAAGACAGTAGAGTTCCCAGTTTTCCTTGTCATATAGTGATGAACACTATGCTTTTCTTCTGCACTGTCAGAAGGATGCAGTAATTACCACAATCTCACTGATATCTAGCAGGGTTGATGAGAGGTGTGCTGTAGTAATTATAAGGATCTTGAACCATTGGCTACTATATTAATATGGACAATGAAAAACAGTTTTCTATCTTTATGAAGATATTATGCAAATTACTAAGAGCTGAAAGTTAAAACCTGATAGCTGAGAAAATAATGTTAAATTTGGAGAATTCATTGATGCACAAAAATTCACTTTAAAAATGTCTACCGATAGAAGCATTCAGCATTTAGATTTTCTGACTCCCTTATCAACAGACATATGTGAGCCCCTATATAGCTCCTATTCTGTCTCCTGCTGAGGGCTGACCTCAGGCTTCTCTGAAGAACACTGTAGGAAGCCAGTGTAAGAAATGCTGAGGAGTAATCTGATCAGAGTTACTCAGGGATGGGAGTGGGCACAAAGCCACCGTCTGCTGCCGTGAGCAAGGGCACTGCGCTGAAATGCCCCACTAAGACAAAAATCCAGAAAAACCAACCTGTGGCCAGGCTGGCTAGAGTGAGGGAATAAGATAAGTCAGACAGGAGCATCATTTCTGTCTCTCTATGGAAAATAGAACGATAATTCTGTTCAGCTGTGTTTTTAATTTGGGGAAGGGTAAACGGGTGACCCTCCTCAGGCTCTGGGCCTTATATTCAGAGATAGGCAATTAAGCCTTACACATCAAGGAAAACAAAGAGCGGTCCAAAATGGAATTTAGCCAGAGACCAAACTGGTCCCGGTCCCTGTCCTGGATTTCTGAGCTCCATCTCAGAACAAGGGAGCAGCCGCCAGGAAGAGCGAAAGCCCTGGGAAACCCGCTGGCGATGCGATGAGCAGGACAGAGTAGCCCATCTGGGGCCGGGAGCTGGTGTCAGAACCACCCGGTGTACAGACAGAACAGCATGCTTTCCGGGAAGCTGACAAACAGTGGATGGTTGGAATATGGCACCAAACCAGAAAGATGGATCGTCAACGGAAATTGCATTTTAGTTCCCGAGGAATTGTAGTATCAGATACCGAAGATGACAAAACTATAGGATTCAGCCTTCCCGTGTGTGTGTGTGTGTGTGTGTGTGTGTGTGTGTGTGTGTGTGTGTGTGTGTGTGTAAAATGAAGGTATAGATTTGGGGAAGATCAGCAGGATTAGAACTACTATTGGGCAATTATTTATTGGAATCCACAGAAGTCACAGCAGGAAGCATTTCAAAGATAACCATGACAAACACAAAAAACAACAAATCCCAAACAGCCCTGAGTGCTGTGTGGAGAAGGTTTTTTGTGATCAACAGTCCAGAGCAAGCTAACAAACCTACAGAAGCCATTTTTCAAGTATGGCCAAGAAGGCCTACAAGAGGCACTTCCAGGTGGTCCAGCCTGAACCAAAGGCCCCTGTGTCAGGTTCCCATTCACTTGGAGATGTTCAGGAACTGTTTTCAGAAATACCATTTTTAGTAATATGCTTTTTAGCACACAAAATTCAAGGTACCGTTCTCATTTTTAAAGGGTGAAATACAAATCAGTATAGAGTTCATAAGAATCTTTAAAAATGAAAATAAAGACATAAAGTAGTTTCTTTCTTTAGACGGGGAATCTTATAAGAGATAAGAAATTCAACATCTACTGTACAAGCCTGTATCTTATTGATAATTTGAAATTATAATTAGTGTTCTTGGGACTGAAGCTAAATATGCACATATATATGAGATGTGAGATGCCGCTGCAGGAGAGAAATACCCTATTTTTAAAGCAAAAAAAAAAAAAAAACCCAGTGAAGTCTATCCTTTCATTTCTATATCTCATGTAAATCATACACTTGAAGTCTTCAGCAGACCCAGCACGGCCAGGTCTGTGGTGCTTCTCCTTCCCCGTCTTCCAGTCTACTTGGTCCTGGCGGTCAAAGCTTTCCAGAAATATTTAGAGATTAAACTTACGTACCTTTGAACTGAAACAATAAATGACCGTCAGAAAAATTAGTTTTTATTTGTATAATCTGGTTAAAAAGTATATGATTTTCTACTCTCACGGCATTTTCTTATGCAGTAACACCATAAAAATAGCTAAAGTTTAAAATAGTGGATTTCCCATATGGTTCGTCCACAGCAAGATAAAGTTGTAAATGAGGGACCATGTGAAGAAAACATAAAAAAGCCTTAAGGGCACATGCAAAAAAATGTGCTATTGAATGATTTACATACGTGGTTTTATTCTCCAAAATTCAGAGAGAAACTTAATATGTCATAATTCAAACTATTTCACATCAAGTATTCCTGATTACATATTTAACACACATAACTCAATTTAGAGCATAATGTGGAAAGGCCTTAGTAAGAATCTAACCTTTTGCATTTCTTGACTTTTTTGGGCTTGTGGTAATGTTGTATTCATAGAGATTCTACACTTTCCAATTTAAGCCTTGAAATGTCAGAAAAATCCCAAAGCTGAGATCTCACAGAAGGTGAATTTTAACAGTCCTTAAAAGTAAAGCCTTTATGATCCTCTGAGAACTCGAGCCTCTCATCTGGGCTTCTGGGGGTCGAAATTTCATCATACTGATCAGCCAGACAGAGGAGGAAACAAGAAAAAGAAGTTAAGTTCAGGAATATTACACAAGTATAAATTAAAGAAATACTTAATTCTTGTATTTAAATGTGGTCTCTCATTAGAATCTTCCCAAGGTCAAAGGTATCACGTTTCGTCAATTTTGATTAAATGTTGAAAAAAATGGAGATCCCCCAATGTTTGGAGCTGGAACTAAGATGAAGAAATAGCTTACCAGAGTCTGAAAGTCATGTCCACTCTGTATAGCTGCTTAGAGTTGTCTTTAAACATCACTCACGTGTTCTGTATTCAAAGTCTTAGCATTCCCACCCCTAAAGTTTCAAACATTCTGCTACACCGTTTCCTTTCAGTGTATCCCCGCTATCTACCACCTTTCTGTGGAACAACAGGTACTGGCTTTGTACCTTGCTAAGTTTGTCCAATTTAAGAAATATTCTTCCATAATCTAGTACAGTCAGACGTAGAGATCATAAAGACTCTAAAATGAGTTAATATTATTTTGGGGTACTTATGGTCTAGTAAGGGAGAGAAAACTGGCAACAAGTTTAATGCGCTACCTAATTTGACTGAAGCTGTGGAAAATAAAGATAGCATGGTGGCTAGAATAACAGCTCAGTTGTAAAGAACACTGGTTGCTCCTCCTAGAGGACCAGGGTTCAAACTGCAACACCCACTTGGTAATTCACAACAGTCTGTCAACTCCAATCCCAAGGGATCTGATGCCCTCTTCTGACCTCCAAGAGAATTGCATGCATAGTACGCACAGACATGCATGAAGGCAAAACACCTGCTCCACACACAAAATAAAACTGAAGATGACATTCAGTCTCAGATTACCTGGAAGAAAGGCAAGTTAATTAAGTGGCTTCTTAATTTCTTTCTGGAGGGAAAAAGGGGATTTTAGATGTTCCTTTACTCCTACTACCACTAGGTGACTGATTAGAACAAATTTCGCACTTATATTTGTGGAGCATGCTGACGGTGATTGGCAGGCAGTGAACAGAGACTTTAATATGTAAATAGTCTTGTAAAATTGTGGATTTCTTTGGTATAAGCCTTTAATGTGTTAATGTACATTGTAATTAGAAAATAAAATTTAGTACATAATATTTTATTTTCACTTTTATTAGGAAAAATAGCCTCCAATGAAGAGATTTTGCACTTTTCAAACTTTCTGATTACTATTCCAAATATATTCTTCTGGCAAAAGCTACCAAGACTCTGGTCTCTAGGCACCCATCCTATACTACAACTGCAGAGAAATCCATGCATATACTGCCTTCATCCTACTTCCCTGCCCAAACGCCTACCTACTCTGTGGCCTGGAAATTAAAATTTTAGCTTACTAGAAACCACTTACAACTTTCTACATTTTTCCTGTCATAATTCCCTTAAACCAACAGCAGCCAAAGCGACAGAGTTCCCATGCTTTGGATCCCACCACTTTCCTCAACACAAAAGCCCCTCTTTCCTCACACCTTTTTGAGAAACCCACAAGGATGATGATGGCCTCCTGAACACACACAGCATGTGACTTCCAAGGGACCCGAAGCACAGTTTGGAGCCAGAGAGGCAAAGGAATTCCATTTCAGATACAGTAGGAACATTGCCCTTTCGGAACATGCAGCATTTTTTGAGACATATATTCTTGTCAAAAAGTTAACAGTTCTTGTGATTTCTACTGCTTTTGTGCGTAATTCCTGTTTTAATATGTTTAAACTTGCTTTCTTCAAAATATCCCTTGTAGAGGCCATGGAAATGGAAATCCATGAAGCAGACTGTCAATCCCCAGCACTGCAGCTCAGGGTGTAGGACTGTGCCTGACACACAGTAGACAGCAAATGCTTGTAAAACAGTGAACCGCCGCAGCATGTGCTCTCTGAGGAAATGAGATCTGTGACGGTGCTCGAGCTGGCGAGCTGGTGTGGGAGTCAGATGTGCACTGCTTACATCCTGGCCACACTACTGCTAAGCTGCCACCTCTGACTGTCTCCTCGCCTCACCATGGAACAGCAGATCTGCCTTAGACACTTTCTAGGAGAAAGTCCACAAAACCTTTTATTTTGGGAGCAGTCACTGTACATTAGCTGTCATATCGATATAAGTATCTTCTTTTCCATCTTCTTGTTTCAGGCACATCACATACGCTCAATGACAGCACGCTAAGTGAAGGGCTGGGCCCGTGGAGAACAGTTGTCTCTTTCATACACAGTATGTTGGACTACCATTAGTGCATATTTTGGAAGGATTCGGATAAATAATAATTTATTTTTTATGTACATTGGTGTTTTGCCTGCACGTATGTCTGGATCCCCTGGTACAGGAGTTACAGACAGTTATGAGTTGCCATGTGGGTGCTGGGAACTGAACCCAGATCTTCTGAAAGAGCAGCACTGCTTTTAACCACTGAGCCATCTCCCAAGCCCCCAAAAAATATTTTTTTTTGAGACAAGGTTTCTCTGTAGCTTTGGTGTCTGTGCCAGAATTAGCTCCTGTAGACCAGGATGTTCTTGAACTCATAGAGATCCACCTGCCTCTGCCTCCTGAGTGCTGGGATTAAAGACATGCGCCACCACTGCCGGGCCCAAACAATAATTTTTTAAGAAACAAAATTCAGTTATTTTGACTGAGTTGTTTTAACTTCAATTGATTTTACGGATTCAGCCATGTAGTCCCTTAGAGGGTAATTTTTTTTTAAATTTGCTTGTTGATTTTGGTAGTGTCTTAGCAGAGAGCTTTGCTTCATTTATACTAAAAAATCATATAAAACAAAATTAAAACCAAACCAACACATAATTTTTAAAATGGGCAAATAATAAAATCTTCATATTATTTAGTGACTTTGAGAGTCAATCTGTGACATTTATGTTTCTTGCAGTGTTGTTACAGATTAAATTCTAACACGTAAGGGTGATTCTGTCTTCTAACTGAACACCATGGTCAAATGACTTGAGTAGCAACAACAGAGTTATACTTCTCTTAACTGCTTCATTGTGAAGAGAAAAGCAAAGCCTAGGTATGGAGCTTTGAAATACCAATGCTGGGGAAGTGAGTGCCACGAGAGGCTCATCCCTGCAGGTAGCTGGCCTGCCAGCCTAACCGAATCACTGGACTCCAGGTTCAACGAGAGACCCTGCCTTAAGGACAAGGTAAAGGGATAATAGAAGACACCCAATGTGAACCTCTGGCCTCCACATGTGTGCATATGTGTACAATATACATGTGCACACACACACATACACAAAAGTTGAAAAGGAATATCAATCAACAATTAAAAACTCATAAAGGTATCTAAAGATATAGTAGTAATAATTGTAACGAATTGGGGATATTAACATGTCAGACGTGGACTAATGCTTTGTACACAACATTAAGTGCTATTTCCCTATAAAAACTGCAAACATGAGTATTTTGCCAGCAGTAGTTTTAGGATAATGGTCTGATTTTATGAGCTCTAACAAACTTTTTATATTCTTTAGTAACCGCGAATAAGTCTCTTAGGGATGAATGAGAGTGGCCAAAGTGTAGGTGAAAGACTACAGATGTTTCGGCTGAATCACAGCCACAGTCCAGGGGTGGGGTCTTGTCAGCCAAATGAAGAATCTTGAATCTTGGCTATTGTTCAGACCTTTGCAATCTTTAATTTCCAGTTCTCTTTTTCTTCCATTCTACTTCAACTATCCAGACTTGAAGTTTTGTTCTGTATACTGGAGTACTCTTCTGAATATATAAATCCAGACTTCTAGTTTGACAACCCCTATACCTTTAAGCATCTAACATACATATTTCCATTTTCTTACTTTTAAAGAAAGTCTTCTGTTATAGGGATTTTAGGGCATCTAACACCTCCCCCCCTCCATTTTCCTCCTATGTTTTCACTTCTCACTTAGCTGTATGGAATTACACTGTGCTTTCTAGCTGGCCACGCCGTACAGTCTACTTAGGAGTTTGTTCTCTGTGGACAAACAGACGGTGACCACCACAAGAAGTTCATTGTCAACTCTACCTGCAATGCATCTTAGCCACGGTCCAGGGAATACTAAGTAACTCTTTTGGAATTATGATACTTATGTATAACCATAAAAGCAAGTGGCAAATACTCATCATCTATCTATCATACAGGGCATCAGCCATTGTTCATAACGAACTCTTATGACTCCAAAGGGAAATGTCAGATATAACAGAAAGTCAAAGATTTGGCAATTTAGAAAATGAATATAATAGCCAAGACACTTCCAAAGGACCCAGGTTCAGTTCCCAGCACCCACATGGCAGCTCACGGCTGTCTAATTCACGCATGTGGTGCACAGACACATGCAGGCAAAACGTATAAAATAAATAAATAAAATTAAAAAATGTAACAGGCCAGTAATTACATAAAATATACTTAACCTCTTTTCTTGTCCAATAATATAGATTTAATTGAGGGTTTCTCTGCAGGCCAGTAAAGACGGAAACAGCAGCATCTGCGGTATGAGCACACACCCGCAAAGCAATACGGCCACATAGTTCAGCATAGGTATGTGCCAACACTGCACACTTTTTGAGATTTATTTTATAGACAGTACAACAAAACATTTACGAGAGTTACTTCATTACCTTTATAGTTAGTCATTCTTTAATCCAGTCCCTTATCAAATCTAGCCAATGCCCATTAAAAATGTAAATCAAGTCATACTTCACCTGCTCCCCCATTGTTGTTTGTAACACCAGGGATGAAACATAATTCCTCAAAGAAGTCATGAATAAAGAGATCTAAACTTCAGTTTGGTGTCATGCCAATTTAGCTAAACGACAGCAGTGAGATTCCCTTTGGTCCATGACCGCCTCAGCCATGGGTTTTTGACTGGGTTTACAGGCTAAGACATGTACTCCCTGCAGTGGAAAAACTCTCAAGAAGAAGAGCATGTGTGCATGCGGAGGTCAAAGGGTGAGAGGAGGCACTTTACTTCCTGAGGCAGGGTTTCTCACTGAACCTGTTTGGCTAATTGACTTAGTGACTTTTCTATTGCTGAAGCAAACACCATGACCAAGACGACTCATTAAAAAAAAACCATTTAATTTGGGCTTATTCTTTCAGCGTTTATGATGGCAAAGCGAAGGCATGGTGGCAGGAGAGCCACATCTTGATCAGCAGGTAGAAAGCAGGGGGAAGGGGGGGGAGATGGTGCTAGTCTTTTGAAACCTCAAAGTCTACCGTCAGTGATACGCCTTCGACAAGGTCACACTTCCTAACCCTGTCCAGACAGATCCAACTCCTGGGAGCCATATTCACATATATGAGCCTGTGGGACCCATTCTCATTTGAACTGCCATGTTCCATTCCCTACACCCTATAGATTTGTGGCCATATCATAATGCAAAATGTATTTAATCCAATTTCAAAAGTCTCCATATTGTTTACAGACTCAATACTATTTAAAAGCGCAAAATCCAAAGTCTTTGTGAGAGTCAGACAGTTTCTTAATTGCAACCCCAGATGAAATGAGAAAGCAAGTTAATGCTTTCAGCACACAATGTCATCGCCATTCTAAGAGAGGAATGGACAGAGTGAGTAAGATCGCATGCAAACCCAGCGGGAGAACTTCTCAGACTGGTTCATGTCTGATTTCAGAGGGTTAGGAGCAATCTCCTCACAGCTCTGCTGCCTGCAGCACACTTCTCTCAGCTGCCCAGATACAGCTCTCTCTGGCAGACTTCTCCAGCCCCATGCAGGCTTCACTTCCACAGCTTCACACAATGGCCTCTCAGAGCTGCAATGCAGGGACTCCCTTGCCACACACCTGGCTGTTGTAGAACATCATTCTAAGACCTGCTGCATTCTTTTATGTTGCATCTCTTTAACTCTGTGCAGCTGTGATTCTATGCCTGTCTAAAACACCCGATGGTCTCAAAAAGAGCTGAACAGCCAATAGCGAAGCAGGAGAAAGGATAGGCGGGGCTGGTAGGCAGAGAGAACAAGGAGAGGAGGACATCAGGGACTAGCCACTAGCTACACAGCTAGCCACAAGGTAACAGTGAAAGTAAGTTTACAGAAGTAAGAAAAAGATCAAATTCCAGAGGCAAAAGATAGATGGGATAATTTAAGATAAGAAAAACTGGTTTGAAACAAGTTAAGCTAAAGTTGGGCATTTATAAGTAATAAGCCTTTCTGTGTGTGATTTATATGGGAGCTGGGTGGCAGGCCCCCCAAAAGCCTAAAGAGTAAAGAATAATAAGAGCAAAAGTTAACCAACAACAACTGACCTCAGCAGCTCTCCTCATAGTGGAGGAAGATTCCACAACCCCTTTACTGCTGTTCTAACGCTGGCATTGTGTCTGTGCCTTAATCTACTGCCCTGTCAGTCAGCACCTGTGACTGCGCACTCACCGGCCTGCTTCTCTAGCAATGGCCTGGTTGCCCAGGCTGCAGCATGGCGGATTCTGTCGTTGCGGCTAAAGGTAACTCTAAGTAAATTGCTATCGTTCTAATTATAAGAGTCGAGATTCAAAGGCTGGGATGAAAATCTGTAAGCCTGGAGAGGCTCTGTCTTTGCTGGCGTCCACAGAAAAACCTGCACCACTCCAAATACCACCTTACTGTTTTCCGTGTCTCTCTTTCAGATGCTGAGGCTCTATGACTAACTTTCTGTCAACTAGTTGTTAACACAACCTCCTGACTCAAGGTTAATTTTATTTAATTAGTGCAAAAGCAAACTCGGGGTTCACGGTGTTTATCGAATATCCCCCAACAATACACACATAGTTTAAATTAAAAGTTGAAAAGTGATGGACTAATTTTCTTAGTGGAGATTTTATGACAGTCTGATATTGACTTTCCTGTGGTTATTTGTAATTATACATTTGCAGAGAAATCCAAAATGTGTTCTTTGAAGCAGAAAAGAACACCAGAAAATTAAATGTTGGAGGCAAAGCTTGTGCTAAAAGGGGAAAAAAAAAAAAAGGAAGAAGGGGTGCCTCAGGGCAAGTCCCCACTTAGCTCAGCCTCCAACTTGTGGAAAGGAAAGGCCTGAGGAACTTTCTGTTGCTAAAAGCAACAACGAAAGCTTCTGCTGGCTGATTCAAGGAACCAGGGTGCATCCTAAGGAGGCAACCGAACTTGACAGTGTCAACAATGTGGTTCCAGTTTAATTATGTAAAGATGTGTTGCTATTTTACTTTGCCTACCTAAGACTCCTGATAGGTCTAATAAAAAGCTGAATGGTCAATAGTAAGGCAGAGGATGGATAGGCAAGACTTCTGGGCAGAGAGAAAAGGGGCCAGCAAGCTGGTGGCCAGTCAGCCAGCCGAGGGTCAGCCAGTCAGACATGGAGGAAGCACGAAGCAGGATGGACAGGGTGTAAATGAGGTAAAGGAGCCTTGGGGCAGCACATAGACTAATAGAAATGGGTTAATTTAGGTTAAAAAATAACTAGCTCGAAACAATTCTAAGCTATGGCTGAGCACTTACAATTAATAATAAGTCTCTGTGTCTTTATTTGGGAGCTGGTTGGTGGCCCAAAGAAAATGCCAACTACTGTATGTGTGTGTATGTGTAAGCACACATGTGCGTGTGTGTATGTGTATATGTACATGTTGTATAGGTGTCTATGGAGGCAGAAAAGGGCATAGGATTCTCTGGAGCTGGAGTTACAAGAGGCCGTGACCCAACTCATGTGGCCACTGGGTGTTTGGGAGAACAGCAAGCACATTTACCAACTGAGCCACTGCTCCAGTCCCCTCACTACTTAAACATATTTTTGTTAGTTTTAAAGTTTGAAATGAGTATTTTGTACACACTCTAGTCTTATCTCCCTTCTCCTTACCGCCAGGGTCCACCATACTCCTAAATTTCTCTTGCCTGGTTCATGTCTCTTCATTCTTTTGTGTCCATCAAGATTAGCTAGGATCATTTATTTGCTTGGCGCTTTTGGATGGAGCCTGGTGATGCAGATCAATAGCAGATACATAACTAAAGCCAGTGATTCTCCTTTCAGAACGATCTACAGCCAAGAGTTCAGAAGAAAAGGGTAGGGCCCAAGAACCCATGTTTTGACTAACTGTTGATGGGCCCAGTGTCATCACTAACTACGGTTGGTGTGAGCAATTACAGCAAATATCTAGGAGTCTAGGAAATGCCTTTCCCAATCCTTCACTCTATCTGCTTGTGCTTACTTTCTGTTCCCTCATTGGCAACGTTTCTGGATTTTAGTGACTTGTTTAGGGCTGGAGCAATATCTAATGCTTATTTTCTTATCTCGAGTAGCTATTTCATAACTCCTTAAACACAGGAAAAGGTGGAAATGCTGTTGATGGCTTTGGATTCTATGTCATGTGTTATGTAGCTTCTCTCTGGCATTCTCAAAATACTTATATCTTCCTAGGCCCCTTTTTGAAATCCAGATCACACTAAGGGAAACCCCATATAGAGAGGTCATGTGGAGCACTACGGCAGAATACCTCAGGTGAGCTTCAAGTTGAGAGTGAGAGCAACTGCCAGCCACATGCATGCGCTATTCTGGATGTCCAGGGCAGTACACTTTGAGATGACTAGGCATCCTAGGCAAGAACTTACTAGCTGAGCTCAGACAACTCAGCAAAACACTAAAGGTGAGAACAAACTGCTGTTTGGGAGTCATTAAGGTCACCCATGGTTTCATATCAGCACCAGATAACTGTAACATTGCAGAAGAATATAAACCTGAGTCTTGGCATGGTACAAAGATGTTATGAACACTGCTAACAAGTAGCTTGGACCACTAAAATTTCTCTTAGAAGTCTAACAGCCTTAGCTCTCTCCAGCTGTAACCCACTTCTTCACTTTCAAAATCATCACAAAATAATTTGTGCGTGCCTGTGTGTGTGTGTGTGTGTGTGAGAGAGAGAGAGAGAGTGAGAGAGAGATTTTCGAGAGCTTAGAGAGAGAGAGAGAGATTTTCAAGAGCTTAGCAAGAGAGAGATATTTTCAAGAGCTTAGCGAGAGAGAGAGAGAGAGAGAGAGAGAGAGAGAGAGAGAGAGAGAGATTGATTTTCAAGAGCTTAGCCTTCTTTCCATTTTCTGGTTTTCTGCAGGAGATAAGACAACAAAACTCTGAGTTCTGTCTAAATAAGAAATAGACCTGGTCATTCTTGGTCTCCAAAAACAGGGATGAGTGGTGTTGGATATGAACTCCGAGAGTAGGCACAAACAACCAGACTGGTATTTGGATGTAACACCCAGAATGTAACCATCAGCACTAGATATAGATGGAAACACTCACTCTGGTATGGAACAAGGAAGAAGTGTGGAGACATGATTATCACTCTACCTGGTTCCTATCAATTTCATCTCGTATCACTTCCTCCCCGTCACTTCTTTCCTATAGTGGCTCCCGAATGACTTTGCTCTGCAAATTCAGTAATTTACTTTGGGAGGAAAAATCATAACAGTTTAATGATCTTAAATGATGACAAGGTTAACTGAGTCTTCAGAGATTTTAAATAACACAAAGTTTGAATGCAGCATTTAATATGGTTTCTATGTGTGTGACCCCCTCTCTCTGTGTATGTGTGCTTCCCCTATGTAAGCATATGAATATGCTTTATGAATATTCATGAGTAAGTTTCATTACCATTGGTTAATAAAGAAACTGCTTTGGCCTCTGGCAGAGTAAAATGGAGCTAGGCAGAAAAACTAAACTGAATGTAGGGAGAAAGAAGGAGGAGTCCTGCAGATGCCACACAGCCACCCAAGAAGCAAGATGTGAGGGAACAAACCACGAGACTCGTGGTAAAATATAAAATAATAGAAATGGGTTAATTTAAGATGGAAGAACTAGCTAGGAATACACCTGAGCCATTGGACAGTGTTGTAATTAATACAATTTCTGTGTAATTAATCGGGTCTGAGTGGCTGGGAAACAACTGCAGAGTCTCCTTTTACATATGTGTGTCTCTCTGTGTGTTTGTGTGTTCTGTGTATATGTGTGTCTCTGTGTGTTTGTGTATCTCTTGGTGTGTTTATGTGTCTCTTTGAGTGTGACTGTATATATGTATCTTTCTGCATGTATGTGTCTCCATGTGTTTGTGTATATCTCTGTGTTTGTGTTACTTATGCTTTTTATTTCTTAAAATTCTTTTTAATTTGCATGTGTGTGTGTGTGTGTGTGTGTGTGTGAGAGAGAGAGAGAGAGAGAGAGAGAGAGAGAGAGAGAGAGAGAGAGAGAGAGAGAGAGAAGGAGGAATTTGATGGGAGTGGGTGGGGAGTATCTGGGAGGAGATGAGGAAAGGAAAACTGTGATCAGTATATATTATATAAAATTATTTTCAATAATAAAAAGAGAAAAGGAAGTCTGGATAGGAAAACTGAGAAGGTAGCATTTGAATAAAGATGTGAAAGACTCAAAAGGCCAGATATTCTAGATGAATATCAGTGAAAGGAAGCTAAAATTAACCATCCATTGAAGGTAGCATTTGCTTATATCAGGAAAGTTATATAATAAAATAAAATTTATACATATTAAGTAACACTTGTGGCTTTTTATTATGGCCTATTTAACATTCACTCAATTTCTTCTGTGATTTTGTTTCTGGTGGTCCAAGGTGGCTTTGAACTGAAATTCTTCTTCCCCAGTCTCCTAAGTAGCGGGATTAATGACACGCACCAGCACATCTGGTTATCCAATAAACTTTTATCGAACACAAAGTGAGCCAGCTATGGAAGCAGTTATGACAATAAATAAAGTTTTAACCTCATGAAACTTACAGTTAATAGACCAGAAGAAACAACACTGTATAGTATACTATGGTGGGAGTGGTACAGGGGAACACAGAGCAGACATCACAGGAGACAGAACTATAGAAGA
This sequence comes from Alexandromys fortis, assembly GCF_014885135.2. Classification (NCBI taxonomy): domain Eukaryota; kingdom Metazoa; phylum Chordata; class Mammalia; order Rodentia; family Cricetidae; genus Alexandromys; species Alexandromys fortis. The sequence continues at coordinate 646,991 of NW_026068085.1, forward strand.
AACATGACTAGAAGTTAACCTTTCATTTCCATGACTAGATATCAGAACAAATTGCATGGAGAACAAAATAATATATGCTATACATGTATTTAATCCTCATAACATCTTGGGGAAGGAAAGTGAGATTAGCAAGCTATTCACAGGGGCAGGGGAGTACACTAGCTCGGTCAATATGGCTCCAGAGCACTCCCGGCATCTGTAATAACTCCAAAGTTGCATCTTGGTATAGGCCAGCGCAGCAGATCAATTCTAGAAGCATTTATCATCATGGCATTGAATGTAGAAAGTCTTTTTGACTAACAGTTAAATCCAGCCACCTGTGTGAGTTTGTGACGTCATCCTCACACCAACCATTCATATATAAAGACTGGAAGAAGAGCAACTCTTTGGAGTTCTTTCTTTCCCCATCTCCCGACAGTCTTCAAAAATAAAGAATTACTTTCTTGACAATTCAGTACTGTTTAGTGGATGACACAGACTTCAGCTAATGCTCAGTTTCTACAAAGGAGGGTTTAAAATCTATATTTTCTGGAGTCTCCACTCTGTCTCCAGAGCTGTCTTCACACATGGATGGCCATTTAGTTTGTGCTGCATCAGATTACAGGGATATTCTACACAATGCAACAAGTTTCACGACTTATTTCAATGTACCAATGAGTTTCCAGGTGGTGAATATTCCATATAGAAATGGCATCAATGATCTTGATAAAATGAGTAGAAGAAGTGAAGGCAGAAGGATCTGTGGGTATGAGTGTAAGAGAAGGTTACGGAAGCTCACAGAGCTTTGTTTAAAAGACATCCAGGAACTGATGATTACCCTGTTACTATGTCCAATTCCTTGACTAAATAACTAGTATTCTATCTAGATATCCCACCAGTTCTTATTTGTTGAAAGAATAGTAATTTCTGGCAATGGTAAAAGACACAATTTCAACTGGAATACTTGTAAAGACATAAACATAAGAAGAGCAATTATACAAGAAAATGTAGACTAGCTGGTGAGGGAATTAGAATCCTATCATTTTAAAGATCATGGCTACTTTCCCAATAATATCCACAGCTGAAAGTCACTGAATGATCTAGCAAAAACTGTGTGTAAAATTTTATATAAATTACATGTATTTATCTACTACATACGTGATCATTTTCAGGTGTGATGTACCCAACATTAGGTAACAGTGAAGATTTCTGAGTAAGTCTGAAGGCCAGATCCATCAAGACAGAATGCTCTCACAGTTTAACTGATGGGTTAGACAAAGACTGTCGGAGTAAAGTCAGATGCAGGTGCAAATACCCAGTACAAAAGGCAAAATGATTTTCCCAACTGCATTTAGGGTAATGCTAGCTACAATGATTAAAGATAAGGCTGGTCAGAATGAATATGGCGAATGTAGCACGCTTTCTAATTGGTCCTAATAATAAAAACCCAAAGTCAGATATTAGAGGGTGAAAGCTGAAGATCAGAGAAGCAGAGCAGCCAGCTACTAGTTCTCATTTCCACCACATTCTCAGACTGAGTGAGTGATCCTGTCTCAGGGAATTCTCAGACTGAATGCCGTCTCTATGAGACCTAAGACTGAATCCTGAGCCCCTGTCTCCTCCCAACTTACATTTCCTCTCTCTACCCAGCCACACCACTTCCTGTCTCCACTTTCCTAGTGCTGGGATTAAAGGTGTGAGCCACCACCACTGGCTCTGTTTCTCTTTTAGACTGATTCAATATCCTGTCAGCTCAGGGTGGCCTTGAATTTACAGAGGTCAGTTTACCTCTGTCTCCAGAGTCAGAGTACTGGGGCTGAAGGTGTGCACCACCACTGCCTGGCCTCTATGGTGAACAAGCTTGGCTAGCTCTGCACTCTGAGCTTCAGGCAAGATTTATTTGTTAAGGTGCAAGCAAAACATTAACACAAAATTTGACAAAAATGGTGATTAAAGATTAATACTAAATTGCAATAGACTTCTAATGCTATTATCTAAGTATCAGCATCTCATGTAGCTAAAGGAATCATGATCAATTTTTTTCTTAATAAAGACAGCCAGCTTATGAAAGGAAAGTATTGACCCGGATTGTAGAGATGACAATAAAACACACGAGTAGTGGCTACTAATTCTCAGGTTTATGTTATAACTTAAATCTCCTGGTCCCCTTAAAGCAAACAGACATTTCCATATTATGTAAATAATGTAAAATTTTTAAAATCCAGTGAGTAAAAATGTGTCTCAGAGAATATGTAACTCCAATGTCTAAGTACTATTATTCTAGGCAAAACCTATACAAAACCTTTACAAAACCCAAATATACTAGATTGCCTCTGAGAGATAAAGAATTCATAAATTTACAATAGCAACCAAATGAAACTACAGGCTAAACTTCTTAGATGACAATATGGTTCTCCTAATAAGCGAAGGCTGGAAGACGAGAACAATGTAATGTGCACCAGATTCATACTGTGGTGAACACATCAGTACCTAATGGAATGCGTGCACACATTACTCCCCTGCTCTGAGAACAGAGTAACAACTGCAATATTGCTCTGAATCACTTAACATGCTATCATGTTTCCACTTCCATTATTGCTCACAGAATAACTGTAGCTTCTTTTGTAACTTCTATCTGAAGCAGTTTATCTTTTTAAAAATGCTACTCAAAATAGGTTCAGTATGAATTTCAAAGTCAAACCAGCCACTGTATTCCAGTAGATATACATACACATACTTATGCAGATATATTTTGATAAAATGTGGCTCTTATGTACAGAGAATGCCATTTTGCCACCACAATTTGCATTGTTATAATAGGTTATTGATTGATTTTCAGTTTAAGGGACTAAGGTAGTATTCAGTAATGACACTGCTACCTGTTTATTGGAAGTGCATAAGGTTCACTCACCCCAAGCAATTTAGTCAATAACCAATTTTTATATTTCTATCTTCTTCGAAATTTCAAACCAATGATCACTGTTTTTTGTAATTATTTCAGTATCACTGTAACCCTTCCCATGGCAATCAATACGGGTGCGACCCATTAGCCAAAAATCTGCAGCACTGCAATGAGAACATATTAAAAATATTGATCTTGCAAAGCTACTGATGTTTTGATTGACTTTAATGTTTGTAAGCAGCAATAACAGAATTTCAATGACAGAAACAAACTTTTGATTAAAATTATAGATTTTTTTGGGTGGGGAGTTTGTGATTTTACTAGCTTAACACATATTATATGGCTTACTTGCCTGTCATAAATGAGTGCACTCAGAGACACTTATCCAGTTCCTTGTTTGTAAACATTTCAGCCCACTATAGTTCACACATCCTTAATCTACTCTGAAGTACTCTGAGGTGCTCATTCTATAGCATAACCAGGTGGATTTTTCAGAACTAAAATAGCAGGAATGGACAGCTTTAATCCTTTTACTACCATACAACCTTTGGGATGGTGTCTTATTCCTAGGTTCAATTTCCCAAACACAGAATGGAATCAGCCTTGAGAATCAATGAACATTTTTATTAATTCTGAGATTAATGGAGAGCAAAGATTATAACTTAAACATAATGAAGACTATATGGCCCAAAGATAAGCCTTTTAAAAAATTGTAGTTTAAGGTCAGGAGTAGTGATGCACACCTTTAGTCCCAGCACTCAGGAGGCAAAGGCAGGTAGATCTCTCTGAGTTTAAGGCCAACCTGTTCTACATAATGAGTTCCAGGATATATAGAATGACAGAAGACCCTGTTTCAAAAAAAAACAAAAACAAAAACAAAAAAAAAAAAACCAAAAAAAAACATGACAACCCCCTACAACATCACCATCACTCCCCCAGATGATCAGTGACTGCCTGGCTGTGCTCCCATTCTATATATGATGAGCCTCGGCTCTCAGCGGGTACAGTGACAGTCAAAGTCATTCCTTCCTGAGACTTTTGCTAACTGCCGGTTCTAAAATTTTTGTAGCACCTTCTTAATCTACCTAAGTACCACTATCAACAACATATGCACACTTATTTTTTTATTGATCTTCTTAAATTTAAGCTCTGAGCAACATGTCTTTTTATATACTCTTTGTTGAAAAATGCATGACATCTACAAGAGTGAATTATAAGAAGCCTTCATAAGTACATATTTTCAATGAATAACTGCAGGAAGGACTCAGTAACATAGAGCAGTTGGGTGGCATTCAGGTAGTGAAAAGAAAGGATTTGATTCTTGAAACTTTCAAGCATTATTTAATATTCTCTTTTTACCTTTGCTGGACTCAAATGTACTGTGTATGTTTTTGTCAAAGTTTATGGTTATTTTCAAGTTTAAGACTGTCAGTATTTGATTATTAATATTTACTTTATAATCTATTTGTTTGCTCAATTTTCCCACCATATTATAACTGTTACATATTCACTTTTAATTTTACTTAACAATATTTCATTTAAATAAAGAAGAACAATATGTATATAAAATCATCCTTTTCTTGTTCTATTCTCTTCACGGTCATGAAGTTCCTCAGTGGGTACCAACGTACATCTTGCAAATGTTCCTCTTAAATTCTGTTTTCTCTCAGTAAGTAATCCAGCATTATGGAGGCAAGTTTCTTAGTCTTCCTCAAAGGCTATTATTACAAGACACCTCATGGAACCATTTGTTTGTGTTCTGTTGGATGTTAGAAAGTCTGCAGTTTACAGCTACCAGCTGATTTATCCTAGCTTATATATTTACAAAGTAAATGGTCCTTGATATACTGATTTGTAAAGGATCCTATGTCTTAATACCAAGAAGAGTCCTAAGGAACAAATATCAATGATGATGCAAATTATGAATGGCACACTAAAGGCTGCCAACAGGGTTAGCTTTTTTCTTATTTTAATGCGCTGCTAATGTGGGAAAAGTACTAAGAAAATTAAAGTATTCATCCCTCCTCCCCATCACTGCTGGAAACAAGACAGCTGGCCCTGTTGGCATGCCTTTTGTGTACTCACTTCTGCAAAGAGGAGGTCAGAATTAGAGTCTGCCTATACACACTGTGGTGTAGAAAGTAAAACAGGAAAAAGATGTTTAGATTTACAATCACAAAAAGTCTTGGGGAACTGATAAGAGGCAGAATGAAAGATAAACTATTTCAAAGAAATATTTATGGGATTAAATAGTCAGAAGATGTACTCAGTTTGCTGGAAAGGAGACTTTACACAAGTATAGGTGACCTAAGAAGATGCTTCATTCTAAGCACTAACCTTTGGCTATAGCCTATCTTTAATATGGTCTAGTGGTTATAGTGTTCTGACCTCACAATGCTCTTCATCGATTCCTGGAAGCCACATTTAGTTTTATTAGCATGTACCTTCAGGTGGCTCAGCTTCCTAGCAGGCTCCATCTGATTACCCATTGACATCCCTGAAGTCTATTAATGACCACAAAGCTGGCAAGCTTTAAATGAGGTATCAGATACTATGTAAGGTGCAGGAGCAAGCTAAGCTACTCCTTTCACAGTACAATCTTTCTATACTGATACCACAAAATACCTTCATGGAAAAAATATATGTGGTAAGGAACATCTGCATGACAGATGATCAGTAAAATATTAAAAACAATGATGAGTTTTAGTATAATTTTAAAAGTTAACTTTAGTATACAAGTACTGTGGGACAATGGTCTGTACCCTGTCACTTGTATTTTAATTAAATGCTGATTGACCAGTAGCTAGGCAGGAAGTACAGGCGGATGACCAGGAAGGAAGTAGAGGTGGGGCAATGAGAATTCTGGGAAGAGGGAAGCTGCAGTCTACAGTCATCATCCAGATACAGAGGAAGCCAAACACAGAGAAAGCAAGATGTGACTGCCTCGCTGAAAAAGGTACCAAGCCATGTGGCTAACACAGACAAGAATTATGGGTTAATACGAGTTATAAGCATTAATAAGAAGCCTGAGCTAATAGGCCAAGCACTTTATAATTAATGTAGACTTCTGTGTGTTTCTTTGGGACTAAACAGATGTGGGACCTGGCGGGACAGAAAACTCTGTCAACATACAAGTTCAAAAAAGTTTCCTGATATAAACATTTTGCTGAACAATAAGACTTTCTGAAAAGGAAAATCTGCACATACAGGCAGAACAAGATCCCTGGGACTAGATGTGAGTTTATCTGCCAGTACGGGGTTTGGCTCTTCTCTCCACTGCTCACAAGAAAGGTAAGACAATTTGAGGTCATCTAGGCAAATGGTTAGGCTGTGGCCCTGACATCAGGTATGGAAATCCCGGTAGACAGAAGCTTCTGAATGTTCAGTGGATTTGGAAGCACAAGGGATGTTACTGGCTACAGTCATACTCTGCTTTCAACTTTCATACCACCTGGACAGATAGGCAGATTACCAGCTGGAAATATCCCATACTAGTAAGTTAACAGAAGACCGGAAAACTCTAGAATAAAAAGAAGCAAACTCACCCAGGAGAAATAGACAGCAGGAAATAAACTGAGAGCGATAATAATCAAAATAGAAACAAAGAAAACAATACAAAGAATCAATGAGACAAACAGTTCTTAGAGAAAATCAACAAAATAGACAAACTTTTATCCAAACTAGCCAAAAGGCAGAGAGAGAATATCCATATTAACAAAATCAGAAATGAAAAGGGGGACATAACAACAGACATGGAGGAAATACAAAGAATCATCAGACCATATTTCGAAAACCTGTACTCCATAAAATTGGAACACTTAAAGGAAATGGACATTTTCTGTATATATATCACTTACCAAAATTAAATCAAGACCAGGTAAACAATTTAAATAGACCTATAACCTGCAATGAAATAGAAACAGTCATCAAACATCTCCCAATCAAAACAAAAACAAAAACAAAAAGTCAAAAAAAAAAAAAACACCCTCAGTGCTGGAAAGTTTCAGTGCAGAAATCTACCAGAATTTCAAAGAAGAACTAATACCAATACTCCTCAAATTGTTCCATACAATAGAAACAGAAAGAACACTGCCAAACTCCTTTTATGAGGCTACCATTACCCTGATACCAAAGCACACAAAGACATTACTAAGAAAGACAATTAACAGATCAATCTCACTCATAAACATTGATGCAAAATTACTCAATAAAACACTGGCAAACCAAATCCAAGAACACATCAGAAGAAATAATCCACCATGATCAGTCTGTCAATGTAATCCACCATATAAACAAACTGAAATACAAAATGAAACACATGATCATCTCATTAGATGCTGAAAAAGCTTTTGACAAAATACAACATCCCTTCATGATAAAGGTCTTGGAGAGATCAGGGATACAAGGAACATACCTAAACATAATTAAGGTAATATACAACAAGCCAACAGCCAACATCAAACTAAATGGAGAGAAACTCCCAGTGATCCCACTGAAATCAGGAACAAGACAAGGTTGTCCACTCTCTCCATATCTATTCAATATAGTACTTGAGGTTCTAGCTAGAGCAATAAGACAACAAAAGGAGATCAAGGGGATATAAATCAGAAAAGAATTCAAACTCCCACTATTTGCTGATGATATGATTGTTTACATAAGTGACCCTAAACATTCTACCAACGAACTCCTACAACTCACAAACACTTTCAGTAATGTACCCGTATACAAGAATACCCCCCCCCCAATATCCATAGCCCACCTTTACACAGATAATAAATGGGCTGAGAAAGACATCAGAGAAATATCACCCTTCACACAAGCCACAAATCACATAAAATATCTGGGAGTAACTCTAACCAAACAAGTGGAAGACCTGTATGACAAGAACTTCAAATCTTTGAAGAAAGAAATTGAAGAAGACACCAGGAAGTGGAAAGATCTCTTATGCTCTTGGGTAGGTAGAATTAACATAGTAAAAATGGCAATCTTACCAAAAGTAATCAACAGATTCAATGCAATGTCTATAAAAAACCCAGCAAAATTCTTCACAGACCTCAAAAGAATGGTACTCAACTTCATATGGAAAAGCAAAAAACCCTGGAGAACCAAAACAATCCTGTACAATAAAGGAACTTCTGGAGCCATCACTATCCCTGACTTCAAACTCTACTATAGAGGTACAGTACTAAAAACAGCCTGGTATTGGCATAAAAACAGATGGGAGGACCAATGGAAACAAATTCACATACCTATGAACACCTGATTTTTTAAAAAGAAGCAAAAAAAAAATCCATAAAATGAAAAAAAATTCAACGAATGGTGCTGCCATAACTGGATATCAACATGTAGAAGAATGAAAATAGATCCTTATCTATCGCCATGCACAAAACTCAAATGCAAATGGATCAAAGACCTCAACATAAAACCAACCACACTGAACCTCATAAAAGAGAAAGTGGGAAATATACTTGAACGCATTGGCACAAGAAACCATTTCCTAAAAATAACCCAGGTAGCACAGATATTGAAACGGTTAATAAATGGGACCTCCTGAAACTGAGAAGCTTCTGTAAAGCAAAGGACACCATCAATAAGACAAAATGGCGGTCTACAGAATGGGAGAAAATCTTCACCCACCCCACATAGGACAGAGGGCTGATCTCCAAAATATGCAAAGAACTCAAGAAATTGGTCACCAAAAGAACAAATAATCCAATTAAAAAAATGTGGTACAGATCTAAACAGAGAACTCTCAACAAAGGAATCTAAAATGGCTGTATTAAGGAAATGCTCAACATCCTGAGTCATCAGAAAAATGCAAATCAAAATAACTCTGAGATTCCACCTTACACCTGTAAGAATGGCCAAGATCAGAAACACTGATGACAACTTATTCTGGAGATGATGTGGGGTAAAGGGAACATTCCTCCATAGCTGGTGGGAGTTCAAAGTGGTACAACTTCAATGGATATCAGTATGGCGATTTCTCAGAAAATAAGGAAACAACCTATCTCAAGACTCAACAATACTACTTTTGGGTATATACCCAGAAGATGCTCAATTATACCATGTGCTCAACTATGTTCATAGTGGCACTGTTTGTTATAGCCAAAACCTGGAAATAACCTAAATGCCCCTACATGAAAAATGGATAAGGGAAATATGGTCCATGTACACAATGGCGTACTACATAGTGGAAAAAAATGACATCTTGAAATTTGGCGGCAAATGGATGGATCTAGAAAAAAAAAAATCTTATGGAGTGAGGTAGCCCAAGCCCAGAAAGACAAATATAATATGTACTCACTCATAAGCAAAAGAAAAACTCAAGAGGCAGATGGATCTCTGTGAGTTCGAGACCAGCCTGGTCTACAAGAGCTAGTTCCAGGACAGGCTCCAAAACCACAGAGAAACCCTGTCTTGAAAAACCAAAAAAAAAAACAAAAAAAAAAAAAAAAAAAAAAAAAACAAAAAAACCTATAATAAATTCACAGGTTCACATCCGGACCCTCAGCAGTCTCTGGCTCTGGCTCACTTGCTCAGCAGTTGCTCTTCTGTTCCTGTGGAGTTTGCTGTCTCAGGTCTGCTCTAGCCCAGGTCACTGGCTCAGTCCTAATCTGCAAATGTCCCTGGACTGGATTGGCTCCTGCTCCCATGAGCTTGCTTTCTCAGGCCCACTCCCGCCTAGGTAGCTCCTATTCTAGTTTTTACTTATTATTATTATTGCTATTATTATTTAGATGACTATTTTCTAATTAGGGAGAGAAAAAAAGAAAGTGTAGATTTGGGTGCATGTGGAGGAAAAAAGTGATCAGAATATATTATATGATTAAAAAAATCTATTTTTAATAAAAATTGGGGGTCTTGCTGCTGCCTTGGCTGAGGCCACTGTGATGGTGGGGATGAGACTGTCTGGAGGGATCATACTCACAAGAACTTTGAGACTGAAGGGCCTGGAGCCAATGCTTACAGGGCAGTATTAGGCCTCTCTGGGAGGTCTTCCTGTTCAGAAGGTAACAGGATAACTCTAGACTGTCTGCTCTGTCCAGTTGAAAGACATTTATGCTGCAGTTCAAACTCAGGGCCACTAGAAGAACAGCTCTTCACCCCTAAGCCAGTCCTTTAAAGTCCTTTCTCAAACTGACAGCAGGAAAGATACCACCATCTTCTCCCCTGATTGTTGCCACCATGGGAGTGGACCTGGGGCTGAAGCAGGATAGAAACAGTTATGAGGAGCCTGGAAAAGCCTGAAACCTGTCCTGGGCCTGGAGCATTTTGACTGCTTAGTACCTGAGGGATGGTCTGCAGATTTCTAGGACTGGATTGCAGAGATGTGAAGAAGATGAAGCTATGACCTAGCAAGTTCAACTGACTGTCCTGTTGTCGGGTCTGGAGGTGAGGATAAGGGTGTGAGGAGAGGAACAGCATGTGGCCCAAGACACATGTCTGATACTAGGTACTTCTTACTTTGTCCTAATGAGAGGCACCTGGCAGTATCCCATGTCTGTGCTCTGGGCGTTCCTGCACAATGGACACCCACTACGACAGTCTGTAGTCTGTGTCTCTCCAGGTGCCAGAACCCACTGTCTGTGGCTTTTGGGGGACGCTGACATATGCTCACCACCTTTTCTCATCAAGTACCCCTGTTCTGGGCCTACTTTGAGATGACACACGAGGAAGAGGTCAGACCAAGCCTTCATACACAGAGAACAATGTGTTCTTTGGCTGAATTCCTAGAAGTCTGTACTAAATAGAGAAAAGAAGCTTTTAATGTTAAATATTACTTTTCCTTAAGTCAGAAAGAATTCAGATGAAGGAAAAGACCATTCAAATGTCAGAACTTGAATGCATACAATGTGAGTTAAATACATGCTGGTAGTAGACTTGGCTTCACTCCAGCTACAAAATATTTTAGCTTCATGGGGTACTAATCATGGGCTAAAATCTTAAAGCATAAAACATATAGGCTAAAATCTTCTTGCATCTTAGGAAGTCCAGTATTTTAATTTCTCATGAAATTTACAAACTTCATAGACATTTTAATCATATAAACATTTTTAAACAAAAGGGCTGGCAATTGTTGAGGAGCATATTAGAACAGGTCCTAATGGAGATTTGTTGATCTTTTCAAAAATAAACTAGCAAATCTAAAACATAGTTATTGAGAACTTGGAAGATACCTCCGTAATTTATAACTATTTTAAGATACATCAGAGCAGGGCCTGACATTTCCTGGTATCATGATTCTAAATTGTAGGGTAAAGCACTTGTCCCATTCAAATGAAGGCAAAATTTAGAAAAATAGTGTTTGTGTGTATGCATGCAAGTATGTGTGTGAAGATGTCTTGTGCAGGTGTATAAAAACCCCTCAAATTCTAATTACTAGCTGCCCTTCCCTTACTCTTTGATTAAGCAAATATAGGTCAGAGTTTAGAGAATAACAGACCTCCAGTGAAAGCTAAAGTAAACTAGAGAACTGTGAACTGCGTCCACTGTGAGGCTGAGGTGAGGCGCTCTCTTATGCATATACATGCATATAGCCACTTCTCTGACTCTGCATGTAGATGAGTCTGGAAGTGCTTAACTTAAAGTATCATTTTTTTCCCCACATATTGGCCTTAAAAATTTTGATGAGGATGTGTCCAGGAAAATACTTTGTGGATTCCTCAAAAACTTACATTTGGAAATATTATATGACAACAATTCCTTCTGAAGAAAACCAAATATAGTTTAAATAAAAACTTAAATATGAATATTTATGTAATCTATAACAATAAAAACTAAGACAATCTAAATGCCTTTCAGTTTAGGAATGCTGAATGTGGTATATTCAACACAAAAATAATGAACAGCTGATACATGCTACAACATGGGAAAGTCTTGAGAATATGCTAGGGGAAAGAAGCCAGGCAGAAAAGCAAAGATGACAAGCTTCCATGCCTATAAAATGTCACTATAGTACATGCACAGGAGCAGAAAGTCAATTACTGCTGCCAAGGGCTGGGAACAAAAGAGAGCGGCTAAGAGTGACTGTAAAGGGCTCCGGGATGCCTTTAGGAGTTATAGAAAAAGTTGTGAAATTAAGTAGTGACAATGTTTGGACAATGTTTTGGATGCATTGGAAGTAGTTACAGTGGTATATTCTATGCTATGTAAATTTTGCTGTGATAAAAAAATCCCCAGAATGCTTTCTGATTTTATTATAATCTGGTGGAAGAAAGATATGAGTAAAACCAATTTTCCTGTTGAAATTAAAAATTGGGTAAAATCATAGATACCCTTTCTAGAAATTCGTAACAGTTCAATTCAGTGTGTTGATCAGGCTGTACTCGTTGAAGTGGACAGAATACAGTCATCTGGGTAGTTATCAGTATTCTCATAAGAATACATTTATCATTCTAGCCAAATAAGAGAAGAAAAGAATGAGGGCATAAATTTGCTTTGTCTATAATTTTCAAGTAATGAAGTAGATCTACTCAAGTTCAATGGCTGACCTAATTATCAAAACTTTAGAAAGCAAACAATAATTTACTGAATCAATACATATGAAGCACTTAGACCTGAGCCTGGCTAATCTATGAAAGGTTTAAGACTTAAACTTCAGAATCACAGTGAACTTCCCTGTAAAACATACAACCTCAGAGCTTTCCAGTGGTCCCAGGGAAGAAGGCCATCTGGGGAGCAACACGATACATTCTTTCATGTGCAAGAGACATGTGATGAAAAACCAGGCAGAGGCTGTCATCACCTTGGGCCCCAACTATTTTTGAATTTCAAGTTGGTTGCAATTCCATTTTTAATTTTTTGGAGTGGGCAGAATTATAACTCAGAACCAAGTAGTAAGAGCTGAGACTAATCAGAAAATACTAATGGTATTTGTTAGTTTCCCTAACTGAGGGTTATACACATGCTGTTTCCTCCTAAATTAGGATTACTAGGGTACAGATGGAAACAAAGGGGACTGTAGTATTCGAGGTCACCTGTATGGACAGAAAAACCATGAAGGAGAACCTGTTTCCCACACTGCAGTTATTCAAAAATCGTTACGTTTTTCCTTTATGTGAGATAATAAATAGTTCAATCAGTTTGACTTGTATGTTAAATAAAACAAATGACACACTTTATCTGGAATGTTTTTCTTAGTTTACACACATCATTTCTTACGCAATATATTTTAACTCACTTTTGACCTGAACTAAAAAGCTAAAAATATGTAGGTTACAGCATACCAAATACCCTCCTTCTGCTACCTCACACTTCCTGGTGCTAAAACATGCTCTGGCACCGAGATAAACGTCAGACACCGAGAGTGTGCACTCTGACTCGACGAGCTTCAAGCACGCCGGTGACTCTGGACAGGAGCGCGCAAGAAGCCCTCAGTCTGGCAGCTTCCTCTCTGCACATTTTCTGAAGAACTCCCCTGTATAAAGTTGGACAAATTTTTGAAATCTGACCTTTGAGAGAAGACAGAATAAAACAGGATATGGTCCACTACTTTTTTTTTAAGTTGCACACATACTTTTCCTGTCTACTGCTGTACTTCACAATGACTAATCACCAAAAGTGATTTGTTTTAGTTTCATTTTCTAACAGTCAAACCTTCTACTGTCATACCAAGACACTTAATTCCTAGAGACACTAGGAATTTATCTCTTACAGGTGTTGATATGATTGCTAGGGAATTTATATTCATATTTTATATTTATTTTACTCCGATTTATTTAATCTTTACTTTGCTCTGAAAAAGAGTCTGAAGCATACATAAATGAGCCCAGGTTAGACATCCAGTGCTGGCAAGTGAAGAAACAAAAACATCTCCCTAGAGTAATATAAAAGTTGACAAAATGGTCAACTACAACGACTCCAGCACTGGAGAAGTCAGACAACACACAGACGTGCATGTTGATGGACGTCTTCCAGATGCAGGTAAGAACAGTGACAATCTTGTGGGCGTACACAGCTTCCAGGGAAGATGGGCTGTGAAAGCCTGCAGGACTGCTGCTGTTCCAGAGACCGGATGGATGTGCAGGAGAAGGAAAGACTAGCAAGCAGAGCAAGCCTGGGTGGGAAGCTATGCAAAAGCCCCTGGTCCTGGCTGTCCGAGGATGTACAGAATCCAGTGGGAGAGGACACTGGCTGGACAGCTGAATCCTGGCATCACAGGCCAGAAAAGCACACTAGGAAGACAAGCTCAGGGTACACAGAAAAAATGGCTTCACTCACAGAGCCTTCTTGGCTTGAGTGAAATTGAGAAAAAAACACTAATCAGCATGCCAAATAAGCCAAGGACAATCTCTGGGAAATCAAAACAAACAAAGCAGAGATGTCAGTGTGTGTACTGTGTTGAGGAGACAGATATTTAAGATTAAATTCAAGCAAGTGCCTAAAATCAAAATGGAATAAATAAAACCTGAGTAGATTATCTTCAAGGTAAGACAGTAAGGATTTAGTTACACTTTTCCTACCTACCTGGTAAGGAAGGTGTAACCACATAAACAACCTCTAGAACTCAATAACAAGACAACCAAGAAATCAAAAACTCATCAAAAGAATTATAGATGATTCATGAAAAATGGATGTACAATTAGTACCCAAGCTGTTATTGGCACAATACAAGTCAAAAACTCCAATGGGATAACAATGTCCATCACTAGAATGGCTGTGGTAATAAGGTAGACTGTACTAACTGCTGGCAAAGGTGCGGGGAAACTGGAACCTGTAGGCATTTTTATGTAAATGTAGGGTGATACAGCTTACTATAAAAATGACTTGTAGCTTCTTAAAAAAGCTGAACGTAATTTAATCTGCTGTACATCCAAGAGAATCGGGAGCATATGCTGCACTGATTTGAATGTGAAAGTTCACAGCAGGAGGATGAGATGCTCAAATATCCTATAACTGCTGGATGGATAATAAAATGCAGAATACTTACAGTTGGGATCCTATTTAGTAACAAAAGGAAGATGATCATTCCATACTACAACACTGATGAAGCTCATGAACATTACTATAAGCAAAAGAAGCTGAATACATCTTCTCTTTTCATGTATATAGTTGAAGATTTTTAAACGATTTGTTTTTATTTCTTGTGCAATGCTGGCTTGCCTGCATGTATGTCTGTGTGAGTATACCAGATTCCCAGAACTGTTGTGAGCTGCCATGTGGGTGCTGGGAACTGAACCGAGGTCCTCTGGAAGAGCAGCCAGTACTCTTTACAGCTGAGCCAGGTGTGGTGTTCTACTAAAAGAAAACCGATGATGAGGATAGCTTGGTGAGGGTTGCAGGAACGAGCAAGATTAACACAACTGAGGACTCTACAACTTTTGGAGTGAGGGAAATATTCTAAAATTGGAATATGACAGTGACTCTGAAAGTATAATTTACTAAAATCAATGAGTTATACACTTAGAAGTGGTATATTTTATATATATACATACACGTCATTATTGATGCAAGTAACACAACAAAGTTTTCAGAAATACTGAAAGTTTTTTTTTTTTTCTTGAGACAGGGTTTCTCGGTAGCTTTGAAGCCTGTCCTGGAACTCCCTTTGTAGACCAGGCTGGCCTCGAACTCACAGAGATTCGCCTGCCTCTGCCTCCCTAGTGCTGGGATTAAAGGAGTGCGCCACCACCGCCCGGCTGAAAGTTTTGAAGAAGTCAGAAAGTAGGTAAGACAACAAGGATGGGTGTAATTATTCCCATTCAGTTGCTGCAGAGGGGATGCGAATTTAGCTCTGTGTTTCCAGATGTAGAGCTCAGAGAGGAAGGCATCTGTACATCAAGTTCCCAGATGTGCAAAGGACCTGGCATCTTTGAACAGAATGGAGCCTGGCTCTCACAGTGGACATTCCGAATGAAATCTAATTCAGAAGGGACTTAGGCTGGTTGGGTTATGCTTTTATGAGCAAAGTTTGGGAATATTGCATTGTAGGATTTTCACTGCCCGTAATATAAAAAGAAACAGTTGTTTAGGTTAGTATTAAATTCTGAGAAGCATTTCTCCTAATACAGAACCCCGTAAAAGAATGAGTTGTGGGCAACTTTCTTTGAAGTTACATGTACACAGCAATGGATGACGAGTGTGTTCCAAGGTGCATAGACAGTGATTCCTTAGCTCCAAGGGTGACCCATGGGGCCAAGGTCAACTGGAACCCCCGTGGCAGTGGTCTCAGGCTTCAGCAACCCCTTCCTGTCTGTGTCTGACTGCTGCTGGACAAATGCACTTTGTGCTATAAAAACAACAGCACTGTGAATAAAAGGTACCTTAACACAGCTGGAATGAGGGATTTATATAACACAAATAATCCAAAAAGAAGTCTATCAACCTGAATTCAAGACAGAAAACTGTCTATAAGGGACTGGAAGCCATCGGGCTGTTTGATACCTGGCTTCATTTATCCCATAGCACTATACAAACAAAGCATTCTTTTCCCTTTTAGATCATATTTATATCAACAAATTGAAGTTATTTACTAATGAGGTCAGCTTATTCATCACTTTGCCAAGTCTGGACAAAGCTGCTAGCCACACTACCCATGAATGTTCTCCAATGCCTCAGAGCTCTAAGAGGCCCATGGAGTCCAGTGTCTAAAACTGCATCTTCACTGTTCTAAGTGCCCTGCACCCACAGTGTAAACCATGTTACATAATATAAACTATGCAACGCATGTGTGATTTATGAGTCACTGACCTGGGGCTGTCATACATCATATCAGACTCTAGAATTTAAACTCTCCCTTCCTCATGTGAAGTTAATGCGTACTGCTGGAGACTTAAGATGCTTCCAAACATAAGCTTCACAGAACATGGAATTCCAGGTAGTTTTGCCAGTCCTGAAGTCTGCCAGTAAAGGCTATAGCTTACAGCTCCACATATCCTCTTGGTCACCTGCAACTTGGGCTCAGGAGAATATTCCTATATTTCTCCACCAACTATGGTATTGAAGATGCAGCTTTGGGAAGCATATAATCCACTCTCTATGGTTTTCCACCCCATTAGTTATGTCATCACACCAGATTCACACCCACTACAGGAAGAAAAATCATCTTACATATTAATTTCCCATATGGCACATCATATTCCTGTACTAAGAGTTCTTGTTGCAATAAAAGGTTAGGCTCTTGCCTATATAATTCCAGAAGTCCATTTAACTATAAAGTTCTACTCCTTTCATAATGAAATTTTACTGCCCATAAAAGTGAACCAAGAAGATTTTACTTGTATGGATATTACAATCACTTTTGTTTATTCTAAAAATGAAAGAAATCTATAAATAGTCCTGAAATTGTAAAATGTAATCACAGGTACAGAGTTTACAGAGGAGTGCTAATATGAGGCTAGTAAAATGGAAGTGTACAACGTTATAACGTAAGAACAGAATTCCAAAACTATGCTAATGTTAGAAAATGTGCCCTTAGGTTATTAATTTCAAATTTGCCACAACTACAGACTATTCTGTGGCAATCCCCAGACATGTTGTTACCTTTGGCCATGACATGTGTTACTGTAGTTGTACACTGTTACCTTTGCACTCTATAGTGAGGAGCGGAGCATCACAACTTAGCACTGCCAGGGAGTGTTTACGTTGGTTCTCCAAAGGTTAAGAAGCTGATTATAGCTAAAATCAGCTTTGCCTGGGGCTTCAGGGGCTCTGTGTAATCAAATTAGACAAGCAGGGCACAGTGTCACCTAACACAAACCAGTGCCACTTTCTTCTCTGCTTGACCCCTCCTCCCCAACCCATTTATTATGGAAACAACTCATGCTTTATGCTTTTAACAGGTAATTTAAAAAGACTGTCTTATAATGAATTTGGCATGCAATTTCCTAAGATGTCTACCTGTTTAAAAGTCACAAAAGCATAATAAGAAAAATTTAAAAACAAAATTTTTTCTAATAAATTTTTGAGGGAAGAGAACATATATGCTATTTTAAAAAATAAGATCACATTATTTAAAAAAATACCTTGCAAACAAACAAATAAAAAACATTGCCACTCAAACTTAAGTGCCTGCCCCAATGCACTCTACACATTCCAATGAACTATACAGTAGAGTAGCCACATCTTGTTGAAAAGAAGTCTTTATGTAGACACTAGAATATTTTAAAGTATTTTTACAAAGGTCAGGTGACAACACTATCTAGTGTAAATATTATGAAGTCTTTCTAGTTTTAAAGAGACTTTACTCTGTAGACAACTGAACACATTTATCTGTTTTTGAGAACTCATAAACACACCAGATAATACATTGACACATCTAAGGGTCTCCAGGAAGCCATGGCTCTGCTGAGTTTTCCCTCTCTACTCTGAAGCCACATAAGCCAACTACATAATGGACATATTCAAGAAGGGGGTGCATTGATAGGGTTAGAAGAAACACAGCTCCATCACATATACTTAAGTGCAGTAGGGCATTTTAGTCAGGTATAAATCTTGCTACCTATGAGACTAAAGGAAACAGAGAGCTTAGACATTGAAAACTGTTAAAAAAAGCAATGGCAAAATTAAATAAAAACTAAAAATTAGTTCAACAAAATTTAAAATATTGTTAAAATAATAGGTAACATTTATTGTGTCTTTACTGTTCTTATATTTGACTTTGAACTTCAGTTCAGATTATAATATTTATTACTTTTCTTAAAATACAGAAGCAAAAAATGAATGCAAAAATGAGTGATCAAGAGAAAATAATTTTTGCTAATGATTTATTCTGAGGAAGAAAAGCAAAACATATTATTTTAAATTTCTTAAGTCATAAAGAGTCCCTGGAGAAGTCCAATCTTGCTATTTGCTCAGGAAGACAGTTCTGCTAATCTAGCAGTACTCAACAAGTTCACATGTGCTTAGCTTTTCTTGCCATAGCTATATACCACATTTCTGTGCTGCAAGCTGTGTAAAAGAAAACCAATATGCCAGGTTTAACAAAAGGACAAGAAACACGATGCTCACCTATATTTTCAATGAACCTCAAATGACTCTGCTGTTCATACTCAGCACAGTTTATGACAGAGAAATGTACCCTTCAATGGGAAAAACTACAATAGAATGAATTATATGAATTCAGAACTGAAGTTCTGCCTTATTCCATAATAGAATTTATTTAGAAGCAAGATAGTCTCATTTCTTGTGCATAGTATATTCAGCCATTTATAACTCGTACTTCTCTTAATGAAGTCTTAAATATACTCTCTAGGTCAGTATAAATGTATACTACTTATGATAATATTTTGAGATACATACTTAATTTAGGTTTCAAAGACTATAGCTGCAGCTCATCTACTGCACATTTTGACATATTCTCTTATTGGTGCACATACGCGCTTATATGCAGAGTGAAGTAGGAGTGGTCATGACCAAAAGATCAGCACAGAGTCTTCTCAGCTCCGTGATATGCAACCAAGTACAGCCAAACAAGCAGAAATTTGGACTTCAGCCATGGTACTCGGAACTCTTCTCATAGTGGCTCCCTAACCCACACCCCTTTTCTGAGTAAAGAGAAAATTGGCTTTGGAATTGTTAAAAGGGACAGACAAGCAGAAAATAAGAAAACAAAGAAATCTCAGAGAAATAGATGCACACCTTTGGCATTGCTTTGGTAAGAAAGTGTGAACGAATTAACAATGTACAGCGCTGAAGGCAGACTGCTACAGAACAGTCACTAACTTACCACTACTGTGCCATTCCTAAGACAAATTTAATTCATAGATTAATGGTGCCTTAAAAAGAGGATAGCAATATGTTCCCAATCAGAAACTAACACTGGAATGATTTTTTTTTATTGAGAAAAGGAAAAAATAATTTTCCGCCTCCTCCCAGCCTCCCATTTCCCTCCCCCTCCTCCCACCCTTCTCCCCCTCCCCCCACTCCTCTTCCCCTTCCTCTCCAGTCCAAAGAGCAGTCAGGGTTCCCTGCCCTGTGGAAAGTCCAAGGTCCTCTCCACACATGTCTAGGAAGGTGAACATCCAAACTGGCTAGGCTCCCACCAAGCCGGAACATGAAGTAGGATCAAAACCTCGTGCCATTGTCCTTGGCTTCTTTTCAGCCCTCATTGTTCGCCATGATCAGAGAGTCTGATTTTTATGTATTGGGAGATGTTAATATTACTAGAAATAATCATTTTAGTGACATTCATAATCTTGCTTCAAAACAGACTGTAGTTACAATATTGCTAAGACCACATCAGTGAAATGAAACTTGTCTGGTATTCAAAAAAATCCAGGATAATATCACTTGGAAAATAACCCCAGAGCATAAAGTCATAATTTAATTGCATATTGGCATAAACCCTTGTAAGATGCTGTCTCAAAAAATGAAATGGCTGGCTTCTGAGGAAGCATACCCTAACTGACCTCTAGCTTTACAAACATGTACATACATACACATGCATACCTGTATACACACAGCACAAAAAAGTTCAAATACACTAGTAGTCATATATAATCTTCGGTTAATTGTAAGGCCTTAATATAGTCTTGGAGAATTGGAAACAACACTGCTAACGGCAAAGAAGGGATCTGCCCTGTTTACTTGGGGAATCCTACATTACTGAGAAAGGACCTAAGTGTATAAATGAATTTAGGTTAAGTGACAGTTCATATAAATTTAACACATTGTAGCTTTTCCTCACCTTTATAATGACTCTTAATAGCATCTCCCCCTAGACAGGAAGTCATCCATTGATGAGATCTCCCTATTTCTTTATTCCCAATGAATCAAATCACTGTCTTGCTTCATATGTAGACTAGTGCGGGAGTACTGTCTGTATTCTGTCAATCATGTTTCAAATAAAAGCTGATTGGCCAGGCAGG
The DNA here is from genome assembly GCF_014885135.2 of Alexandromys fortis. NCBI lineage: Eukaryota > Metazoa > Chordata > Mammalia > Rodentia > Cricetidae > Alexandromys > Alexandromys fortis. The sequence goes on from NW_026068085.1 coordinate 667,682, forward strand.
AAGTATAGGTGGGAAAACCAGACAGGAAATAGAAATGATGTAATGAGAACAGGAAAATTCTGGGAAGGAGGAAGTTGATTCCTCCCACTCCTGCCCAGATCACAGAAGCAGCAGGATGTGATCTGCCACACAGAAAAAGGTACTGAGCCACATGGATCAGAAAAATGGGTTAATCAAGATGTGAGAGTTAGCCAGTGAGAGGCTAGAACTAATGGGCCAATCAGCTTATAATTTATGGAGACCTATGTGAGATTTTCTTTGGGGCTAAACAGTTGTAGAGTACTGGGTGGGACAAAAACCCCAACAACAAGCAGGCCCCCATTCAGGATACAGTAGACTACTTACTGATCTGTTGTTGAGACAACACTGCTCATCTTTGGCTGTCTTCTTTAAATGCCTACCAATGGGTCTCACCTGTGTCATTTCTTTAAAGCCAATAGGCCAGGGACTTCCTTTTCTTCTGCAAGTACTATTCCATTTCTGCAACACTATCCTCTCTTCATACCTGCCCACACAGGAGATTTCCTCAAAAGTTTATGTGCCTTAAAATAACAAGATAAATTTAAAGATCTTTCCCAAATTAACCTATATTTCTACCTCAGCTCTTGTCCTTAGTCAAAATAAAATAGCAGTTACAAACTGAAATATTTGATCTACATGAATTCTTTGGCTATAGAGTGCTGATTTAATGGTGTGCAAATAAAGAAAGGCATGAAAAAAAATAATCCAGAGCTATAAACAACCATGAAAACAATCCACATGGTTTTCTAATACTTAAAATGATAAGGGATTCAGAGTCGCCTGTTGACCAAAGGCACATGTTAGTTATTTCCACCATTCTGTTCGCCTCTCAATGTGTTGTCATCATCCCTTCACTTAGTGTTGTCTCACAGAATGATTGCAGAGAACTGTCAGTTATGAAACTGCAGACAAAATTTCTACTACTTTGAACAAAAATAGTCTTTTTTCAAGTGTTAAGCCTTCTGTGTATTTTCTCATCACATCTCAATGCGATTTCTGCATCCTCTACTTGCACAGTTCTCCCTTTCCTGCCTGTTAAGAGGCTCTGTGAAAAGGTTGTCTTGTTCCCGGGCTGCTGCTCCTCGTAGTATGTTTCCTACGTAAAACCAATCATTCAAAAATGTTCATTACCATTTATCATTGAAAACTGAAACTTTAAAATCATTTTCCCCCATCTATTGTTCCCCCTTTTCATGTAAGACAGAAAATATTTTGGTTTCTGAAAATTCATATGAAGTCTCATTCTGAAACAAAACATGCTCTTTCTCTCATTTTCCACATGTTTGCTTTTCTGGGCACTTTAGACTTGGTTGTTTTATTTACCAGTCTTCATCAATAAAAGATACCTGTAGCATTTTGTTGCATTCCTTGATCTACTGAGGTCACCATGACTTTCCCTTCTCCTTTTCACATCCCTCTGACACCCATTTAAGAAGTCTTGTTTTGTAAAACAATGAAATGAATGACTAGTCTGAAGTCAATAGCTATATGTCATTCCAATCACTTAATAATCAACTTTTTGTTCACACCTTTTAAGAAATATACAATGTGGAACTGAAAGAGATATATATCAAAGATTCTTTGCTCTAACAGATCCCTTATTGAGGCCTTGAAAAGTGGGCTGGGATGTTGCTCAGTGATAGCAACAGGCCCTGGTTTAAGTACCGGCACCAAGAAAAAAAGATGGAAAATAGTCAAAAAAAAAAAAAAAAAAAAAAAGGGAAAGCTTGCTGCTTTATAATGTAGCCCATTGTGTTTCTGAAAACAATTCCATCACTATATTGAGCCCTTTTAATTTCCATAATGTACAATCAAAGTCTCTGTTGTCATATCCATTTGGAACTTCATGTCTGATTGGAGTTAGGAAGAACCAAATCATTAAGTACCTTTTTGAGTTCTTTCGGAAGCTGAACTTTTAGATGTGCAGACCATCTCACAGATCTCAAGAGATGCTTTCTCCCAACGGTATCAAATATCTACCATCAAATGTACTGGGGAATTCAAGGAAAATAAATTTAAGAATTTAAGTGGACCATTAAAACAAAACAAAACAAAACAAAACAAAAAGATTGACTTCAACTGACAAGAACCACACATGAAGAACTTCATCTTCAGAGAGAGAGAGAGAGAGAGAGAGAGAGAGAGAGAGAGAGAGAGAGAGAGATCAATAGTTAATGTAAGTTTTATAACTAGTCAAATTGCTGAGAACAATTTTCTATCGAGTGCTGAGACCAGAATGGGTTATCTCTAGCACCTCCTATCTCCAGGCTCAGGGAACACAGTAGACAGGGATGGAAAGCACGGAACAGCTGAAGGACAGCGAGGCATGCTGGGAAATGCTGCCTTTGGCACATAGCATGACCATTACACCGTGAACTCAAGTGCAGTTATGATTACCCGAAAAAGACCAAGTCAGAAAGAAGACTGAACATTTCAACAGGCTATACTAAAAGGACTCAGTGGGACATTAACGACACTTAAAAATGAAGGGGTGAGGGTGAGTGCGTGGGGTGGAGGCGGCAGGGAGGATTTCCTGACGGGAGTGTGAAGGTGAGCTGAGGTTCATATAATTGTTTACATGCATGAAGTTGTCAATGAATAAATAACACAATTCTATTGTTTAAAAAACATATAAAAATACAGTGTATAATATTATAATTCCAACCTGAAAAGTCTGATCATGAGCTTTTATTTCTTTTTCTAAGAAAAGCATGCACTTCCAAGTATTATTACATCTTAGATACTTATCTATGTTTTGGATTTTCTCATTTTCCTTCAGGATTCATGGGGCAAATACCACACCCATAACGTTGCTGCATGATGTCTAAATAGGTAGAACGTATACACACAATCTTACATACATGTATATATTTTATTTTTGAAACAAACATAGTAAGAAACATTATATTTAATGTTAACAAACACCAAAGCCTTGTAGTAAAAGGCATAATTCTGGAAGGAGTAAAGAATAAATGGCAAATTCTAAAACTCAACAAATGTACTAATTCTCTGGACTGGCTTATTTAAGAAGTAGTTTTAATACAGTAGTTTGGGAAGTGCACGAGAAGAACATCTTCAGGCAGCTCTGGAAGATGAGTGGCTGTGAGGGTAAAGTGGCTGTTACAGTAAGAGCTGCAAACAGGAAGTGTCCTAGGCTTTGAAGTTAGTTCAGCTTTGATGTTGGACTCTCACAGCTACCCTATGATAGGGTGGAGGAGGGAAAATAAGACTTTCCAATTCTGTCCTTGGTCCTTTTACTCAAGAAATCTTAGCATATAAAAAAGACCAGTGTTTCTATGAATTTTAAGTATGGCATGGGCCTGCCCTCTATTTTTAAAAAGCTTCAGTTATTGATGCAATAGCCAATGCTCTTTATTCATTTGAGTATTTGTATATGCATAAACTATCAGAGTATATGAATCAATTAGAAGGAATAAACATTAATGATGAATTTTTTTTCTTACTATGTCAAGAATTACTGGGTGTGTTTTCTAATTTAAGAAACTTACAAAATCCATGAGCTTTTGGTAGGGAATCAAAACTTCCAAAAAGCGATAGACTTAATGAAATCCACAAGTCTAGCAAAGCTGCCTTGTATTAGAAACAAAAGACAACACTACCAAGAATACATGTGAATTAATAAATCATAACCAAGAGAAAGGAATAAGAATGTCTTGTAAGTTCTATACTGAAAGAAAATGAAAAGGAACTCCCTGTTCAGGTAAGGCACTGTTGGTTTCTCTAGCTCCTCTCGCTTGTCCACACTTCCATGTACTGTCCTGTAAGCATAAACAGTCAGCACTATCAAAATACTCAGCATATTTTTTTTTTTTTTGGATTTTTCGAGGAACTTGCTCTTGTAGACCAGGCTGGGTGGTGGTGGCGCACGCCTTTAATCCCAGCAGAGGCAGGCAGAGGATCTCTGTGAGTTCGAGGTCAGCATATTTTTGAAAGTTACAAATTTTACTTTATTTCAAATATTTGCTGTATTTTCAAATGCATTATAATTATGTTTCTATATTTTATTTTTTGAAGTTGTAACTACACCATTTGCCTCTTGCCTTGCATTTTCTTTAATTGGTGATCGATCTATCTATCTATCTATCTATCTATCTATCTATCTATCTATCTATCTGAATATGTATCATATATAATATGTATGCCTGACTCCTACTCTCCTCCTCCTCTTCCTTTTTTTAACGTAGCTCTGTAAATATCATCAGGATCTCATGCAAGCTAGGCAAGTGCTCTACCACTGAGCTACCCTCCTGGGGCTCTAACATTTTCCTTACATCAACTTACTTTCTTTATTTGCTTAGTTCTAAGTGAAATAAAACAAACTTAATCTTCTTTTGTATGCTATATGTATCTTTTTCTAATACAAGTCACATTGAAAATAACAATTCAAACAAACTACAATTCACTCACAAACTACCATGGTTAGTTAAAATTTGGAGAGCACTCTGCTCAAGGGGAGAGGCAGTTACTTCAATACAAGGCTTTCTTTTACTGAAATGAGAACTAATGCACCTAGAATATTCAAATGTCCACACGCCCAGAGAAGCAGGATAACTAAAGGAAAACATTATTTTATTTGGAGTTGTATGGCTTGATGATAGTCACCTTGAATGTTTGTTTAGTTATCGAGACTTGTCCCTGCTTACTTTATAGACAGCAAAGAATCAATAGTCCAAAAAACAAAAAATTTAAAGTAAAATACTGAGGACACTCAAGACTAATATAGTAATCCAAAAGTTAAAAAGAAAAATGTTTCCTTCTGAATCTTTATCAGCAGAGTGAAGCAGTTGCCTGTTGCTTCAAAAGAAAAAGGATTCTAGATTTTCTTGATAGAAATTAAAGAAACTGTCACACAGGCATGGCTTTGATGGGAAAGAAAAAGAACAACACAAGTTCTATGGCAGATATGAGGAAGAGACAAAGCGAGACCCTGAAGAGGGACAGCTGCGGTGCAGAGAGCAGAAGTGGTGCTCTGCTAAATCCGTGAGTGCATGAAAGCTGGCTGCAAACATAAACAAAGCCACTGGTAAGCAATTAAATCTGAAGAAGTAGCTTATAAAAGCGGAATATTTACTGTGAACAAATCACTTATACAACACCTGATTTAATAGCTGGAGTTTAAATTTTGTTCTTATAATGTCCATTAAATGGAAACAATGCATCAAATTTTATAACGAAGCAAAATGGCAATCCCAATGTATTGTAAGGAGTATAGGACAAGAACATTAAAGCAAATCAGAGTATACTCTTTCAGCTACAGTGAAGGATTGAAAATCTGCAGGCACTTGTAACAAGGACTTTAAGATGAATTTGTCATTCCCAAAGTCATCTCACTAGGCAGGAAAGAGGAACTTGGCATGTGACCAATAAATTACAAGAGAGCAACACCTTGGGGTTAGAGGGCACTGATGACTTCAACAAATCTCCCCAGCTCAGGCAACAGATTAAGCTGCGGGATAGGACGCCCTACAACCTTAACCTGTTAATACCACTAAATTCTTAAGAGTGACCTCTAGTCTGCTCTCCCATATTAGCTGTTAGTTACACTAATTACAGCTTAGCTGGTATTGTTGGTACCAGTTTTCCCCACCCCCAAAGACATGCAGAGAAAGGTTATCTCTAATAGCTTCAAATAACTTCAGCAAGTTCTGCTGTGCGCATTAGGAGCACTTACCTCCAGCTTTGAAAGAGTCTTTTATAGACATCAAAGGACAGACACTAAAAGCAATGTGTGTTTGTGAATTCTATAAAGCATTTCATAAAGGAAGCTTGTAAAAGTATGAACAGAAACTTCTGTGACTAGATCTTTAGAATGATTTGTAAAAATCTAATATATCATACCTTTTATGCTTATGTTCAACAAAAGGGGCTTGTGATTTTGTCCAGAGGGAGCTTGTTTTACTTTAAATTTGTGAGCTAAGTAATCTATCCAAAATTTATGATTTTGAGAAATGATAATGAAATTTCTACCATTGTTTTAAAGAATTATTTAAAGCCCAACATTTTTATTAATGTTAACCTGAGATTGTAAGAGTGGAGCATAGGATTCCAAAGCCCACAAAGATTCAAATACCATCTGTGATGGTGCAGGAAATTTTAAACAAGGCACTAAATCAGAACAGAACATACCACAGAGATTTACAGCCAGAGAGGCATGACTGAATTATCAGGATTAATATGAATAGCTTTACACACAGGAACTGCAGGTTCTTAATGGGAGCACGGTTTGACTTTGAATGAAATCTACAAATTTCCCACTAACTCTTAAAAATAAGTTATTAGCATCTAAAAATATAAAACTATAAAAACATAAAAAGTAGAAAGTTGGAGCCAAAAGGTAAGCTAAGATTAGCATAATATTATTATGAGGCTTCTGACTGTGAGAACCAGTAGGAGATCTCTGACTCTTGTGCCTACTCTTGGCACTCTGCTCCTCCGGTGAGACTTGCCGTGTCCCCTTCGATATGATAGTCTTTGCTTCATCTTATATTTTATTTTGTCATGTTTGGTTGTTATCTCTTAGGAGCCTGTTCTTTTCTAATGAGAGACAAAAAGGGAGTGAATGCAAAGAGGAGAAGATGAGGGGAGGACTGGAGGGATTAGAGGAAGGGGAAAATACTATAATCAGGATATATTGAATAAAAAAGACTCTATTTTCAGTTAAAAAAAAAGAAAGGTGGATAACTATATGTTTTTTCTTGGGTTCACCTTCTTATTTAGCTTCTTTAGGTTCACCAGGTATACACTCCGTGACCTTTATTTATGGCTAGAAACCAATTATGAGTGAGTACATCCCATGTTCATCTTTTTGGGTCTGGGTTACCTCGCTCAGGATAGTGTTTTCTATTTCCATCCATTTGCATGCAAAATTCGAGAAGTCATTGTTT
>NW_026068085.1:675338-745612 GCF_014885135.2 Alexandromys fortis
GGAGGACCTTGGACTTTCCACAGGGCAGGGAACCATGACTGCTCTTCGGATTGGGGGGGGAGGGGGAGAGGAGTGGGAGGAGGGGGAGAAGAGTGGGGGGAGGGGGAGAAGAGTGGGGGAGGGGGAGGGAAATGGGAGGCTGGGAGGAGGCGGAAACTTTTTTTTCTTATTCTCAATAAAAAAAAAGAAAAAAAGAAAGGTAAGCTAAGGATGCTTGAGGTAAATAGAGTAATGAAAACCTGATTTTATAAAATCGATATATTAAGTAATGATGTCTAACATCAAAAGAAGAAACTGTTTTACAAAAATGGATTTTAAAGTCAAATCCAGTGTTCCTATAAGATGTTTACTAGCAAAAATCTGATCTAGGTGAGACACTGGGAAATGAAGAATCACAAGCATCAACCAGTCATCCACACACAGCACTCCCAGTTTTCCCTGAGTGAATCTCACACATTGGACACTGAGTTCTTTGCCAGTGTTAGAGTTTGGTTTTACTTTGTTCAGATTGTCACTGTGCCCTGGTTCTTCATTCTTGGAGCAAGAAACCATGAGACTTATGAGGTAGCCTCATCTTTCTGAGTTAGAGGCCATTCTGGTCTACACAGCAAATTTCAGGACAGACTTACATAATGAGACCCTGTTTTGAACTCCCACCCACCCCCAAAAGATGTATTTATGTATGACATTTAGGAACAATTTTTAGTAAAGCATAGAAACAAGTAAAATGAAAAATACACAGAACTCTAAAGTATTTTTCAAATTACATTCTTTCATTGTTTACTACATGACAGATACTAATGAAAGTAAGATCAGGAGAGAGAATCACCATGGGGAATGTATATATAATAAATCAGTTGACTGCTATATGCACAAGGTCCAGTGTTTCAGTGTTTGATCAACAGTACCATAAAGAAAAAAAAAACAATAATGAGGAAGAAATACCTGAAAATCCTGAAATATCTGTGATTCACCTTTGAAATATTGAATTCGTTATTTTAGCAGATAAAGCAAGGTCTGTACTAATAAGCTATCTCTATGTGCTTTCAGGTCAACTCTGTTGCCATAGAATAACGCTCTTGTATACTGTGAAGATTTGTCATTTGTATTAGTTTAATGCAACACTGACTGGCCAGTAACCAGGCAGGAAGTAGAGGAGGGACAACCAGATTAAGAGGATTCTGGGAAGGAAAAAGGCAGAGATGCAGTCACCAGCCAGACACAGAGGAAGCAAGATGAGAGAATGCCTTACTGAACAAAGGTACCAAGCCATATGGCTAAACATAGACAAGAATTATGGGTTAATTTAACTTGTTAGAGCTACTTAATAATAAGCCCAAACTAATAGGCCAAACAATTTATAATTGATATAAGCCTCTGTGTATTTCTTTGGGACTGAATGGTTGAGGGACCAGGCAGGACAGAAACTTCCATCTACACTCTGGCCTAGAGGAGAGATGGCACTGAATTGCCTTGGGATATGGTTAGGTAAATGAATACATTCTTTTTTGAAGGCAGTGAGGGAATACTACTACAAGCCATATGGAAGGCTTGCAGAGCAGTCTCTCCATGCTGTCTCCTATTCTGGTTTGCTGTGTCTCTCCTCTTCCTCTTCCTCTTACCTCCTGGTGATGACAAGTCTTCCAAATGGTCACATGCCTTTCACTGGCTCCTGGTTGATTTCTCTGTAGAGCTAGCTCGTACAGTCCTCTAAAACTCACCATTTGGGAGTTCTCCTCAACCTCTGGATTCCTTTCTTACTCAGTATGTGCACTCCCTGTCTATTTCTCAGTTCTTTTGTCCTTTAGATATCGCTGAAGAACAAGCACACAGGGACAATGTTGATGTCTATAAGAATATGAGGAACAACAACAAAAAAAGAATATGAGGAAGAAAAGACATTTGTTAAGTGCCAGAGAAAAGTTGCTGGGAAATGGTCAAAGCTGCTTAATCTGAAGTTTGGGGACTTTCACATCTGGGTGAGGCTGGGTATTCTTATTTTGCTTGCCATGTTCTGGTACATTGCCAATGGCATTATAATATATATTATTGTCTGATCCATTTAAAATATGAATATTAGCACAAGTACTAAGGAGAATGTGAGAAATCAAATCATTGTTCTTACATAGCTCCAAACTTTAATACCTGTGAAATAAGTAACATAAAATGCATATAGTCAGACAATGTGGTAAAATATAAACACACACCTGTAACATAAAACGCATATAGTCAGACAATGTGGTAAAATATAAACACACACCTGTGATTAGGTAGATTGTTGCATTTTAAATCTTAGATTCAGACAAAAGATTCATTATTGTCCTCACTAAAACAATGGCTGAAAAATCTAGACTTGCTGTTTAATAGGAAGTGATATTTCATTTATGTATGGTTTATTTCAACAGCAGCATCACTGGATCAACTCTGAGAAAATATTTAAATCACAATTTCAAGTCCTTTCTGTTTTTTAGGTGTTCACATGGCACAGATGTGTTCACAAAGAATATTCATCAAATAAATTTTTTACTGACTAAAGTAGGAAACTGTTTAAAAATTAAAATACCATTTTTAATAGATTGTGTCATTACCTGGCACCCCAAATAAAAAGGATAAAGACCCTTTCACTTTTCATGAAAAAAAATCACATTTATGTTTGTATTTTATTTAAAATTTCTTGGCCTAGAAGATAAAAATTTATAACTGGTTATCTACTTTAATGGTGTGACAAAGAAATAAAAAAATTTTTCTTTCTATCCATGGTGTAAGCAGGATTGCTTTTTGGGGGATAAAGAAAACAGGTTACATTTTGAAGGTAGTACACATTTACCAAGCATGCTAATGGCAGGCAATTCACCTGTATGACTGATTATAACAGAAAGAATAATTTAAGGTTATAGCTGAAAACCATACTTGATGTTTACTTATAGTTAGCAATATTCTTAAAAGTGTCTATAGAAACAATAACCAACTGTCTGAACATAGTCTATGCTGTTTTTAGCTGTTTCATAAATGCATAAAATTAGAAAAAATTAAAGATGAGTGACAAGATTGATCATGGCACACAAATTTGATGGTTCTAGTGACTGGCAATGCTTAGTAGTATTGTTTTCAGACTCAGTCTGGTGGGATGGTTCAGAAAGTCGAGTGCCTGATGCCTGGTATCTCTTTGGGAAAATGAATTATATCTTCATAACATATCCAAGATCTCTTCCTAAGCAATGGCTTCTACTCTCATCAATGGGTCAACTACTCTGTTTTCAAAATAGATTACATACTAACTTCTTTAGCCCCAGTCTTTTTTTTAATTTCATCTTTTAATAAATGATATTTAACCTTAACAAACTACACTGAGTGGCACTATTTCTTTTCAAAACACAGAATTTTATGGATTTTTAAATTATTCACCTATCTATTTTATATACTGGCTGCAACCCCTGCCATTATTTTCTCCTCCACATTCTCTCCCTTCCACCCCAATCTTCTCCTCTCCTATCACCATTCAGGAAAGGGCAGGTCTTCTATAAGTATCAATAAACCATGGCATATCAAGTTGTGGCAAGACTGAGCACCTCCTCATGTATTAAGGCTGGTAAGGCAACCCAGTGTGAGAAGTAGCATCCCAAAAGCCAGTAAAAGAGTCGGAGACAGCCACTGTTCCCACTGTTAGGACAGAGGCACCCAAGAGGATCAAGCTGCACGACTGTAACATATATGTAGAGTTCCTAGGTCAGTCTCATGCAGGCTCTCTGGTTGTCGGATCAGTCTCTGTGAGACCCTATGAGCCAGGTTAGCACATTGTGTGAGCCTTCCTGTGGTATCCTTGACCCCTCTGGTTCCTACACTTCTTTCTCCTCCTCTGTATGATTTCCAAACTCCACCTATGTTTGGCTGTGGGTCTCTGTATCTGCCTGCCTCCATCAGTTGCTGGATGTGGACTCTCAGATGACAACTGGGCCAGGTACCAAGCTGGTAACAGGAGATGGCCAGTTTAGACTACATATCCACTATTGCTAGGAGTCTAACCTGGGGTCCTCCCCATAGACTCCATGGAGATTGCCCTGTGCTGGGCCTCTGACCCCCTACCCCAAGCAGTTCCCTTCAGCACTCTTTCCCTTCTGTCTCCCCACAACCTGATTGCTCATGTGTCCATCCCCACCTGCCCTCTCCAATCACATCTTTCCTCTTTTCCCTTCCCAGGGAGATCTGGATTTTGATCCACTTGGACTTGAGTTTTGTGCAGAGTGATAAATATGGATTGACTTGCATTCCACATGTCAACATCCAATTAGACAAGCATCATTTGTTTCAGATGCTTTCTTTTTTCCACTGTATAATTTTGGCTTCTTTGTTGAAAATGAGTTTCATCAGGTTCTCATTTGTGTGTGGGTTTACATCAGGGTCTTCAATTCATTTCCATTGATCCATGTGTCTGCTTTTATGACAATACCATGCAGTTTTTATTACTATAGGTGTGAGGTAGAGCTTAAAATCAGGGATGGTGATATTTCTAGAAGTTCTTTTATTGTACAGGACTGTTTTAGCTATCCTGGACTTTTGTTTTTCCATATGAAGTTGAGTATTGTTCTTTCAAGGTTTGTAATGAATTGTGTTGGGATTTTAATGGAAATTGCATTGAATCTGTAGATTGTTTTGGTAAGATGGCCATTTTTACTATGCTAACTCTACTGATCTATGAGCATGGGAGATCTTTCCATCTTCTGATATCTTCAATTTCTTTCTTCAAAGACTTTAAGTTCTTGTCATACAGGAATTTCACTTGCTTGATTAGAGTTACAACAAGATATTTTATATTATTTGAGTCTATGTAAAGGGTGTTGATTTTCTGATTTCCTTCTCAACCTGTTTATTGTTTATATAGAAGAAGCCACAGAGTTTTTAGCTGAGACATATTTTCAAATTTCCAGAGAAGAGACACTGGGTACAGCCCAGTTGCAAAGGGCGTGGTTGGTATGTGTAAAGCTCTGGATCTGGTGCCCAGAAAATCCCTCCTACACACACACACACACACACACACACACACACACACACACACACTTTTCCTGATAAGGTATTTATAGAAGAGGGATATTATCTAGATAAGTGTCAAAAAGATAGAATGCATATCTGAAAGTGTGACTCCATGTCTAAGGAGCTTTCCTTTTTTATCATGTTATTATCTTCTATTTAATTTCTTTGTAGGAACAACAGTCTCTGTCCGGCTGTCTTCTTATATCTATTTCCCAGTACAAACCTAGATTTTCCCCAGGAGTAGTAGGTATTATGGGTTGAACTGTGTTCCCTTCAAGTTTATATTCTAAGTTTTCATATCTTAAAATATGATCTTACTTGGAGATAAGGTCTTTATAGAGATGATAAATTTAAAGGAGTTATTACAGTAGGTCGGACACTAAGCATATCAGTATGATTAGCACCTTTATATAATAAGGAAATATGGACAAAGATATGCATAGAGGGAAGATGACAGGAGAGTCACAGAGAGGTGACTTCAAGCAAGGAAAGAGTGGAAGACAACCTTGTTTACAACTTGTCAATGAAACAGCCCCTCCCAGAAATTCATCTTAGCCTTTCAGTCTCCAGGGACAATAGTTTCTGGCTTAAGCTATCTACTCTGAGGTACCTTGATAGCTCTAGCAAGCTGGAATAGCAGATCTTAGAACTATGTCAGTGAGTACATGGTTATTAATACTGGTCCAATTTCTGTTACTGCAACAAATACCTGAGATAATCAATTTATGAGTAGAAAAGTTTTATCTAGGCTCACTGTTTTGAAGAGTGATCCTCCATAGCCAGTTGGTCCTGCTTGTTTTCGGCTTTAGGTAAAGAACACATAGTGGTAGGAGCATGTGGTAGACCAAAGACATTCCTCTTACATCCAGAATGCAAAAAGATAAAGGGGAGGTGCCAGGTTCCATTGTCTCTTTAAAGTATACCCCAAAACAAATGAAAGCCCTTCTATTAGGTCCCACTTCCTAAAGGCACAACCATTTCCCAGCTAGACCAAGGTAGAGACCAAACCTTTAATGTATAGACTTTTAAGGACATCTTGACTTTTCTACATCTACATGATAGCAACGTTCAGTGAAGAGATTGTATGAAGACTGGGAGGAATCAGCTTGTAGTTGGGAGCAGGAAACGAGAAAGAGCTGATCAAGAAGGCAAGCTTCTGTGCAACTCACAGTCTGACCAGTGTGCCACCCGTTCTTCACATTTGCATTCTGTATCACCAACCTCTGACATCAATCCTAGTTATATTGCTTTGTTCTTATTTGTGGATATTATGTACTTACAGGTGGGAAACAAGAGAGATCACTCATTTAAACTATATAATGCTATCCGGTTTTCAGAAAGGTTCGATCATTCAAGTGAAACCATTATCATTTGTCCCATTATCTAGTTGTCAACCAAGGGAACAGATTTTTATAAATCTCCCCCACCTCCATTCTCTTTTGAGACAGAGTCTTACTTTGTAGTTCAGTCTGGGTGTGAACTGAGATTTGCATACAGAGATCTGTGTGCCTCGGCCTACGGTTGCAGGGATTATGGTGTGTGTCACCATACCCAGCTTTATATTTATATTTCAACCACTGTCATCAGCAACTGAGACTAATGATTGCACTCTCTGCTTGCTTATTTAGTTTGGGTTACCAGTTGTTAAATGCTTTCCAGTTTACATAGTTGCAGAAGAATGATTTTTGTGAGTGCTAAGCAAATCACAGGTAAACTATGACAACAGCATCACAAGGAACAATTATTGAGTACTGAGTAAGAGAGATCTCCTGAGGATTTATTTCAATAGTTTCCAAATTCATTCTTACCAACTTTTACCATCTTATTCCTGACAGATGAAAACCAAGGCTCTTGAATGAAGTAACTGTTTAAAGTAACAGGGATAGTAGGCTAGTGAACCCAGACTGAAATCCAGAAACAAATGCTTATATGTATATGTACACATACCCTAAGTAATAAATCATCTACTACCTGACTATGTACAACACCTCAAATTAGTTTAAAATTTAGTTCATTTATGGGAGGAAGAGGATCTGCAAAAATATTCTCATGCCGAGGTATTAATCTTAGGTTATGACAGAAATAGGCTCTTTACAGACAGGTAAGCAAAAAGAGATTATTATAGTATACCACAAATACATAAGTGATGTGAGCAAGACATGCAGAAGAAGGATAATAAAGATAGGAGGAGGGTGTCCATGAGTCAAGGAGACAAACCTTGAATAGATTCTTCTCTCAGTGCTCTCAGAAAGAACTAACCATGCCCACACCTAGATCTTACATCCATACTCCAGAACAGTGTGGAGATAGACTTCTGGTTTAAACCAGCTAATCCATCATATTTTAACAGTCTTATATAATGCCAGACCAACATAGATTTGATTTTAGCTAAAAAAATATAATTGGATTAAGTAGATTATAAAATAATGAAAAAGAACAGGACACAAAGTAGGGAGAAGAATGTGTTGGGAGTGGGGACAGGTGTGCAGAAGATAAAAATAATGGTACACTTGGATAAAGTTCTCAAAGAATAAATAAATCATTACAAAGAAACAAAAACTATTGAAACAGTTTGCACGACTACTCTAAGGACAACAGAGATCAACTGTCTTCGAGAAGCCTGTGCTCATCTCTTTTGAGTACTTCTCAGTTTCTTAAACATTGCACCCAAGCTTCTAAAAGTATCTTCAATAAAACTCCAATTCTGATACATAAAATAGATTTTACCCTACTCAATCAGGAGTTTTAAATTTGTGAATTATTATCCATTTAAAAAAATAAATCAAATTAAATAAGTATGTGTCATAATACTGTCCTGACAATTGTACCTCGTACTAGGAAAGGTCTTAGTGGATATATGCTAAAAGAAAAAGGAGGACCAGTTAGGAAACAATACAGTCATGCCCTTGCAGAAGGAATTCCAAACAATTGGGCAGTTTTAGAAGGAATGAATTTGAAATGTAGTGACTTTTTCCTGTTTCAACTGAGTCTTTGGCAGGCAGGCAGTAGAAGACTGAACACCAGGAGGAGGGAAGCCTAAGATGTCCAACCAAATGCAAGCCAAAGCAGCCAATGCTGTGCAGAATCCACAGCAGGTCTTCCAGCTGCAGAGAGGTGGCAGAGTGGCCTCTCCCTGGGCTCCCTGTAGTGTTGTTCTTCTCTGATGTCACCAGGGTTTCCTTTAAGGATTCTACTGGGTATCAGGATGGCTTCAACAGGATGGAGATAGACTCTTAGAAACCGACCCTGCCTTTCAATTTACAAATGCATAGCTCTTATTTGCATTTGTTTGATTGCTTCAGAAACGACAAGCATGAAAGATTCTGTGCTAAAAGTAGAATTTTGTATTTTTGAATATTTTTTAAAATTGAAAATAAACATTCGGAAACACAGAAATGATTTGAGTTATATTACACTTTAAATATGGGTTAACTCCACAAAGGTATATAAACACACAGATAGTAATTGTGAATTACTCTGGTGCACAAGAAAACAGACATATGGCAGGTGTCTACACTTCCTGAGCAATACTACACTCTTTTGAATTAACAGGCATTCGGTTTTTAAAAAAATCCCTGAAATCTTAATCTTCAGCAACGTCTTCTAACCCCAAACATACTAGATGTGTGTGTGTGTGTGTGTGTGTACGTATATGGCGTAGTACTCCTGTTTAAAGAAATGTGTTTTATAGAAATAACAAATACAAGCAAAATTGAAAAAGATTACATTTGTTCATTTAAGAAGTACTTTATAACTAGAAATTACTATTTTACAAAGATGACTGTGATAAAGGTATGACTCTGGATTGTTAAACTTTGTACAGATGTTCTTTAAAAAATAGTTGTAGGTAGGGATGTATGTAAATTTATAAATGTAAACAGACTGAAAGACAAAAACCACATGATCATCTACATTCCTTCATGGTAACAGTCCTAGGGATACAAAAGACATACCTCAAAATAATAAAGGAAATACACAGCAAACCTACAGTTGACAGCAACCTAAACAAAGAAAACCGCAAAGCATTCCCACTAGCAGCAGGAAAAAAACAAGCATGTCCACTCTCTCCACATCTACTCAATATATACTTGATGTCTTCGCTGGAGCAATAAGACAGCTGAAGGAGATCAAAGGGATACAAATAGCAAAAGCAAAAGTCAAAGCATCTTTATTTACAGACAATATGAGTTTATAAAAAAAGACCCTAAAATGACACAAGAAATATCTACAGCTGACAAAACCTTTGAGAAAATTGAAAGAATTGTGTGATAAAAACTTTAGCACACTAGGGAAAGAAGCTGAAGAAGATGTCAGAAGATGGAAAGACCCCCAATGCTCATGGATTGGAGGATTAACACAGTGAAATTGGCCATACCAACAATCTTCAGATTCACTGTAAATCCTTAACAAAATTCCAACAGAATTCTTCACAGAAATTAAATGGGCAATATCCAGTTTATATAGAAACACAAAAAACAAGGAGATACTAAAAATTGTGAATAATAAAAACGGCTGGATCATCACCATCTCTAATTCAAACTGTACTGCAGAGCTATAGTAATAAAAACAGCATGGTATTGATATAAACCAGACATACAAATCGACAAAATAGAATTGAAAACCTAAGCACAAATGCACACATCTGATATTGATAAATAAGCAAGAAATGCACACTGAAAATAGACAGCTTCTTTAACAATTGATGCTGGACAGACTAGATGACTGCATGTAGAAGAATAAAAATAGATCCATTATGAGTACTCTGCATAAAACTTAACTCCAAAAATACCAAGTACCACGATATAAGACAAAATACACTGAATTTGATAGAACATAAAGTGGGGGATAATTTTGAATTCATTAAATAGCATGGACACTAAGAGCAACAATTAGTAAATAGGACCTATGAAACTGAAAAGCTTCTGCATAGCAAAAGACATAATCGTTTGGACAAAGTATCAGGTTACAAAATGGGAAAAGATTTTTTAACTGATTATACATCCACTAATATACAAAATATAGAAAGAATTAAAAAATCTGGACATCAAGAAAACAAATAATACAATTAAAAACAGAGTACAGATCTAAACAGAATTCTCAAAAGAGAAAATCCAAATGCCTGAGAAACACATAGAAATGTTCATCATCTTTAGTCATCAAAGAAATGCAAATCTAACTACTTAAGATTTCACATGACTTCATTAAGAATGGTCAGATGAATTAAAAAAAATGATATCTCATTGTGGCCAAGATGTGGAGAAAGGGTACCACTTATCTACTGCTGCAGGTGATGCAAATTTGTCCAGCCACTATAGAAACCATTGTGGCCATTCCGTAGAGTGCTAGAAATAGATCTACCTCAAGATCCAGCTACCCGACTCTTGGGCACATATCTAAAGGACTCTACATCCTACTACAGAGGCACTTGTTAATTCATCCTCATTGCTGCTCTATTCATAACAGCCAGAAACTGAAAACATCCTGGATGTTTGTCAATGGATGAATAAAGAAAATATGGTACCATTAACATAATGTAATATCACTTATCTACTTAAAAAACAAAATCATGAAATTAACAGGTGAATTGATTAACAAATGAAAGGATGGAGCCAGAAAAAAATAATTGTGCGGTAATCCAGCATCCCCAAATCCCAAATATGGCGTGCATTTACTTATATGTGCATGTAAGCTGTTAGGTCATAGAAAAGCAAGCTACAATCCCTACAACCACAGAAGCTAGGTATAGAATAAGGGATTCATGGGGACGGAAGGATCTCACAAGGAAGAACAAAAAGAATAGATAGTTATAGATGGACGGGGTGGGGGATGAGACTGGGAAAGTAGGACTAAACGGAGTTAGGGAGGGAAGAGGAGGGTAAGGTTATTTGAAGGGTTCTAAGGAAACCTACCACATTAGAGGCTTAAAATACAAACATATATGAAAGAAATATGAATAGAATCACCAAATAATGGAGGAGAAACAGTTCCATTTGGACATCTTTTGCAATTCAGTGAAACCTTCATTGCCAGAAATGGATTACATCTAGTTGAGCTGTTGGTCAAAGAAGCCCATGGAAACCCCCACACAACTCAAGATATTGCCAGAGCTATAGGTTCCCCTCCACAAACTGATAGTAATGCCCTATTGCTGAAGACAACACCTACATATCTAATTGAATACAGAAAAGTTGAGTTAGTGCCTAACTAGAGCCTTCACTCTTATTGACCAGTGTTCATAATACCAGAAGTTACTCTGTATACATCAGAGGAGAAAGGCAAACACTAACACAGCTAAAAAGCCTTCTATTTACAATGGCAACATGCTTGCATGAAGTCTGTATACATTGGAGGAGAAAGGTAAACAGTAACACAGCTACAATACCTTCTATCTACAATGGTGACATGCTTGCATGAAGTCTGGTACAACAGTGGCAAAAAAAAGTTGTGGGGGCAACCAACCACTCCTTGTTTCCACTCAAGGCCATTCAATGAGATGAAACCCATGCCAGATGATCTTCCAATGATCAAGAGCCTGAGACTATGTAGGCCATGGACCTAGGGCAATACGAAGTACTACTGTTCAGCTAAGAGAACTTAAGAGGTTTTTTTTTTATTATTATACTCATAGATCAGTGTCTTTCTCAGTCATCATCAGAGAAGTTGTAGTCGATAACTGGACAATGTGTGGAGAGTAAGCATGAGCAAATGTGTGTGTCTCTGTGTCTGCATGTGTTTCCTGTGCATTTTCTTTCTATTTTTCTGCTTGTTTTGACTGTGACTGAGTCTATCATTTTGTTGTTGCCTGCTTGATTTTTAATGAGAGAGAGGAAGAGAGAGAGAGGGTGGGGATGACTTGGGTCGGTGAAGAGGCTCTGGGAGGAGTTGTGTGTGTAAAGATATGATCAAAATATATTACATAAAAATTTATTTTCAATTAAAAAGAGAAAAAAAAAACATTTCTTAGGGCTGAGTGTGATGAGACAAGAGTATAATCCTAGTTCCAAACTAAGCTGGGCTATATAATGGTTTCTGAGTCAAAATAACAAATACATGTTTGTTTGTTTGTTTTAAGGAACAAAAAGAATGTTGTAATGATTATTCTTATCTCTGAATTTTTCACATATGCAGACAAGTAACTTCTCATAAATATTCTTGCATGTTAAAATGATGGGTCATCCCAGAGACACTAAGTAAGAAAGACAACCCAAAGAGTAACAGTAATAGACAAGATCTCCTGAGAAAACTGGGAGCATGGGGGTGGGAGAAGGGAAGGAGGAGAGGAGAAAGGGAGAGAAGAGGAGAACTAGAAGGAATGGGATGGTCAAGATGGGGGAAGGACAGAGATGGAGAACAGCAAAGAGATATCTTGATTAAGGGAGTTATGGAGTTAGCAAGAAATCTAGCACTAGAGAAATTCCCAGGAATCCACAAGAATGACCCCAGCTAAGACCCTAAGTAATAGTAGAGAAGGTGCCTGAACTGGCCTTGCCCTGCAGTCAGATTGATGGCTATCTTAAATGTCATCAGTAACTGATGGAAATAGATGCAGAGAATCACAGCAAACCATTGGGTTGAGCTCCCAAAGTGCAGTCGAAGAGTGGGAGGAGTGAGAATATGAGCAAAGAAGTCAAGACCATGATAAAGATACCCACTAAAACAGCTTACCTGAGCTAATGGAAGCTCTCCAACTCTGGCCTGACAGCAAGGGAACCAGCATAGGCTCAAACTAGGCCCTCTGAATGTGAGTGACAGTTGCATGGCTGGGGCGGACTGTGGGGCCACTGGCAGTGAGACCAGGATGTATCCCTACTTCTTGTTCTGTTTTTTTGGAACGCATTCTCCCTAAAGGGATACCTTGCTCAGTCTAGAAATAGTGGGGAGGGTCTTGGTCCTGCCTCAAAGCAATGTGCTAGGCTTTGCTGACTCCCCAAGGGAAGCCTTACCAGCTCTGAGGAGTGGATAGGGTGGGATGCAGTGGTGGGGCAGAAGATAAAGGGAGCAGCAGGAGGGGAGGGAGTGGGAAATAGATTTGGCATGTAAATGAGAAAAGATAATTTTTAAAAAATAAATAGATTGAGAAATGGAAAAAGACCAGAAATATAAGGTGATAGAAAAAAAAATGATGGGTCATAGAAAAATTAAAAGGTTTTCATGTGAATTATCTAACAACCTTTCATGACGGTGGGACCAATTTGCATTCCAATGAACCGAGAAGTCAAATTTTTATTTTTTTTTTATTTTTCCCCATCATACTGTATAGAGTACTGTAGTTTTACATCTTGTATAAATAACTAGGGCACCACATCAAATTAAAGACTTTTGTACATCACAAAGACAATATGAAAACTAAAAGGACAATCCATAGAAAGAAAATATTTCAATTTATATATCTGATAAAGGTTTTAACATCTGGAATATATAAAGATACTACTTTAAAAATGGGTAAAATAATTGAATCATTTCTTCAAGAAGAAAAAAATAAATGAACAATTAGCATATGAAAAGAAGCTCAATATTTTTTGTGAAATATCATTCTTTGGAGAAATGCAAACATAAACCACAATAAACTATCACTTCGCATCTACTAAGATGGGTATAATGGAAAAAATGATAGGGGATAACAAATGTTGGTAGAAATGAGGCAAAACCGAACCTTCTATGTTCCTCGAGGGGATTAAAAGCGGCACATGTGCCGAGGAAGACCTTCGGCAGTGTCTCAAAAAGTTAATAACCCTGCAATAGCTGGCAATCAGTAGGGAGCCACAGCCGGCCAGCATGTAGAGTAAGACCTCAGAGTGCTCATCTCTAAACAGGATGTCTGTATTAAACCAGTCCCCAAGGAAACAGTGTCCTCCGGACACAGCAGGGCATCTGCACGTGCATCTACAGGGGCAGCATGTGTGAGCCCGGTGCAAGCTCAAGGTGGGCAGGATTCCAAGCCATAGTTGATGGGACATTGGCATTCAGTAGCTCTGGGAGAAGGAGAGTCATCAGTTTTCTTTAATGACATGACCTCGGGTAGGGGGACCACACTCCACGGCAGGCCTCACATTGAGGACAATTTGGGCAACATCAACTGGACTAGATGGGAGCAAGAAAAACAGACTGAGAGGAGGAAAAAGTTGGGTGAGCAGAGAGATGGAGAGGGATCTGGGGGAGTTGGGTCTGGGAATATGAACAGTATATTGAATGAAATTCTCAAAGAATTAATATGTTATTAAAAGAAAATAAATAAGAAGTTGATAGAACCACTCGACTCAGCAATTCCATTCCTAGGTATTTACTCAAGAGAACTGAAAACAGGGATTCAATAGGTTCTTTACTACAGCTCTCCACAGCAATATTAGGCTTGGTAGAGAGCAGGTGAGAATAACTGAAGAGTTGAGCCATTACCAAAACCATTGCCTATTTATGCAGGGAAATACTGTCGAGCCGTCAAAAAGGATGGACTCTGACAAACACTGCAGCATATACGAGCCTTGAGGATGTGCCAAGTGAAACAAGCCAGACACAGGGAACAATTATGTGAGTCTATTCATACAAATATCTAGAATACACAAATTCACAGACACAGGGAACAATTATGTGAATCTATTCATACAAATATCTAGAATACACAAATTCACAGACACAAAGCAGATGTCTTTGTGGTTAGGAGGTCACATTTTAGAGCTGTGACACAGAATTCCAATAGAATGGCAGTATAGTTGCACATTTGATATAATTTAGTTGAACAAACTGAATTTACACTTAAAAATGGTTGCAATGGCAAATTTTGGAGGCATGCTAGTTAATAGCAAAGTATCAGTTTCTATGATGAAGAAGAAAATATGAACTAGAGAGAGGCATTAGGTTTGTCTGGCTTATGTGCTGATCAAATCAGTCATGGAACTGAGGAACAAGCGCAGAATGCAGCTTGCTCTGGCTTCTGCTTCTGACTCCACAGAGGCACCTCTCCAATAGGCGCCAGAAAACAGAACAAACTGCACCAGAAAACACTTTAAAAATGTAGTCATTTCAAAAACACAATAGAAACAAGAATCATGAAAAGAACCAGAGTAAACCAGGAAGAGGCCATGAATAAAAATAAAATCCAAAGTTAACTCAGAAAACAAAGTGCGAAATAAAAGTACTAAGGTATGATCTTTGAAAATACCCTAGATAAATCATTCAAAAACAATGAAGGAAATGCATGCCACAGAAGCTGCCCAGTAAGCAGAAAGTCTTTGTCTCAGTTATATCACAGTGATGGAATTTTAATATACCCTGCATGCAAGTTTATAGCGGAAAAATCAAAAAGCAAAGAGATTTAAAAAAAAAATTTTTTTGATACTGGGATCAAACCCAGGGACTTTGCATGCTCTATCCTCAAGCAACTTTCCCCAGCCCCAAACAGGAAGATTATTAATTGATCAGAAAAAAAGTGGAAAAGTTGAAAAAAAAATCAGTTTCGAGGAAAAGGGACTTAAGTGCCTATTGGAAACAGTCCTGTGGAGTCAAGTGTGGATAAGCAGGCTGAACAGAACTCTAGCCACCAATAGTCAAAGCACCAGGACTATTACAAGCATGATCCTAAAAGCATGTCAGCTCAAAACAAAGCACTAGGTATTTCCAAAGAACAACCCAAAAGATCTGGAAGAAACAGAGTTGGGGCTGCGGACTGTGGTGGTCCAGCTTGCCATCCTCAGTAACAAACAGGTTTAGGTTAGAATGACTTCAAAGTCAGGGTAAGCAAGAAGGCCCAGGCCTGCGCATACCGGGAGGAGGGGGCGACCCCAGCACATTGGCTGCAAGTAAAAAGGTGGGTGGGGAAATGGGGCTTGCAAGGCAGCTCCTGTGTCTGAAAGGGCTTCAGTGCTGATTTCCAGTTCCATTTCTCAGCCCCTTCAGAGCAGTAACTGTTACCTTGGATTTTCTGTCTGTGCAAAGGTCAGTTTGTTTTTAATAAAAGCTGCTAGAGTAGTTTTCTGTGACTTGCATTTTGAATATTATACTGTGTTAACAAAGAAATAAACTCTTTATAATTCCTGAAACACTAAGGAACAATGGACATGTGTTTAATTAATAATAAAAAAGAGAAACAAACGTTGAAGCCACAAATATATTGTAATGCCAACGCCAGGGACAAACAAAGGTAAAAACAAAATGAAGCTAGTGATAAGCTTTAACTTTCTTCCCAACTCTTCCCAAGGAATTCCCACCCTCTCCCTTAGCTTGTTTAAATTCTTTAGGCAGAGAACTAAAGGCTAACTCCCCCCCCAAACAAAAGCCCCTCCTCTCTATTCTTTGATCTTCCTCCTGCAGGGAAGGCCCCTCAGCTTGACAGCCTGGGGAGGCTCAGAGTGGTGGCTCGGGCAGACAGAAGGGCTCCTCGCACAGGAAATGGGGCAGAAGAGCAGAGGGGTGTAAGACATGACCCCCCATAGTGGGGGAAATCAAAGTGGAACCCCGGTGCCAAGGGAAAGCACACTGGTGGCCCTGGGAAGGGAGGCCCAGTTGCCCCCACATTCTCCCTCTGGGAGGTATCACTGGTTGGCCAACTGCCCATCTGGCTCCGGTTAGAAAACCAAACTTGGACCAGATCCTTCTGGAGCCGGAGGCGCCCAGCAATATAGTTGATTTGTTGAGGTGTGGGCTCTGGACACTGCAAGAACAGTTTCTCCAGACTGCTCCCAATGCGCCTCTCTCTGCTAGCACGTCTCCGCTTCCGGGCCTGCTGCAGGATCATCTCCATTCTGCATATGCCCAGAAGGTTCTTCTCATCTACTTCCTCTAGCCACATTTTCAGCAGGGGTCGCAGCTTCCACATGTTGGCAAGGCTGAGCTGCTGGGCCTCGAAGCGGCATATGGTCGTCTGACTGAGAACCTTCCCAAACATAGCTCCTACAGCAAAGCCCACATCGGCCTGTGAGTACCCCAGGGTCATCCTCTTCTGTCTCAGCTCCTTGGCCAGTTGTTCCATCTCCTTCTGAATAGCTGAAACGTCCTCTGGCAGTGCCAAATTTGGCATGTACCTCAGGGCGATGTAGGGTCCTGGGCAGGCATCCTCCGAGGAATTCTGGGACCAGGCCCTGGCTTCACCAGCTCCACAGGGTGCTCTCTCACCTCGGAATTCATAAGGTGAGGGACCCAGAGACACTCCACACACCTCACGGCCTGGACATATGACTGGTGGCCGCACCATTAACCTGCCTGTGGCTGCTTGGCTGCTCAACCAGGTTGGGGTGTTAACTCGCATGGGAACTGGCCCTTCCAGGCCGCCACCACTATTGCCTGGAAGAGGGTAAACGTTTAAAGACTTGAGGGCGGCCATAGGGTGGACAGCACCCACAGAAAAAGTCTGGTAGGAACTGATGGCTCTCGAGGCTTCTGAACAGCCACCAAGCTCGCCCTCGAGCCCCGCCCCCAGTGGGCGGGGACAGCAATGCAAGCAAGTGACTAGATCAAAGTGTTCAGGATCCAAGGCTTGGAGACTGGTAGCTTACTGAGTTCTCAGGGCTGAAAACACAGTCTTTTGTCCTGACCGTTGCTTTTAACTCCTAACTTAGACAAATCTGAAGTTTTGCTCCTCTATGCAGTCAGGTCCTCGGTCTCTACCTGGATCCTATCCTTGAATGGGACCCAAGCATTGACCTTGAGCTACCAGAAAATCAGACGTCCCTTTCTTCTCACGCCTTCCAAACCACCATCTTGGCTTCACAAATACTAATTAGCCACCTCCTATATGTCAGGTCTTGCTGACAGTATCTGTTCATTCATTAGTACTCCATCTCTACTATCTTTTATGTCAAAGTCCCTCCTCTGCATATCCTGAAAACATTTAGTCACACAAGCTTCACTTTCTAACTAGGGTCAGTTTCCTGCCTCAGATTGTAGACTTAGCTCACACTGTGCCGCCACACCCCACTCCTGCACTAGCAGAATTTCTGGAGGAAATCAATGTTTCTCCCAGCACTCTTGCAAACGTGCACTCCTACTCAGCTTCACATTCTAAGCTTCCTCACTCAAATAGATAAAAAAAAAAAAAGTCTGTCATATTTTTCCCCCTAGAGACAGGTTTCTGGGCTTACATGACCTGCAGCTGGCCACTGAGATCACTCCTTGTCCGATCTGGCTCATCAGCATCAGGTACTTCTGTACCTGGCCTCTTTCCTACCAGAGCTACAAAGATCTCTATCTTTCTACCATGCTCCTGGCTTAGGCATTCAGCTCTAGGCCCCAAGTGGAGAAAAGAAAGAAAGAAAGAAAGAAAGAAAGAAAGAAAGAAAGAAAGAAAGAAAGAAAGAAAGAAAGGAAGAAAGAAAGGAAGGAAGGAGAAGAGAAATCTAATAGGTCCAAAACTTCGGAAGAATAAGGGGGAAGATGAAGTGGAGAAGAGTGAGAAAGAAAAAGAGGAAGAGGAAGAAGAGGAAGAAAAAGAGGAAGAGGAAAAAGAAAAGGAAGAAAAAGAAGAGGAGGAGGAGGAGGAGGAGGAGGAGGAGGAAGAACAACAACAACTTTGCTTAGAAGACCTCAGCCTCAGGCCCTCCAATTCAGCTCTGTCTCTACCATGTCTACCGAAATTGGCCTTCTTGAGGTCACTGATAGCCTTCCCAGTATCAAACCCAATAGCATTGTAAGAATCCACATTCTACTAATGTTCTCTGCAGGGCCTGGCAAGAATAAGTATTTCTTTCTGTTCTTCCTTTAAAAGTGTATATGGGGGTATTAGCCAACTTTTCCTTGACTTGTTTCCTGACTTTCACATCTGTGTTTCTGCTGGTCCAAATTCATTATTTCATGCTTCTCCTCCAGAGGCCACATGATCATAAGTCAGACACCCAAGTGTAAACTTGAGAGTTGTTCTTCAACTTTCTGCTATCAGAAAGGCATCAGAAAGTGGCTAGCAAGCCTCTGGAAACAGCACAACTTTCTGTATCTGTGATTTTTCACAGGCACTACAATAAGAACTGGCTTGTAGTAGGTTTCTTCTGCTTTTCTTTCAGGTTCATCTTTCATACTGTTGCTATATATAACCTTTTAAAAGCAAACTCAAACCAATCCAAATCTGAAATAACCAAAGAAAACCTAATGACATCACTTTGGTCTTCAAAGAGCTCCAAAGCCAGCCCCTCTTCTCTCAGCTGGCAATGAGGACGGTTCACAGAACTTTACACTACTTCATTCATTCATCTACTCATTCAGGGACCATTCATCACAGTCTTACCTCATCGGTCAAGAAGAAAACCTGCTCTTTTCCCCTAAAGTTTGTTTGTACCCTGTGAGCCCTTGTTCATGTTCTTCCACCTGCCTGAAATGATTATTCTGCTTCTTAGTCTCATTACTGTTTAGGAGTCTCCTCACATATTCTCACTAGAAAACAATGTCCCTGATCACCCTTGCTACCCTGTTCTCCCTTCTCACCTATTTTATTTTGGCCTTGGCATGTACTGCTATCTAGTAAATATTTATCTATGTGTCCACTGTATGCTTTTTACTGCTGTGTCTATAGTGTCTATTATAGTATCTGGCACATAGAAGGTAGTCAGCGAATAAAGGTAGTGTATCGTACCTTCTTGTTAACCTATAAGACTCAGGTTAGATATCCCCTAATGGAGACATCTCCCCACAAAGAAAAGAGGCTGCTTTGGGAGCATTTCTCTAATAGTTAATTTTATATTTTTGATTCTCTATTGGAGTACACATCAACAATTCTTTTACGTCTCCATCTTTTCAATTTAAGATCATTCTTGGGGGAAACAGCAAGTCTAGAACATGGGAGAACCCTGACTAATATAGTGCACAATACACTTCTGTTGAATGGTGACTTTTATGATATTCACCATAAAGTAATCCCAATGTAACAAGAAGGCTTGACTTTAGGACACTAACATCTCTCCTGTCTTATATTGCAACATGGGACTTGCCATATAACACTCTCAGATTAGGGGGCATTTTGACACTAAATCAGACTCAGAACTACAGAAAATAAGATTGTTGATGTGATGGTTTAAAAGAAAATGGCCCCCAAAGGGAGTGGCACTATTAGGAGCAATGGCTTTGTTAGGGTGGGTATGGCCTTGTTGGAGGAAGCCTAACAGTGTGCAAGTGGGTTTTGAGGTCTCATATACGTTCATGCTATGCCCAGTGTCTCGAACTACTTACTATTGCCTGTTAGTCAACGTACAGGACTCTCAGCTCCTCCTCCAGCACTGTGTCTGCCTGGACACCAGCATGTTGCACCATGATGATAAAATGGTCTAAACCTCTGAAAATGTAAGACACCCCAATCATATGATTTTTATTTATAAGAGTTGCTGCTGTGGTCATGGTGTCTCTTTACAGCAATGAAACCCAACCAAGGTAGTAGATATGATATTGAAGTTCTGAATCAGCAAATCAAATGTCATATCTGCAGACTGAGTAGCTGACTTATTTGAAGTTTAGCAGTTTCTGCCCGAATAAGTCTGGGCTAACGGCAGGATGCTTGTCTTACTGGTGGCTCTCTGGCACTCACAGTACAAAGAGACGTTTATTTATTCATTTATTTTTGTGGTGCTAGGAGAAGAAATGTCAACTTACTATTAAATAAATGAACCTCTGCTGCATCAGTGCTGAAAAGACTTCTAGTTTTCTTGAATTGGATGACAGCCTCTGAAATACAGCTTACAAGGTAAAGAATTGCACTAAGGAATAGCTGAGCTGATAGCTATTCTTTTCACGCATACATGCATGCCCCCTTCCCCTCAACTCACAAAGTAACCAGTGTCTGCGAAGGTGGATCACAAAGAAAGATAAAGGAGAGACAGGACAATTATACATTAAGGTTTGTATAGAAAAAATACCTCACTTGCACAAGAGAACCAGAGAGAAAAGATTCATTAGTTGTTTAAAAACAATAGTTGAATAGAACATTTAGTGAATTGGAAAAAAAAAAGCTGATGAGTTCAAATGAATTTGAACTAAGCTTTATTGTATTAAATGAGTTAAAACAAAGTAGCTAAAAACAATAAATTTAGAAGTGAGGCTATATTAACTCACTGAGTTTTAAAATTAACTTGGGTGTTGTCAATTACTCGGTTGAACCTCATTTGCCTAGTTTGTGCATATGGGGGTTGGGGAATGACAAAATGGAACTGAACTCATACAGCTAAGGAAATCCTGGTATCTCTTTACAAGTGCATTTAATGCACTATGGTAATAGTGTGGTCAGAGGAAATAAGAAGCAGTGTATTTGGTTGGCATAACAGAGATCAGAGGAAGCAACTGTGGGAATACCCAAGACAACCAGTGCTGCTTGGACCAATGACCTTTACCAAATATGGGACCTCTTCATGAGAGCTTAAATTCCAAAGTAAGACTCAGGTCATGCTTCTCCATGGGATCACAGAGAAGCACAAAAAGTATGAGGTCTCTGACTCTCAGGCATTATTCAGGTCAGGAGAACTGACCCAAGACGGAAGTTACAAGCTTCCTATTATTAGCATTTTTGGAACTAAGGATAGTGCTCTGAAAAAGGTGTTTTAGGTGGAAACGCAAATGTACCAAGTATAAGGATTTGTATTCCTGAGTTTTCTTTAAATCTCTCATTCTCAGAAGGTAAATATAACTATCAGGATCCACTGGTTGAGAATCAGAAAAAAAAATAAAAGTTTTGGTAATGAATAACCCTGTAGGATGTAGTTCATCTTTTGGGGAGGTCTTGCTCATGTATTCTGACACACACCATCTCCCTCCCAGCTGGACTTTTACATGTATTTTCTGCCTTAAACTCAGAGTTCCAGCTGGGAGATATGGAACTTGCCGGGGACTGTGATACAGATTAATTTGTATGTATATGTCAACCAGTGTGTTAATACCTTCATGAGCTATCTACACTGGTCTGAGGATAGTAAATTCAATGAAAACAAAACAACTGCTTGTGTGTAGCACAAATAATAAAAAACCCAGAAACAGAAAATGGTCTTCAACCCCGAAACCAGGAAAGCAAGGCTCCCAAGCCACTAGAGAAGTCTTACCTCTTTCAAGGCTGGGGCAACCATAAACAAAGCAGATTAACCCTCTCTCTCCTCCCATTTTATATTCACTCTACTGCTGGGATTAAAGGTTTGTGACTCCCTAAGACTTGGATTAAAGGTGTGAGCCACCACCACCTGAATTTGTTTCTGCGTTGATCTTGTGTAGCCCAGGGTAGCCTTGAACTCACAGATCCATCTGACTGTCTCCCAAAAGCTGGGATTAAAAGTATGTGCCATTGTTGCCTGACCTCTAGTGGCTTTAGCTTTGCCTCTGGTCTTCAGGCAAAATTTATTGATCAAAATACAAGTAATATACTACTATACTACTACACTTGTGCGGGTGACTCATTAATTTACCATCAGTAATTCCATTGGCTAGCAAGATGATGATTTTAATTTTTCAAATGTACATTTTGAAAGTGCTTCATGCTTCAGAAAGAAAGGATTTGCTCAAGAGTGTGCAAGACAAAGGGCTGGAGAGATGGCTCACTGGTTAAAAGTACCAGGTGCTTTTGTACAAATCAGGATTGGATTATGGCATACAAATGGAGGTTCACAACTAACCGTAATTCAAGTTCCAGGGGCTCCAACATCTATTCTGGCCTTCTAGGGAACCAGCCAGGCACATGATGCACATACATGCATACAGGTAAACACTCATATGCATAAATAAAAAGAAATAAACCTTTAAAAAAGTACATCACATGAAAGCAGCAGAAGCATTTGGGAAAGGCAGTGGGAAGAAGTACAAGGAAGAGGGAGAAGAGCAAACTTGGGTATAGGTAAAATGCCAGAGTGGACTGTGTGAATGTACTGAAACCAATGAAACCAGGTATTTTATGCAACTGGTATATGACAGTAAATATAGAGTATATGAGAAGGTATATGTATAATATAGAGTATATGTATATGTATAATATAGAGTATATGAGAAGTATATGAGAAGGTATGTCAGTAAATATAGAGTATATGAGAAGGTCTAGTTTACTAGTAGTATCATAAAGAAACTAAGCCTATTTTGATCCAATTAAATTATCAGAGCTAGCCAAGAATTATGCCAAAGTTAGATAGAAAAAAAGCAAAGTAGACTGAGTTGTTCTGGTCTTTTATTTTTCCCACTCTGTAGGCATCAGGTGAGTTAGCACTTGTGAGACACCAGGGCATTTAGACACTCTCCTTTGGAAGGGTAGATATCGGGCTGCAATATCTAGAATGGTCAAGGAGCAGCATCAAAAGCAACCACAGGAAAAAGGAGTCAGAGACTAGTAACAGAAAAGTCTTCCAGATCTAAAAAGTGAAGTTAGGATTGTAGAAAACTCTAGTAATTAATATTATAAAGATACATTCATTGTATCCTCTAAAAAGTGAATTAACACAATATAAGAAATTAGTTAATTCAAGACAACCTGAAAATATATCACAGTGATCACACTGCCACTCTGCCTGTGGGTTTTAAGTATACAACTGTATAAAGCAAAATGAGATGGCAAAAAATAAGTTATGAATTTAAGAAAAATTAATGAAGCATTAGGAATGTGCAGGTTGTTACCACATTGAAAAGGCTAGTCAGAGTAATGCAGAGATTAACTAGCTTCATATCTTGCTGTTTGAGATAATTTTCACAGCAGGTAAAACACAGTAGTGTTTGCATTGCAGGTAATACTGCATTGCAGGTAACAGTGTTCTGCACTGGGATGATGTGATAAGATCATGGGTGGCCAAGCAGTGGGCCGAGCTCTAGGAGTCCTCCTGAAGACATGAATGAGTTCAAGTCAGGGCAGTCAAGGTCATGATGTAGGAACCCACAAAGACAGCTGACCAGAGTTCCTGGGAACACATGGACTCTGTGGACCAACAGTTAGGGAGCTTGCATGGGACCCACCTAAGCCCTCTGCATGTGTGTGTGGCAGCTGTGTGGCTTGGTCTGTTTGTAAGGCTCCAAAGTAGCGAGATCAGTACCTGTCTCTGGTGTTTAACTAGCTTCTGGGAACCTGTTCCCCACACTGGATTACCTTGCCCAGTCTTTATAGAGGGGATGTAGATAGGCCCTATCTCAACTCAGTGTGCAGGACCATGGGAGTCTGCCGCTTTCTGAATGGAGACAGAGGAGGAGTGGGCAGACGGGGAGGGTTGTAGTTGGGAAATGGCAGTGGGAGGGAACAGGAGGAGAGAAGGGGACAGAAACTGTGGTTGGTATGTAAAATAAAGGAAAAATGTTAATTAACAGAAAGATCGTGGATGGAAGGACAACTCTCTGAATACTAATCACAACACAAGATGCTTTTTTCCATAAGACAATGCACAGCAAACCTGGAACAAAGGTTTGAACAATGAAAATCTTAACTCTGGGTTGGGATGACAGACCTTTACAGTCACATTTTAATTGTTGTTGCTGGTATTGTTTTTGTTCTTTTTCTTATTGATATAGGGTCTAACTGTAGCCCTCACTGTGTTGGAATTCACTCTGCAGAGCAGGCTGACCTCAACTCACAGAGATCCTTATGACTCTACCTGAGTGCCAGGATGATAGGTATGCACCACCACCAAAGTTATTTTTAATTTTGTTATCATACACTTGCTGAGTATAAAAATACTTATATCACAAATAGGAAACTATGCTGCCATAGACCACACAGGGATTTGGAGGTCAGAAAAAGGTAATTCCTTTTATTCTGTAAGCCCAAGGCTTAATGAGCCAGGAATTTCCTGTGCTAGAAAACAGTATTGAGAGTAAGAACCCTACAGGCCTTATCAGAAGCCCCAGCAAATTCTAGTTATGTGTTTGCAGGTGGAACAGTTAGCTAAGAGGGGCGAGCAACAACGCATCAAGGTGACAAACCAGAGATAAAGTTGTGACTATCATGACTCAGCAGAGGCTGAGCTAGTCCCTGGCAGAGATAAAATTGTGATAAGCAGGACTCAGCAGAGGTTGCTCCTGTGACAGAAAAGCTTCATGGGTGCCTGGCCGTGGAATACAGTCACGGTTTTCTATGCTCACATGATCACCGATTCCACCTCCAAGCAGGAGAGGCACAGACTAAAGACAAGTTTCCATTCTACTGCACGGTAAGAAGCACAGCAGCACTGGCAGCAGGTGGTGCACGGAAGCAGAAACTCAGCACATGCCATGGGCTCAGAGATGCGAATGACAAGTGGGACAGAATTCCCGTTTACTCCGGATAAATCTAAACGTGCTCGGAAATTAATTTTGGAGATTTAAAATTAACTGACTTTAGTGCTATTACCTCTCCAAGTGAATTTCCTTGAAATCTTGTCCAGAAACTTTATGAATGGAAGCAAATGGAGCAGAGGTGCCCATGCATTCTTTCAAAAATGAACTCTAATTTAGGTGGCATGAAATTATTAAGGACCACTGAATGTAAGAGGTAGAAAGAATTTATCTAAACCTGTACATTGAAAACTTATTTGAACATTTAACTTGATAAAACATTCAGAGCACATTCCTAATTCTAGCACTTGGAAAGCTGAGGTGGCAGGATTATGAGTTCAAAGCCAATCTGGACTACAAAGTAAGAATCTATCAAGTAAAACATACACTACCGTCGGGCGGTGGTGGCGCACGCCTTTAATCCCAGCACTCAGGAGGCAGAGGCAGGTGGATCTCTGTGAGTTCGAGACCAGTCTATAGACTGGTCTATAGAGCTAGTTCCAGGACAGGCTCCAAAGCCACAGAGAAACCCTGTCTCGAAAAACCAAAAAATAAAAATAAAAAATAAAACATACACTACCACCACCATGCAAAACATACACCACCACACAAACTAACACACATCTGCACATACACACATGAACACAAACCCACAAGAAATGATAAGGAAAACAAAAGCATTCTACCAGCTTGCCAAACTGAAACCTCTTCCAGAGTCATCTAACTTTGAGTATAAAGGAAAACAAGCTACAGAGTCAGCCTCTTTTGAGTCATGTCAAAATCAGAATGTCCATTGCTTGAGCTCCCAGCAATACTCTTTTCAGTCTTTGTATAGAGGAAGCATAAACAGATGAGAGCCATGGCTTGTAAAAGACTCTGAACTCTGAGAAACAATTCCATCAAACCAACTGGGATCAGAACACTAGAAGCAACATATCTACCAGCACTATTTAAGTATTTAATTTTACAACTTCTTGGCGAAGACACAAAGAGTATGTGGAGCATGTTACCAATAACGGCATCAGTGGCAAGCCTGTTAACCTGCCAAGTTCCAGCTAAAACTTGATGTTTCACTTCTGTTACATTTTCTGTAATAATTGAAATTCAAGGAAGACCTTGTTTTGTGTAGTGATGTGAAAGAAAATGACCCCCATAGGGAGTGTCACTATTAGGAGTTGTGGGGCCTTGTTGGAGGGAGTGTTTAACTGTGGGGGTGGGCCTTGAGGTTTCTTCTGCCCATTTCTCTCAGAGCATGGAAGTGAGGGGTAGACAGTAATAAGACGCTTATTGGTTGGCTACCTGGGGACATGCATCCTCTTCACTTCCCTTTTTAGGCATACTCGGTCATGAGTGGTTTATTTTTCCCCAGGAAACCCCGCACATGGTAGATCATAGTTTTATATCCATTGAGGATGAATGCATCTTGTGAGTTTTGCCAATTAAATAAGAACAAAGGTGGAAAGGAAGGTGGATCAGGCGCAGTGGAGGAGGCAGAAGACTGACGGCAGTGAAAGGCAGGGTAAGAGCTAACCTGGGATGGAGGGAGAGAAGTCTGAGCAGATGGGAACGAGAATGCTCAGCTGTCTTATAACAAGAAAGCGACTGGTAACTTTAAGAATATCTGTACCAGGAAGCTCATTTTCTTCTTTGGTACCTGCTCACAGACATCCTCATGTATTCTGAGAGAACATCTGGCCTTTGAAAGGAAAGAAGTCTCAAGAGAATGAAGCATGACTCTCTGCTAATCTGGAATTTGCTGTCCTATGTCTGTCTCCTCAGTAAGTCAAAGTGGTCTGGGGTCTGGGGGCTTCTTGGGGAAGACCCTGCTGCAAGTGGGGTGTGAGGAAGTATGTGTGCTTTGGGCAAATGTGTGCTGTGATATGTATATATATATATATGAGTTATGCATTAGTTTATTATTGCTATAATTAATAAACTTTACCATACACTATTTTTTTAATTTTATAAATACATACATTTACTTTTTGTCATATCAAAAGAAAAAAAAACAAGGCTCTTCTATTAGTTTGGAAGTAGGTACATGTTCAGAATATATAATAATTTCTTAACGTGGCAGAGTACTACTTAATTAAAGTACTAGTCATAGTATGTTATAAATTAAGAAATTCTGTGACTATTTTATGTGTGTGCATATGCTCCTGTTTCTGTGTACGTGTGTACATATGTGTGTTTTGCATACTTTTGCATGTGGAGGTCAGAGATGAATGTTGGCTGTCTTTCTCAACTGCTTGTACTTTATTTTTTGAGACAGGATTTCTCATCAAGTTCTCATTGAGTTTGCCAATAGGGCTAGGCTGACTAACAAGCCAGCTTAAGGACTCTGCCTGTCCCCATGCCCCATTACTGGGATTACAGATGTACTGCATGCCCAGCTTCTGTATGGACACTGTCTGAACACAGGGCTCTTCTTGACTGACACCCATCTTACCAACTGAGCTACTGCTCAAGCCTAAGAACTGAAGTTACAGAAAACAACTTGATCCAGTTCAGATTATGCCATGTGGTTGTTCAGCCTCCTACAAACTAGCTGGTGTATGTTCGCTTCACTCAGCAGCACGACATTTTGAATAGCTGGGTGAAATATGCACAGCGGAAGGAGATATGAGCAGACACTTTGGACAGAAATGCTAGTGCAGAGTCTCAAAGACTCTCTCCACATCAATTTTCACACATGCAAACTTAAGTCACTGATCAAATTATATCTTAAAGTTTATAAATAGAAGAAATGATATTTTAAGAAATGTGATGAAATAAAAACTAAAAATTATATTCTGTCTTCCAGCACGCTAATAACCAACTTTGAATATCTTAGGATTCTGTAAGTAGGAAATATCGGTACTATGTACACTGGCTAATGGTCACGTGGGATTTTCATTTTAGAATCAAGGATTACTGACTTTACATGCTCTCTGACTTTCACCAGGCAGTTAAGCAAGAGCAGGAAGGTACACTGGGGAAGAAACAGATTTGGGGCTGTGGGATGCACAGGCCACAGTCCAAGAGAAATGAAAGACACATGAACCCATTCAAACCACACAGGAAGGGTAGAGAAGATAGATGTGTAGGCTATGGGGCCAGGGGGTTTTATGGGCTGGGACAACCAAGAATTTCTAGGTGGGAAGACTGAAAGTCAGGGCCAATTTAATCTTTAAAATTATAGCTAATTTTAAAGAACACATAAAAATTCATATTATTCATTTATTTATCCAAAAGAATTATTTTTTAAAAAAGATTTATTTATTTATTATGTATACAACATTCTGCCTCGATGTATGCCCGAAAGCCAGAGGAGGACGCCAGATCTCATTATAGATGGTTGTAAGCCACCATGTGGTTGCTGAGAATTGAACTCAGGACCTCTAAAAGAGCAGCCAGTGCTCTTAACCTCTGAGCCATCTCTCCAGCCCCCAAAAGAATTCTCAAGATAACCGATTTAAAAAAAAAAAAGATAATCGGTTTTGACATTTTCATCTTTAAAGAGGAGATTTTAGTCAAAGGGAAGTTGCCACCTTTACTAAAGGCCCAGTTCTTTGATGGTTGTTTCACAAGTTGCTTTGGAAAGCTGAAAACAACAACAAATGTCGTAGCTATTTAATTTATTTTTTTAAAAGTGAGATTTCCGAAGTGAGACTACTTATCTTCACTGTGATAAAAATTAGAGAACACCACACCTGACTATATAGATGAGAAACATATTTAGATAAGTTTCTTAAATTTATTCTCTTCGGTGATTTCCTCACAATTCCAGATTCTAGTTATTTCTAATGAAGGATTCATTGAACACATAATTCTTAGGGATCACTCAGAACACTCATGCCTTACATTCAGTAAATTATAACAGCAGAAATCAAGGAACAGGGAAAGCAAACGATGAGTAAGAGCCACAAGGCCAGTTCCACAACAACAACTGCCCGAGCAATACTGTCAGCTAACAGACTAGAGTATACCCTTTGAGGATGCTATAACACTTTAGTGGGTGCATAGTAAAACTGATACAGCGTCACACATGCCAATAGGTCTTGAATTTTAAGATGCTTACAAGACACAGTATAGATTTTCAATGACCTAATTAGCTAGAGATGTATC
This sequence comes from Alexandromys fortis, assembly GCF_014885135.2. Lineage (NCBI taxonomy): Eukaryota > Metazoa > Chordata > Mammalia > Rodentia > Cricetidae > Alexandromys > Alexandromys fortis. The sequence goes on from NW_026068085.1 coordinate 704,640, forward strand.
CAAAACTGTAACAGACAGCTTGACTACACATTTTGCATGATACCACTTTGCAGAGGCAATTACTGTTGAGATTTCATGCTATCTTTAGAAAGGAAGTGATTATTTACTAATAAAAAGAGGTGCATTTTGGCATGTCATTTCCTCAAGACATATTTTCAGCAATATAGCAAAGTGAATATTTAGTACAAACAATTAATATGGTCTATTGAAGAAAAATTAGGGTTACACTAGCAGGTTGTCACCGATTCACATTTACCTATGAATTGCTAACATTCCACTTGGTGTTCATGTATCTTGGCAGTTAGGCGCATTTTAATCAATGGTCCACTTCTACTTATAAGTTAAGAGATGTTCATCTCAATGCACTTCAGTTTCTGTTTCCATTCTTAGATCACAAGATAGCTACTACTTTTTTCTTTTCCTCCTTTTTACATTATATGATTATCTTTCTATCAGGTATTTGGAATGTATTGAAACGCTAAAGAAAAATCTGTCCAAACCACTGTAGGTATGAGAACCAGAATAGATAAGGGTCTTGGAGGGCATATGCAATGTGTGTGGGTACCGAGTGAGTACTCAGATCTCCCTGAAGTGTATGTAAACAGTGTTGGAACTACAGAAGGCTGTCTCCCAGGTGCCTGGCACAATATCTACATGCATGTAGGTTCCGAGTGTTTGGGTCATGCAATAGGATCTGCTCACCTCTGGATGCTATCAACTTTGTGACCAGAGCACAGACTGCTTCAGGAACAGTGGCCAAACTATTATAATTTCTGGTAACCATGCTCCATGATAGCCATGAATTTCAGAAAATTGGTAAAGCAGGTCTGAGGAAAAAGTTGATATTTTCTAGGACTCAGAAGAAAAGATAACTGAGAGAAAATATTTGTCACCTCAGAGCTTTAAGGATCTCTGTGTAAGCAAGCACCTGTGCAGCAGGGGGAGGGAGGCAGGACTGAGGAATGTCCTAGGAATGCCAGTAACCTTCTTCACTAGGCCTTTCTGGCTGCGAATTCAATGTTCACACTCTCTCTTTTATGCACACAGTTCAGGCCCTCTCTTCCTGCTTTGTATTCCCTCCTACCACTAAAGAAAGCTATATACTTTCCTTTTTTTTCCATAAGAAGCAGATTTTAATTTCACTAAATTAATGTCACACTTACTTTGGGCACATGTCAGGGCAGGCAAGGAGATTTTTATCACTTAGACCCCTCTAGGTAGAAGCTGGGAAATGGAAGGCATTTTCCTTAATGAGTTCTCAAGATGGTTGGAAAGATAAAACGGGAAGATAATTTGGCCTGAAAAAGATCACAAACCAATGTGTCAGCAGGTGCCAGATGCCACATTGGAGACTGGGGGCGGGGGGGGGGGCTGTGGTGAGACAGGAGAAGGAGCCCTGGGTGACCCTGGCAACCATGCAAATTAAGGATTTAACCTAGGGATAAAGACAGTAGCTGCTCCTAGGTATCAAACCCTGGATGAAGAAAGCTATATACTTGTCTATCACATCTATTTCCCAAATTTATCCATTCTAATTCAGCACAGGATCCCCAGCACCAGAGGCAGTGCCCAGTACCTGGTGCCTAGTATATACTGGCTGAGTGGACCCACAAGGGCTGTAAAGTATGCCGAGAGGGGGCTTGGAGAAGAAGGAAAGCTCACCAGCCTTGACCAACAGCTCCAGGAAGAACTACTTGTGACAAAGAGCATCCTGTCAGCATTGTGGCAGCAGAAGCCAGCTGTGCCAGACTCCTAAGTCAGAAGATTGATACTGATAGCACAGCCTCCATTCAAACATTCACAGCTTCCTGCCCTCTTACCCTGAAAGTGCTGCCTCATACACAGCAAAGTTTACCATTCACCGTGAACCGCATGAGAGCACCTCATTTCAGTTTTACTTCTTGTCTCTTCCAGTGTTTATCACCTCAGATTTCTTTGTCCTTCTTGTTTTAACTCCCAGGGAAAAGACAGTTAAGGGAAACTCTGCTAACTGTTCTGTTTTCAGCTCCAGAACAGTACCCAGAACTAAGTGTTTAATATATTAAAGACTGATGTGGGATTTCCCTCTGTATGCTATGATTACCACTAATTAATAAAGAACTGCTTTGAACCTGTGGCATGGCAGAACAGAACTAGGCAAGGAAAGCTAGGCTGAATGCTGGGAGAAAGAGGGTAGATTCAGAGAGAAGCCGTGTAGCCCTCCAGAGACAGATGCTGGAACTTTACCCAGTAAGCCAAAGCCTTGTAGTGATACACAGATTACTAGAAATGGGTTAAATTAAGAAGTATGAGTTAGCCAGGAATATACTTAAGCTATTGACCAAACAGTATTGCAATTAATACGGTTTCTGTGTGATTATTTCAGAGATGAGCAGTCAGGAAAAAACAAGCGACCTCCTACTAAAGAAGACTGGACGGATGCATACTGCTGAGTATATATAAAAAATCTCCTTTTGTTTTGAGCAAGACTATTGTCATGATGCCCAGGCTGTCTAGGTTATCTGAGAGCTAGGTATTCCAGTCTGGCCTTGGACTTGGGATTGTCCTGTTGCTGTATTTGGCAGGAAATCTCCTAAATTTGTTAGACTCAAACCCATATGAAGATTCCACAGAGTAGCAAGTTTTGTTCTTAGAAAAAACAAAAATCTGGCAAGAAAGCAGCTGAATAATTTAGATGACAGTGCACACGTGAGAAAAACAAAAACCTGCTTTAGTGGGTGGGAGGGGGGCAAAGTCTAACAGGGGAGTGGGATGAGGAGGGAAGGAGGGGTGCAAACATGATTTTCAGTGAGTCTTTAAATGTCTTTCTAAAGAACTGCCCTGCAGGCCCACGGTATCAGAAGGTAAGCCTCATAAGGCTTTACCCTAAATAAGTACATGATGGTGTTGTTGCATAGAGGATAGTGACCACCAGAGTTGAAGTTGAAATTTGCAATATTAACTATCTCTGCCTGTGGAGTGAATAATACCCTAAACAATTCTTATCACCTCAGTTTCTGTGGGTCAGAAATCTAAGCACAGTTTAGCTGAATGATCTTGCATGGGATTTCTCACGAGGCAACAATCAACCCAGGGCTGCAGCTGACTCATGGCTCAACTTGGGGAGAATCCTCTTGCAAAGTCACTCACGTGGCAGCCACAGACCTCAAGTCCTTATTGGCTTTTTCCCAGAGACACCAGTTCTTTCCCATGCCAGTCTCTCCACGGAGTAGTTTGTAGCACAGCGGCTGGTTTTCAGCAGAGTGAGCAGGAAGAGGCAAGGGGAAGCCTGAGGTGTGCCAGCACTCCATGGCCTCACCATGGTCCCTGCTGTCACTCAGCAGCAGGCTGGACAGAGAGTGGAGTGACCTTTTGGAAATTCAGTTATGATGCCTGTTTGGTAGCAGCAACTGGTGGAGCTGAAACAGTGTGTCCTCTAAGCCAGTGTTTAATAAATAGCCATTTATTTTGCTCTGAGAATGAAGGACCAGAAGTGGGACTAACTTCTCTGTTACTCTTAGTGACTTCCTAATAAAACAGCTGTTTCCCACTTCTGTGACTTCAGGCTCTTTCTGCCCTAAGGTCTTGGTTCCAAAAAATGGAATATTTCATTGGTACCACAATAAGAATGCTACAGAAATGAAAATTGAAACCAACATCTTTCCACTTTGATCTTCCAATGCTCCTGAAGCAACAGGGAATGAATGCTGCTACTCTCTTATCTGAATGACAGATCCTTATTTCCAAATGAAAACTGAGCTGCCCTGACATGGTGAGTATGGAAAAATTATCTGTGTTGTTTGAAGGAAAACGGCCCTCACAGGCTTATGTAAATAGTTGGTTCCCAGTTAGCGGGACTGTTTGGGCAGGATCAGGAGGTGTGTCACTGGGAGTGGGCTATGAAACTTCAAAGGACTGTACCATTACAGTTTCTTTGTCTCCCCACTCCTCTTTATGTCTTCTACTTGAGTATCAAGATGTAAGATCTCAGCCGTTCCTGCTACCATGCCTTTGCTCTATCATCTTGGGCTCTAACCCTCTGAAACTGTAAGCCCCAAATAAATACTTTCTTTTAGGAGTGGCCTTGGTCATGGAGCTTTATCAAAACAGAATAGAAAAGATAATCATCAATGCTGAAATTCTCTAGGCTGCCTGTTAGTACTTCCTGGAATTATTTTCAATAGGAGTTTATAAAACACTAATTCAAGCAGGATTGCTTATGGTCCAGACCTTCCAGGAACAAAGGGATGGGTCATTTCAATAGGTGAAGAATCTTAACCAAATGAATGTCAATAGGGTGCTGAATTCATCATAGAAGGAAGCTATAAATACCAGCTATAATTACATTAACAGTTTCAAAAATTAAGAAACTAATAATATTTCTTATTTTGATATTTATGGATGCATATCACACACATATGTATGTATGTATGTACGTATGTATGAATACATGCATGCATGCATGTGAATCACAGGCTGGCTGGAATTCACTACTCCTACTTGAGGACTAACCAATCTGGTCTTGAACTTGTGGTAATCATCCCCCTAAGTTAAGTAATAGAGTCACAGATGTAAGCCATCATTCTCTACTTGACTGTGTAGTAAGAAGGTGCACATGAGTGTGAAACTAGACATTTGACTAGGTTGAAATACATTTTTCAAAATTCTTTTTCCTATGTTAATTATTAAGAAGGTACATAGTGTGTGTGTGTGTGTGTGTGTGTGTGTGTGTGTGTGTGTGTGTGTGTGTGTGTGTGTGGTGGGAGTGAGACAGGGATTTGTAAGCTGCAGAGTAGGACCCATTTCTTACATATACATATGGACACTTATCTTTTGGGTTCATCTTAGGGTGTAAAGAAGTAGCAAGGACTGCTCTTGTTCTTCCTTCCCTTGAATTTCCCTTCAGTATCTCTGATGACTGAAGAGAGGATGTATTATTTAAGTCTATGATAAAGGACATAGGATTCTATAGGACATATGTACAGCATACAACAGAGACAATAAGAGGTAAACTCAGTCCATCTTTGTGGACTCCAATTCTTGCTTATGAGTTCTAGCCAATTTTTATTCTTTTCTACTTTACATCTAATATCCATAATTGTTTGTTTTGGATATTAAAATCCCAGTATCAAATAAAATTTTTTGTCCTTGTAACACATGTTTAACTAGCTCTAGTCAAATACCAGTAAAGGAAAAAAAAATCCTGTCATCTATACTGATAAAATAATGGGTCTTCATTCTCTCTGTTTCCAGACTTCTGAATCCAGCTGCTCACTACAACTTACTTGTAACCCCTAAATCATAGACAGAGTTACAAAAATTTGAATAATTCCTCATGTTTCAATAAGACTCTACTCTGCCTTCTTGTTTCAGTTTTAATGTCATAAAAAAGGAGGACTTTTCTCTACTAGGCCCAAGTTGTTGCCAAGGGCCATGGCTGTATCTGTGGTCCAGCTACAGCTGGGGTCTGTGTGGACGTCTGTGGCCTGTGTCACCTCGGGAGGCCCTAGGAACCATGCAAGATGAAATCAGAGGCCCATGTTGAGCTTGCCACATCCTTCGCTGGCCACTACAGCAAGAGAGCTAGCCCCTGCACGCTGGAGAGATGGCCACCACCCCTCACACCACAGGCCAGTGTGAAAGGACCCCGAGGGCATGCATGTAGGGGAGCTGATTCTACCCAGTAACCCAAGGTGGGTGGCCTCAGGGGCCTGGACTGACCAGCTTGGGTACTCTCCAGGCCCACAGAAGGGCCTTGAGTTGACCCACCCTAGTGTCTACTCATCTATGACTGATTGGGCTGGTGAAAAGACTGATCCTGTGGAATGATACCCATAAGATCTCTAAGACTAGTGACAGACACAAGATATCCCAGAGGAGTTCTAGTTAGGATCCAGTGATGATGGTGTACTAGAAACCAGAAGCCTTGAACCAGACCAGTGACTCATTGCAACGAACATTTGCCAGTAAAACTGATGGAATAAGAGGTGTACTCTATGCCTTGTATTGTTTATCATACAACCCTCCATTGCCACCAGGACGAATGACGAGGTGTTGGAGAGGGTGGAGAGGAGGAGATGCAAAGAGACTTTTCTGCTGTGGATTTGGTAGTGGGATTTTTATGTTTGTTTGTTTTATGTATTTTTTTTTTTTTTGCTTTTGCTTTTGTTTGCTCGATTGCTTACTTTGATTTGTTTCCTTATGGGGGATGTGGAAGGGATGAGGGGAGGACAAGGGTGACCGGAGGAGAATGGTATTGGGCTGCATGATGAGAAACTACCAAAGAGCCAATGAAGAAGTTATTTAAAAATCATACCAGGAAAAGTAGACTTTTCATGGACTACCGAGTGTCATATTTTTCTCATTTTTGTGTTTTGACCTCACAATTTCAAATCATTCCCCAGAAATGGCGCTATGGTACTTTCTAATTAATATTCCTTATCTCAAGAAAATTATGAAACGCCTTATAGAGAAATATATATGTAAGCTGTGCCCAGGCATGAATTATAGTGCTGTTGGGCATGAATTTGAAGATAATGAGTAAACAGTACATGTGATACGATGTGTGTTTAAGTAGAAACACATATAAACTAGGAGCTTGCATTGACTGGGTGATAAAGAGATGACCAGAAGCTCACAAGAAACTAACTCTGCCTTTTCCTAGGAGTACTGAGTCAGTGTTTGCAAATTCTGTGATTTCTCAGCAGAAAGCCACCATGAGCAACAATAACAGGTTGCATAATATCCATATACAAATATATCGCAGCATAGGTATCTCACCATAATTTTATTTCTCTTATTAAACCTCGAGTCACAAACCTAAAATATTTAGCTGTGGAACAGTGAGGCTCAGTTAAAGTTTATGTGCTAATGGTAATAATAGTTAGCTATAAAGAGCACTTCACCACCTAGAATTTGAACTCGCCACCGAATGGTCACCTTCATAAAACAAACACACTCGGTGGTTAGCTGTCATCGGTGACTGAGACATGGACTAGGCTGTGTTCCGAATTGCTGCTCATTTTCCAGCATTCAGACTCAGCAAGTGAGCGGTTCTCACTAGATACACGGCTCACTCTGTGTTTTCATAAAAATTACTGGGAGCTGCAAAAGCAAAACCAAGAAAGCAATGGCCAACGTAACAGCACTTTCTTGACCTAGGTGCTCAGAAACAAACCCGTTAGGCAGGCAATGGATGCCTTCCTCACACATCCCAGAGTCCAGCTGCTCCTGGCCGTCTGACTGTTTCACTGCCTTGCTTTCAGTAGGCAATACATGCTTGCGTTTACCAACTCTCAACATCTTCAGATCCTCTTTGGCTCGGTTCCTTCCACTGTTGGTTTTTTCCCCCCATGGGATACTACCTCACACATCTTCCTACATCTAAATCCTACCTTACACAGAAGGTCCAATGAAATTTTTTTGCATAAAAATAATTTTTCTCTAGATGACATGATTGCCTGAAATATGGGATTGGTACTTAGAGACAACCATTTTACTGAGGTTCTAAATGGCTATTGAGTTCTTGTCTTTTAGGCATAGCCTCACCTGCCTAAGAAACTATCCAATTATTCTTGAAGTCTTCAGCCATCACATTACTAAGTATGTTGATAAGCATTATAAGCTACCTAAACAATTTGAGCAAGTGTTTTAGACAAATGTGATATGTTAATGAATAATATGAGATAGAACAACATATTTAATGTATGAAACAGAATTTCCATCAAAGCAGGATGTGCCCTGTAGAGCACACTTCACATTTCCACCAAGCACATACCTGCAGAGACTCGGGGACAGTCAGGCAGCATGGACTCCACTGATGTGTCCAGTGGTTCTGAGCTGGAGACCCAGTTGCAGCAGTTCTGCAGTGTAACAGATACAATGTCCATCACATAAACAGTTCTGCAGTGTAACAGATACAATGTTGATCACGTAGAATTGAAAGGAAAACTACATTTTTAGGTTGAAGAGGTAAATTTATCCTATAAAATAATTCACTAGAAGTGTATTTATATTCCATCAATTTAAAAATATTTTTCATACATAAACAGTCATTAATTTTTAAGGACTGTGGAAAAATTTACCTTTTCTAATTCAACAAAAAAAAATCTGTGTTGATGCTAAGATACATAATCTGTAAAGTAAAATCTAATGTATTTCTAAGAAAAGTTAGATGTGAAGGAAAAAAAGCCTCAAATCTGGCCCATACTTCCTTTGAATTTTTACTCTGGATCCACATCAATTAAGGCTATATTAAAATTACACACGAACACAGCCTTGTGAGCTGGAGCGGTGACAGAGGACACAAAACTTCACTCTTAATGCTCACTCTCTCAGATAACAAACATTCGCAACTCAGATAAATGAAATAACATTCCATTCCTTTTATAAACGTAAGCATATATCTAAATTCTGGTGGAAAAGATGTGATTATATAGTTTTAAAGGTATTCACAACACAGATAAACACACACAAAGAATTTCCACAGACAGATTCTATTTTAACAGAAGTCCTCCCATCAATCATGCTGGAGAAACGGGTGACCGCTATCCTGGTAAACAGTATGTATTGTGCATTTTAGATGCTTTCTGCCTTGGCTGTGCACCATGGAATCCGTTCGCACTGAGGAAGGGTCCTTGACTGGTAGATCAAGTGTCTTATTGTATTTCCTTAATTCATTCTGTCTGGAAGAAGATGTCAGCTGTGTTGCAGGGAAGAGAGAATTTCAAAGGCCTCAGTCCCCACCAATAAAGGCCAAGGAATGGCTTTTGAATAGATTTGTCAAGGCAACCCTACTGTTCTGGGACCAGAGAGAGCAGGGATAACATAAAGGAAGGGTTTGCTGTATGAGATTACAGACTCAAGCTCACAAAGCAAGGCAGATTTTTCTAAGAAACAGTAGATCAATGAAACGATTGAACTGTGTTGGGAAAAAAAAAACCATGAAAACAAACACATCTAGTAATGTTCTTAAATGCTTTCACTCTCTTTATAATTAAAACAGATAAAATTTCGTATTTTTCATGTCTGACAACGCCCGATGGTTGGAATGGAGATAAAGTTCTATCATGCGCACTTCTCATCTTAATTAGCAGCTGAACATAAAATTACACAAGGTAAGAGAAGCAGAAATTATAAAAGAAATAGGGTTTTAGAAGATAGTTCGTACATTGGAAACAAGGAAAATTAATATTACCATTGATAGACTAGCACATCAGAGAATGTGAGATAATGCAGACGAAGAGCACACAATTAGCCATCTTTTATATACAACGTGACACCGCTTGTAAGAAATAAGTATTCTCCAAAGCAGTGTCAAGATATGTAAATGAATGATTTGTTTTATCATTCATCACGGCCTCTAATAAATTCAAAAATCATGACTTCTATAGGTTCTAAAATTAGGCTCCCAGTGATACAGGGGGTTAGCTTCAATGAAGAATGACTTTCCCTTTCTCTCTGCTTCTCTTAAACAATTCAGTCTCTTCAATGACAGCAATTAGCACTACCAACAGACAGGCAGCGATTAGGTATATATTTTAATTATTATTCATCCTACTAGTGCCTCCAAATCTGATGAAAGTTGGCTATCACCCAGGCGATATGCCAGTCTTAATACGGATCACCTGCATCTCACATGTGCAGAACTGTGCCTCACCCAATTTTCTAGTGTTAACAGAAGAGATGGCACATTATAATCTTTAGACAATTAGTCATCTTTCTAAAATGACTTTTAAAAGCTGACTCAAACTTTTGTCCATTTTTAAAAAACAGATCACCGCTGGCTCAAATGTTGAAAGAGAAATACAAGCTGCCACTTTATGACTCTGAGATTTCAGTTCCATCTCCCACATGATGAAAGCTTTCATCTCTCCTGCAAAATCAGGACAGGGAAGATGCCTATAGCTAAAAGTGAAGACGTCAAATGTCTTGTGCAACAGCAAGTACCTATGCAGGATCGGAAAGGATGGAAACCAAGCTTGAGGGGTGTGTGTGCACATGTGAGTGTGCACGTGTGTGTGCTATCTGTGTGTGTCATTCTGCATGTTGCATTTAAGTTTTACTAAGAAAAGTATAGAGAAAGCAAGTAAAACAAGTTAAAAATGTTTGCAATATAAAAACGTGAAATAAAATGACACAAGCTTTGAAATTTGTAAGCTAAGACGTAAAGAGATTACTCATGAATTTAACCTGCTTGAACCGTATCTTCTCACATGTACCTCCCTGAGATGTGTTTCTATTGGTTAAAAACCAAATTTGTGTTCAAGCTGTTCTAATGCTTATGTCCCCCTCTCCTTAAGTCCCCAATTGGCCCCTACTCCTGTTCTTCACAGGGGATGGGGGATCCTGGGTGGCCACAAACTAGGAAAACTACCTGAATTTCAGACATAATAATATTAGCTTCCAAGATCTTACTCTCTGATGCACAGAATACTCAAGAAAGTGAGTTAGAGCAGAGGCACCAACAGTGCTATGCTAAGATTCAGATGTGACACCCTAAGCAAAGACAGGAGTCCATGGCCAGAGGCAAGATAATGGGACGGATCACTTAACTAGCATGTGTGTGTCCACAGGAGAAAACGAACGCAACATAATGAATGCTTACAAAAGTTAAGTGTTTCAGTCTAAAAGGTTTCTTTTGCCAAGATTATGATCTTGCAGATCTTTGTGGCTGTAAATTTTCCTTTGGAAAATCCATAGCGCGGGGACTGGTAACAGGAACATAAGTGCCTATTCACCACAGTGCAGAGTGACATGCTTTGACTTGTACCAAGGGTGGACAACATTTGTGCAGACCTGGAATTAATTTTTGTCTTTATCTTGTTTAATTTTAAATTTAATTTTGTGTGTGTGTGCATGCATGTGCATGGACTGCAAGTGTAGGCCTTTTAAGAGTTGGTTTGCTCTTTCCACCTTGGAATCTGGTGATTGAGGTCAGGACGTCAGGTTCGTGTAGCAAGTTCTTGTATCCACTGAGCCATCTTGTCATGAAATGGATTTGTAAGTTAAAAAGTTTGTGTGTGTGTGTGTGTGTGTGTGTGTGTGTGTGTGTGTGTGTGTATGTGTGTGTGTGATGTGTATGCAGGTTTCCACAGAGGCCAGAAAGTATTAGATATACTGGATAGAATTGGAACCATAGCTAGTTGTAGCTGCTTTGAATGGCTGAGCCATCTCTCCATCCCAATACAGAGGTGAAGATGGAGAGGGTAGACATAGGAAGATCTGTGTGTGTCTGTGTGACTACGATCAAAACATAGTGTTTGAAATTATCAAATAATAAGATGCTAGTAAAAAGACTGTAGAATTTGGTATGTTATATCTGAAAAGAAAAGAAGATAAGAGCTAACTCTGTGCAAGATATTAGAGAAGCTTGATTTACTGGTTGAGTTTAGGTTTTGATGATTTCTGTTTATTATACTTGCATGCATTGTAATTATGGTCTTAAAAACTAATCTTTAATATGGAGGTTTTGTGCCTTAAACATGATCATGTACCATAACCAGCTTATGTTTCTAGGGCCTTGTGGTGGTTTGAAATGAAATGGAAATGGCCCCCCCAAAGGGAGTGGCACTGTTCAGAGGTGTGGCCGTCACTGTGGGGGAGGACTTTGAGGTCTTCTGTGCTCAGACTACTCCTAGTCTTACAGAGTACTTCCCGTTTCTGTAGGACTCTCAGCTCCTTCTTTAGCACCATTATCACCTGTACGCCATGCTCCCAGTCATGATGAAAATGGACTAAACCTCTGAAACTCTAAGAAGCTAGCTCAATTAGATGTTTTCCTTTATAGGAGTTGCCATGGTCACGGTGTCTCCTCACAGCAACAGAAACCCTAACTAAGACAGGCCTACAGTCAGAGTCGAAGGGTATCAGGGAGGGTATACATGAACTGTATTGCTGGCTTGGCTACAGACTTTCAAGTCAGGGCATATCACACCCTCAGCATCAACAGTACAAGAACCTCACAAGTGCCTTTAAGGTCCCTTAACACACTTTTCAGTCCTCCTTGTGGCTTAGAATCCACTGTTGGTCTTCATCTGAAAAAAGTTTCAGTTGGAGGGATTGCTAAAGCAATATTCTTTGACCTTTTTTTTTAAGGAAAAAAAAAGGTATTTTAAAATTATAAGATAAAAAATTTAATATTTAATCTGTTGTTTGCTAAATTAATAGGCCTGAAATATTAAGAGTTTCATAGTAAAAATGCTTAGTATAAAAAACTTTATCACATTAATTTGTTGCTTATGAGATAAACTAAACCATGCCTTTATCAGTCTTTACTATAATAGAAATGACTAAGCAATTGCCAGTATTGTTTTATTTTCAAATTTAAGCCAGAATTTGGTAAAACAATGAAGTTAGTAAACAGGATAAAATTACAGAGGCACCCTCTTCTGTAGCTACAAATCTTTATTAGGAGGAAAGATAGTTTACAAATATTTTAACCTTTTTGTGTGTAGGTTTATGTGAGAGCATGTGCGTGTGTATGTGTGTGTACCTTTGTCACATGGACTGACTTTCATAAAGAACTTCGGATGTAGAAGGGATGCACAGGAGAGATTACTGATGCATATGCTCATTACTGACTTATTTCCATGAAGCTAATGTCAAATTCTTATGATATCAGCAAGGTAAATATAAACAGAAATGAGTTTTCAGCTAGATGTCTGTAACAGGATTAATGGACTAACAAGCTGAAGATTTTGAAAAAGACAGGGGTCATGTTTGGTAGATCCTTGTTAGTTTTCAGACTCAGCAGGGACACGCAATAAGCAGCTTCCCTTGATGTAGGGAGGCAGGGCCATGGTCAGTTTGAGTGGCTCTAAAAGTCTCCAATCAGCCCCGCCCTCCAGCCCCGCTTCTACCTCTATTGGCAGTTTGGAGGAAATCAATTTCATTATGGCTCATCCTGATCACATTCCCAGAAGGAAAGGACAGGACTGAATATACGGGAAGCTTCTTTCTGGTAATTAAGTAACTACAATACTATATAGCCAGAAACATTCAACAGGAGTTAACATGAATCATAACATCAAGCCTGTCATCACCTAAAATCCTAATGCAAACTGTATACACACATAATATTCTATTCAGTAGTGGGCAGAAAGGATTCTTTCAAAAAGTTTTGTCTTCTGAAAGCTTTCTTTTATTATTTTAACTGTATCTAGACTTTTTACCCTATCTCAACATTCTGAGAATGTGGGGTGGGAGGCAATATAAGTTGGTGGGGACTCTGGATACAAAGGCTCATGCCCATTAATCTCAGGACCAAACAAAACCATGCCTCACCTCTCTCATCCATTCTCGGATGGTTTTGCCAGCTTCTTGATGCCACACATTGTGAACAGAGTCTGTCAATGCCACAGCAGTCACCTTACTTTTTACATCTGCTTCTCGTTGAATCATCTGTTTTAAAAAGAAAAATAAAACATAGACTCTAATTTTTCTTCCCGATACAGCCTGCTTATTCATAGACAATAATATATTAAAAATGAAAAAAGGCATGCATCTTTGGCTCAGAGTTACTCTTTTCTATTTGAATACAGACCCTATTCTTGTCCATGGATATGAAAAGGCCAACATTTTCTTTCAAAAAGCTAATACCACTTAAGTCTTGGAACGACACAGCTCTATTATTTTCCATGTGGCTTGACAATTCAAGGATTAAAGGGATCACACAGGAATCCCTGAGGGTTTCTTTTATAAATTTCCTCCACCACTTCCTATTTCAGGGAAGTCAGCACCTGGGGTGCACTGTTCGCTCCTCAGGACTGTCTTCTACTAATTTTCAGCAGTGGTACACTGGTGAAGAAAGCGGCCTGGCATTAGTTCTCCAATCTAACTGGCCTGCTTTTTGCCTTGGCCCTGTGACTCCTTGGTGATTTCAATGCTCCCCCAAAACTATTCTCTTTCAGTTAACTGATACTACTTGTTTTCTGTTATGTTTCTTTATGTTAGCAAATGGTTACATTTTAACTTCCCCCTATATTTATGAAGTTATTAACTTCCTGAAAATAAGGATTTTTTTTTTCTGGCTTGAAGATACTATTTCATCAGTGGCCAGCCAGATAAGAATATGGAAAAGTAAAAAACAACAACAACAAAAAAAGTATACCAAATGAAGCAAAAGCTACTTCAATCTGTGAACACTGGACAGCCTGATGTGGCATATTAAAATGTAGGAAAACATAACAAAAATTAAAGCCCACATTCGAGCACAATGCTGTACTTCTACCGGTGATCCCACATTGAAGAAAAAAAAAAGACACGTTCTGCATCTCCACCATTTGCTCTTAATCCCCATGAATTGTCCACCAAAAACATAATAGCATACTTAACAAAAGGGAGAAGAGTGAATGGTGAAGAATGCTCATGCAGAGAACACTGCAGCCCACAAGTCCAGACTGGAGATGCTCGCCCATATTCTGAACTCAAAAACCAATCCCCTTCTCAGATTAAACTCTGCATCTTCATACCTATTAATGAAAACTACCTAAAAGCACCTAACTCACTGCTAAAGTTGCCTCAGAAGCATTTTTGCACCTAAAACTTTTGTATTTTGGTGTGCCTATAATTTTTCTTTTCTCTCCTTCCTTCCTTTCTTCCTTTCTTCCTTTCTTCCTTTCTTCCTTCCTTCCTTCCTTCCTTCCTTCCTTCCTTCCTTCCTTTCTTTTTTCTGAGACAGGGTTTCTCTGCGGCTTTGGAGCCTGTCCTGGAACTAGCTCTTGTAGACCAGGCTGGCCTAGAACTCACAGAGATCCGCCTGCCTCTGCCTCCTGAGTGCTGGGATTAAAGGCGTGCGCCACCATCGCTCAGCCTGTGCCTATTTTCTATAACAACAAGATACTAAAATTAATATTGATATGCAATACCACAGTTACAGGAAAACACCCCCTGCATTAGCAGTGTCTTAAAGGCTTAAATCATATAACAATTCAGTTAAATGCTATTATTAGTTAATAACGTGTATGCTACCTTCTTTAAATTATTTTTCATTGAATTAGTATTGCCATTAGAATATAAAAGAATGATTCATCATCAGACAGTTAGAAAAATTACAGAATAGTGAATCCATCTGGCTAAGGAAGAAATTTTATGTCCTTACTCTCATTTCCTAAACATGAAAACAGAAAGAGAGTTCAAGCAATTAATAAGGTTACAATTTAAGAACATATCCTTTTTTGATATTCTCAAAAGTTCTGACCTGGGTTTTACTGTGGTTGTTGCTACCATATACAGATTTGCTTAAGGTATTATCTGAAGACATTAAATCTGACAGTCATTTGTAAAATGAAATAAAATTAAGTATTGAAAAGGCTAAGGACTTAGTGCAAATGCTAAATGTCTGGGGATTAAAATTCTACAAACTGGAATGATGCAAAGTTGTGAGGTGAATGAACAGAGAACATCCACCAGGCGGACACTTTACACACTTGATATGCTCATGTGCAACCTTTCTTTACATCATATTCTAGGCCACAATGGCACAGCTATACAGTTCTGTAAAATGTGCTTTGCAGGTTACAAATCAATGTGATATTCACATTTAGAAATGTAGAATGGCCAAATTCCTCAAGATCTTAAAGAGAAACTCACGTTAAAAATATCAACTATTTTATCTTTAGATGGCAATAAATCAATGAAATCTCTTAATTTTCAGTCTATTTACTTCTGTTTCATCATGGCTGCAACAAACTCAGCAGTGGTGGACTCCCTGTGACTGCCGTTTCTGCTCAAGCCAGCACTTTCACACTTCTGGCTTGGTTTCAGTCCCCCCCCCCCCCCCCCCCCCGCCCCTTCACTCCTCAATGCTGTATGAAAGCTAGGAAAACAATGACGGTAGAGTGGAGACTGCTCCCTAGGAAACTAGCCCAGAGGTGTTTAAGAAACAGATCTTAGGAAGAATATAGTAAAACAATCAGTGGAGCACAGTTGGAAAGGAAAATAAGTTATAGATTATCATTTATAACACAGTAATGTGTTGGGAACTCCTGAAATCTGGAAAGGAAACAGACAATCACTGAAGCTCTTCATGCCCATCTAAGATGGAAACACTGGTACTTAATCAGAATCCACACACACAAGCAGTGTGAATTTATGTCCATGAGTAGATTCTCAATGGGACCGTTAGTCTCTAAAACTGGCAAAGCCCTGCAACGTCAGTCTCCACAAATTCTTGAATGAATTATGAGGAACTTACTTAGCAATACCTTAGGATAATCACAGTTAGGATCATTTAACATCCATAACCAGTCTTTCAGAAAGAAACAATGCTATCTGCTATCTCATTTCAGTTCATATCAACTTCACTCAACAAAAATAATAAAATTTATGAGCTGGGTGGAGGTGGTGCATGCCTTTAGTCCTAGTACTTGAAGGCAGAAGCAGGTGGATTTCTGTGAGTTTGAGGCCAGCCTGGTCTTCAAGAGTTAGTTCCAGGACAGATTCCAAAGTTACAGACACACCCTCTCTCAAAAACAAAACAAACAAACAAAGAAAAAAAATCAAAATCAAAAAAACTCAGGGCCAGAAGGTTTCAGTGCAGAATTCTACCAGAATATCAAAGAAGACCTAATACATATACTCTTCTAATTGTTCCACACAATAGAAACAGAAGGAACATTGTCAAATTCTTTTTATGAGGCTACAGTTACCCAGATACCAAAACCATACAAAGACTCAGCCAAGAAAGAGAATTACAGACCAATCTCACTCATGAACATTGATGCAAAAATACTCAATAAAATACTGGCAAACTGAATCCAAGAACACATTGAAAAAAAGAAAAACATTCACCATGATCAAGTCGGCTTTATCCCGGAGATGCAGGTATGATCTGACATATGAAAATCTACCAATGTAATCCATCATATAAATAAACTTAAAGGAAAAAAACCCCATATGATCTTCTCAGATGAATGCTGAAAAAGCATTCAACAAATTCCAACACCCCTTTATGATAAAGGTCTTGATGAGATCAGGGATACAAGGTACATATCTAAATATAAAAAAAGGAAAAAGCAATATCCAGCAAGCTGATAGCCAACATTAAATTAATAGAATCTCAAAGCAATTCCACTAAAGTCAGGAACAAGACAAGGCTGTCTAATCTCTCCATATCTACTCAACATAGTTCTTGAAGTTCTAGCTAGAGAAATAAGACAACAAAAGGAGATCAAGTGGATACAAATCAGAAAAAATGAAATCAAACTTTTCTATTTGTAGATAGCATGATAGTATATATAAATGGCCCCCAAAACTCTACCAGGGAACTTCTACAGCTGATAAATACCTACAGCAATGTGGCAGGATTCAATATCAACTAAAAAAAAATTAGTAGCCCTCCTGTATACAAATGATAATGAAGCTGAGAATGAAATCAGAGAAACATTACCTTTTACAGTAGCCACAAATAACAAAAAATATCTTGGGGTAACACCAACCAAAGAGGTGAAAGACCTGTTCTACAAAAGCTTTAAGTATTTGAAGAAAGAAATTAAACAAGATATCAGAAAATGGAAAAATCTCCCATGCTCTTGGATAGGTAGGATCAACATAATAAAAATGGCAATTTTACCTAAAGGAATCTTGATTCAATGCAATTACCATCACAATTCCAACACAATTATTCACAGACCTTTTAAAGAATAATAATCAACTTCATATGGAAAAACAAAACAAAACAAAAAATAACAGGATAACCAAAACAATCCTGTACAATAAAGGAACTTCTGGAGACATCACCATCCCTGACATCAAGCTCTATTATAGAGCTACAGTAATGAAAACTTTTTTTTATGCCTTTTAATGGCATAAAAACAGACAGGTTGACCAATGGAATCAAATTGGAGACCTGGATATTAATCCACACACCTATGAATGCATGATTTTTGACAAAGAAACTAGAATTAAACAAAAAAAGCATCTACAAGAAATGATGCTGGTATAACTGGATGTCAACATGCAGAAGAATGCAAATAGTTCCTTATCTAACCCCATGCACAAAACTCAAGTCCAAATGGATTAAGGACCTCAATATAAATTCGACCACAATGAACCTGATAGTAGAAAAAGTAGAAAGTACTTCAATGCAGGGGCACAGAAGACCACTTCCTAAATATAATACCAATAGCACAGACACTGAGAGCAAGAAAAACTAAATGGGACCTCCTGAAACCGAGAAGCTTCTGTAAAGCAAAGGACAGGGTCAATAAGACAAAAAGGCAGCCTACTGAATGGTAAAAGATCTTCACCAACCCCACATCAGACAAAAGACTTATCTCTAAAATATATAAAGAACTCAAGAAATTAGATATCAAAATTCCAAATAACTCAGTTAAAAAATGGGGTATAGGCCTAAACAGAGAATTTTTCAAATAGAAGAATTTCAATCGGCTGAAAGACACGTAAGGAAATATTCAACATCCTTAGCTATCAAGGAAATGCAAATCAAAATGACTCTGAGATACCATCTTACATCAGCCAGAATGACTAAGATCAAAACCACTAAAGATGACTTATGCTGGAGAGGATGTGGAGTAAGGAGAACACTCCTCCATTGCTGGTGGAAATGCAAACTTGTACAAACACTTTGGAAATCAGTACGGCAGTTTCTCAGGAAACTGGGAATCAACCTGCCTCAGGACCCAGCAATATCACTCTTGGGCATATATCCAAAGGATCATACTACAAAGACATTTGCTTAACTATGTTCATAGCAGAATTGTTTGTAATAGCCAGAACCTACAAACAACCTAGACACCCCTCAACCGAAGAATGGATTTTAAAAAAATGTGGTACATTTACACAATAGAGTGGTAAAAAACACTCAGCAGTAAAAAACAATGACATCTTGAAATTTTCATGCAAATGGATAAAACCAGAAAAAAAAATCCTAAGCGAGTTAACCCCGACCCAGAAAGATGAGCATGGTATGTACTCACTCATAAGTGGATACTAGCTGGAAAATAAAGCACAAGGAGCCTATAGTCCACCACCCCAGAGAAGGTAAGTAACAAGGAGAACCCTACAAGTAGCATATAAAGATCTCCCTGGGAAGGGGAAATAGACAAGTTCTCCTGAGAAAATTGGGAGCATGGTGGTGGGGGAAGGGAGGGAACAAGGGGTGACAGGTGAGAAGGAGAAGAACTTGAGGGAACAGGATAGTCAAGACAAGGAAAGGACAGAGACAGAGAGCAAGTGAAGAGATGTCTTGATTGAGGAAGCCATATGAAACGAGCAAGAAACCTAGCACTGGAGAAATTCCCAGGAATTCATAAGGATGACCCCAGCTAGGACCCTAAGCAAAAGTGGATAAAGAGCCTGAACTGGCCTTGTTTTATAGTCAGATTGATGAATATCTTAAATTCACCACAGCAACTGATGGGAGCAGAGGTAGAGACCTGCAGCGGAGCACCGGGTAGAACTCCCAAAGTCCAAATGAAGAGTGGGAGGAGTGTGAATATAAGCAAAGAGGTCAAGATCATGATGGAGACACCCACTGAAACAGCTGACCTGAGCTAATGAGGTGTGGGAAGTCCTTCTATGTTTTGCTTTTATTGGTTAATGAATAAGCTGTTTCGGCCAGTGGTCTAGCAGCATAGAGCAAGGTGAAAGTTCCAAGAGGAGGAGAAAGTCAGCAAGGTCAGGGAGAAGCCATGCAACCCCTCTCAAGATGCCAAGCCAGATGCTGGGTGGAACTTTAACTGGGAAGCTACATGTGATACACTGATTAATAGAGATGGGTTAGTTTAGGATATAAGAGCTAGCTAAAAATATGCTTAAGCTATTGACCAAACAGTATTTCAAATAATATAGTTTCTGTATGTTTATTGTGGGACAGGGTGGGACAGAAACATCCCTCAACACTGATAGGAGCTAACCAACTCTGGCCAGACAGGAAAGGAACCAGCATAGGACCAACACAGGCCATCTCAATATGGGTGACAGTAGTATGCCTGGGGCAGACCAGACTGCAGGCCACTGGCAACGGCACCAGGATTTATCCATACTATTTATACTTTTGGGAACCCATTCTCAGCCTAGCTATAGTAGGGAGGGCCTTGGACCTTCCCCAAAGCAATGTGCCTTACCGTCTCTGAGAAGTGGATTGGGGGTAGGGTGGGAAGGAAGGAGGAGTGAATGGAAGGAGGAGAGGGAGTGGAAACTGGATTGGTATGTAAAATGAAAAAAGATAGTCTTTTTTGCCTTTTGTAAAAAATAAAATAAAAATAGAAACAATGTAATCAACTCAATAACAAATACTTTGAAGAGGTCAAAAGCATGTGCCATGTGTACTTGGGTTCACATTACTCACATTTTTGATGGGGCTGAAATGAAATGGGGAACCCATTTATTCCTACCTTCCTACCAAGGTACATTGAAAGTCTTAGGCAACAACAGCCAGACTGATGATGGTCTTAGAAGATCATGTGGCAAGATGAAGATCGGTGGGCCTGGGTCAGAAGCTGTTACCCTTCCTTCTCCTGCACTTTCCTGAAACCTCATTTACTTTACCATGTTTCTCCAAAGCCCTTACTGATACTCTTTTCATAAACCACTGACCAAAAGGTTTGTTTCCCTTCAGAAAGGATAAATTTAGACTTTTCCCCAGATCTAATGCTTCTGGAACATTACAATGAGCTTTTTTTTTTTTTTAATTTCCCAGAAATGAAACTGCCAATGTAGCAACATGGCCATTGTGATCATGGGATCACTGAAGTGGTGGTTATTTACACACATGGACTCTGAGACATTTCACCATGGGTAGGACTGCTGGTAGTTCACAGCTGCAGGGGAAAAGGGTGCCATTTTCTTCAGTAAGCCATGAAAGTAGGAGGCAACTTGTTGGGATGAACAGTTTCAGCAGAAGAGGAAGAGAAATTAGAGAAAGAACAGGGAAAGAAAACTATTTAAATTCATTATATACATGTATGAACCTGTCAAAGGATCAAAGAAATGGGAAAATTAATGCAATTTAAATTAAGGCAAAGACATGTCTTGATTTAATTTGAAGCGGGAAGAAGCTGGTGTCTTAAGGACGTCCTGCTGTGAAGTTTTTAGCATATCTTTCATTCTGGATCTCAGATTTTGGGAATTAACCTCCAAAAAGAACTCCCACCTTAAAGGAGGGGTTCTGAACCGGGATGAGCTGACTCTAACACAAAATAAGTCATGATTTTACTTCCTGCATTTCTGGCCTTCAGGACATTTACTTGTCCTCAAGTTCTAAAGTCAGGAACCCTCCGGAAAGAGGGCATTATGGGTTGGGTGTAGGGTGTGTCCAAGCATGTGCAGGGGCATATCTACATTTTTAGAAAAAAGTGTTTTAAATGAGGTAAATAATTTAAACGTCTTCTGTCAGAAAATGTATGCCTTATTTTAACATTATGACATGTGTTACACATATGTACTGAGGGTTACAGCATGTGAATGTCTTGTACAGGAAACAGTATCTGAAAGGAAATCAAATCATGCCGGTTCCTCCCAATTAGGATCTGACATGACTACAGTGTACAGCAGCAATGATCATGACTACTGTGTGAGCATGGGGTGAGCATGGGGACGTCTGCTCTGGTTGGCAGCACGTGTGTATATAAATAGAATAGATCCCTCTAGAGATCCACTGGTTAAGAATTCAGATTATGAAGTTTCCAAAGTTCGAAGAGTACTAAAAGCTACTACCATTCATCCTTTTAACTCTGATGCAGTCCATCTTCTTGAATATAGCTGGTATACGGTCGGCTAACCATCACTATCTCACCCAGTCCTCTTACCACTTACAGTCATCCTGGATGCTCTCTATCAAATGGCATTCCACCCTGGGTACCACTGTGCCAATCAAACAGCACTGGATTTGGGAATCTTTGCTGCTATACCAGTGACAGAGAACTTTTCTTCCTTCTTTCTTTTGGTTAATTCTAACCCAGTAACATACAACTCACAACACAATGTCTGTGCTTGAACATTCCATTTTCATCCTGTCCTCCAGGGCGCTGATCTGCTGGGGATGATAATGAGATACACAAACTTCAGTGGATGAAATGTGAAGACAAAACTGTCCAGCAGGAGATTCAGACCAGAATCATATTTAGCTCTCACAGTTCACACTTCAAATATGCATTTCCTATTTTTATGAAATAGAAGTTATCACATAAAAAGTGTGCATAACTTAAATTGAAAACTTAAGAGTCAGATTCCCAAGAATCAGATACTTGCTTTGGCCAATTCCAGGAAAGATACCTTAACCAAGTTATTTTGACTTTTTTCTGTACTTCAATTTTATCATGAGCGTATCAATGGAGACGGTAAATGTGCTTCACTTACAGGCATTTGCCTACTAGATGGGAAAAAGCAGCAGCAGCAGCAGCAGATAGGCCATGCAGCACACATAGGTGAGCCGCGCTGCACCAATGCAAACTGAGTGCTCCCTGTCTGGACTCCGTTCTGTATTAGTGCTCAGTCCAGAAATGCATTTAATGACAAAAAGTACTTTCCAAAAAGTCCTTCCATAAGAGAAACTCCATGTAGGGCTGCTTGCATTCTTGACTCAGTGGGGCAGTACTTCTATAATGGCATGGTTCAGTGGCAGGAAAGTGCTAATAATTATGTCCTCTTAAAAGCCTGTACTCAGAGGACAAGAGCAGTCACAGTACCAGGCACTGGAGTGAGAACAGAACTGCTGGGCAGCACGGTGGCAACATGACTTTCCTAACACTTGTAAGGCCTTTCAGGATGACTGGACATGGCAAGGAAGTGTAGCCACACATGTAGCCAAGGCAGGGAAAAAAAAGAGTCCCTTTATTCTTTTGATACAGAAGCAGCATATCTATATTTTCCTTAGGATAAGCCCTGAGATATAAAGTATGTCCAGAGGAAGGCAGTATAGTGTTGTAACTGAAAGCAGGCAGCAAGCAAAGCATGTGCAAAGTATTGGTTTTATTTTTTAGTTATGGTTGAAGCTTGTAAAATCCCTCACATGAAAACAACATTGGTCACCTCCCAAGGAAATGAAGGACGAGGCATTTTACGACAGACACAATGGTGCTAGCTGTTAATGACCTCCACTCTCACACTCACTTCCACGTCCGACGCACACTTCCTTTGAGCTATGACATCAACACACTCTTCAGTGACAAAACTCATGCTGAGGGAGAAAAATTTTGAAGGATCATAAAACTAGTAATCTGTATTTCCACCTCTTCAAATATATAAAGTGATTTAGTCTTGCTAACATATTTTTAAGAGAAATCATTTGGCATAAATAGGATGGCCACACATTCCCACTTTTACAGGGGAGTCGGGAGTGGCTCTGTTAAACTGTTGCAAGCAATAGTACTCTTTTCACTAAGTACGTGTTCTGGACAGTTGTAACATAAACGGGGCTGGCTTGTTCAGGTTTTCTATCCTGCCCAGTACCCCACAGCCGGCAAGCCCCCAAAGAAAATCACACAGAGATCTCTATAAGTTATAAAGTTGATTGGCCCATTAGCTCAGTCTTCTTATTAGCTCTTGTAGCTTATATTAAACCATTATTCTGATCTATGTTAGCCATGTGGCTCAGTACCTTTTTTAGCGGGGCAGATCACATCCTGTTGCTTCAGTGATCTGGGCAGGAATGGGGGGAATCAACTTCCTCCTTCCCAGAATTCTCCTGTTCTCATTGCATCATTTCTACTTTCTGTCTGGTTTTTCCACCTATACTTCCTGCCTGGCCAATCAGCATTTATTTAAAACATGATTGTCAAATACAGACAATTCTCCCGCTAGACAGTAGCTAATTTGGTTATAGTATTATAACACAGATAGTAAAAATTACTCTACTTATTGGTAAATCTATAAGCTGACATCCCACTGAATGCTTAACAATTTAAGTATTACTCCAAGCTTACATAGCTAATAGGACTCAGTGGGTTTAAAAAGAACACATGAAATTGAGAGGGAATATTGGATAGTGGGGAAGAGAAGAAACTGGAAAGGAGGGAATGGAGGGTAGATTTAACCAAAAACACATTATATGCTTGTGTAAAATTCTTAAAAAGAAAAAAAGAAAAGAAAAGAAACCCTGTTGGAAAATAAATGGCAAGTCCCCAAATCCAAGAAACAGCAGGCCTCAGCGCTTGCACAGCCCCTCAAAGGAGACATGCAAGCTCACACCCTGGGCAGGTAAACATGGCCAGCTAGCTGGGTCTCCACGCAGCAACAGGATGCGACAACATTTTCTTTTCCTGAACTTTGAAGCAACCTCTGCCTGATTTCAGGAAGGAAAAGCTCTCCAGAGGCAAGGACACCAAGGGACAGGGCCTGTACACGTTAAGTTTTTGGGTCCCATGCATTACGAACATAAGTCACAGGTAACGAATGGCAAACTATGATTTATTAATGCAGGCAGTCAGAAGAGAGCAGCAATAACTTCCTTTTCCTTTCCTGCCTAGACCATGCTGCCACGTGCAGGCTTCTGAAACCAGAAAAAGAAAAGAAAATATATGCTATGAGGGGAAAAGATAGTAACTGAAAAGATACTCTATGAATCAAGAAGATAGCTACCTAGCATGCCTTACATCAGAGTGAATTAAACTGTGAGGAAACAAAAGAATGCCAGTACTAAGTAAATGGCTTGAGAAATGCTCAAATGGCTGATTTGATTAAGAGGTTTGGTTTTATAAGATAGACCACAGAAGGTAAGACACTATATAACACAGATTTGGCAATTATACTGAATGCATATTAAAAGGACATA
This sequence comes from Alexandromys fortis, assembly GCF_014885135.2. Classification (NCBI taxonomy): domain Eukaryota; kingdom Metazoa; phylum Chordata; class Mammalia; order Rodentia; family Cricetidae; genus Alexandromys; species Alexandromys fortis. Next base: position 729,352 of record NW_026068085.1, read on the forward strand.
TTATAAGTGAGAAATAAACACTGTCAACCTCCAAGTGTATGTAAGGCAGTCTTAGCAAGAGAGACATTTAAATGTTGGGATTAAAAATGATATATTTACTAAAACTTTGTGAATTTATTTGATACTAAGAAATTCTAACACAAATCACTTCATATTTATAATATCCATTTAAAATCAGTTCTGAGCTTTTATTGATTGATGTCTTCTAGAAATACATAGGTACACTATTAAGTACTTATTAGTCTATAAGCACTCAGGGAATACCAATTATTCAATGGTTTAAGAATTTGCAGAAGAGCATACACTGCTATAGATTGAGGAGTGGCCGGGAACATTCACTGGGAGCAGGGTGACAGTCGTCAAGGTGCACAGCGTCACACGGTCTTTTCCTTTAAGAATATATAAACCTGCTGCTGAGTCTGATGCCTGAGTTCAATCCCTGAAACCCATAGAAGGAAAAAGCTGATCCCCACAAGTTGTTCCGTGACATCCATATGTAATGTTATGTATGGCATACACACCCCATACATATATACATACAGAAAAAATAATAATGGAATACAAATAAAATTCAAGATTCTTATTACCTATACTGTTTTAGATATACTTTGATCGTGAACTCTGTTATATGCCATGAACAGAAACAAACCGTATTCTCATTTATAAACTGTGTAATAGATGTTTTATGTCCTGTAGAAAGACTTCACAATTTAGGAGGGAAATGGATCCATATATGTTCTGTATAGGTCATTAGTTGAGTATACACATACATATATCTCATTTCACAGAAACATTTTTTTCAGTGTGGAAAATTGCTTTAATATTTAATAAGTGGTAAATTACATGTATATCATGGAACTTTTTTCTTTCATTGAAAATAGTTTTTTTCTCACACAATATATTTTAATGAGTTTCCCCTTCCTCTTCTCATCCCTGTTTCTCCCTACCTCCCATTCATCCAGATCCACTCCCTTCTGTCTGTCATTAGAAAATAACAAACTCCTAAAAGATAATAATTAAATGAAAATATAGCAACACAAAACAAAAGCTAACACATTGAAATTTGGCAAAAAAAGAAAAGCCCAATAAAAGGTACAAGAAATAGACTCCTCTGACTTATGCATTCTATAATCACATTATGATTTAAACTGTGGATGTCTAATAGACCAAATAGATTTCTCTCAGATTTAAGTCATTTCACGGTCTCACACATATTATCTCACTAAATTTTGCATTATTCCCCATGTAAAGATCATGAAAAAAATACAAAACGAAAAAAATAAGGTAGGTAAATTACAAGTATTGACTGTTGAAAAGCAAACAAAAATTTCAAACTGCATTCTGTAAAGCCTAGTGGGAATGGTTTGATTTTCTAAATTTCAAATGGAATGTTGTCAGATAAAGCAAAGTATATCATGCAGGACATTAAAGATCAATCTATATATGACTTCAAACCTGAATGCACTTAAATACACAGTCATCTAAGCTTCTGAAACAAGATCAAGCTTTAGGAGGACAACACATGGCCTGAGAGGTGTCACTGAAGAGTGATCAAGTGACTTTATCAAATTTCAGTTTTCTTCCTTATAATGTAGATAAAACAAAACTGTTTGGAACATTGTTTCTAACTTTTTGCCTCTAAACATCCAAGGTGTCTTCATTTGATCACTTTTCTTCAATGTAGGCTTTGATTTCCACAAGTTAAATAATAGTATCAGTATGGTCTGTATATATGAGGTGGGGATCTCCTGATCAGCTAAGTTAAGCTCCTTTGAATGTTCTTAAAGCAGGATATACTAATAAAGTGTGGATTATTATGATTACTGTACGACATGACAGGCTGACACCCATTTTTAGATGGGTAAAAGATAGCATCATGTAAGTTACCAGCTTCATGTACTATTTGAAAATATTTGAGCAAGGATGTCTAGATGGTTGCACTAACTAGGAACTTACATTAAATATATAAGATTTCTGTTTCTGCTTCAACATTCAAGCAAATACTGTTTTGATAAAACATTCTTATTCAACCAACTACTTAAAACACCATTTAAATGGTGGACTCTGTTAGAAGGAGGCTGCATGTTCTTCCTGGCTGCCTGGCTGGGACTATCTCAGTTGGCAGAGCATGAGACTCTTAATCTCTGGGTCATGGGTTTGGGCCCCATGTTGGGTGCCAATTTGTTGGAAAGAGGCTGCTTGTTCTTTCAGGCTGCCTGGCTAGCTTAGACCCGAAATAATCATACAGAAACTATGCCAATTAAATCACTGCTTGGCGCATTAGCTCTAGTTTCTTCTTGGTTAACTCTTACATATTAATTTAACTCATTTCTATTAATCTGTATATCACCACGAGGTCGTGGCCTACCAGCAAAGTTTCAGCATGTCTATCTCTGGTTGTGGCTCCATGGCATCTCTCTCTCTCTCCTACTTCCTTTTCCCAGCATTCAGTCCAGTTTTCTCCACCTACCTAAGTTCTGCCCTACCAACAGGCCAAGGCAGTTTCTTTCTTTATTAACCAATAAAAGCAACACATAGACAGAAGGACCTCATACACCAGGACCCCATGCCTTGTAGTAGATGATCAACACTAAATGGACTCAGTGGCATCTTTGCAGGTTCTTTGACTCACAATATTAAGTAAGGGCCTTTTATCTTATTTTTGCCTTACAGGTCCTCTGTGTATATATTATGGCTTCCAGTTTGGTTTTTTTTTTTTTTTAAATAGGATTCCTGAGTGAATTTGTTTCTTGTATTTTTTCTTTGGCTTTTTTTTCTTGTTTGGTTGCTTGGTCATATTTGGATTCATTTATATTTCATTTATTTTATTTCATTATTACTCCTAAAATAATTGTTTGTTTTCCAAGGATAGATTAAAAAAAGGTGCAGATCCAGATGGGAGAGGAGGAGGGGAGGAGTTGGGAGGAAAAAAGAGAAAAAACCCATAAACAGAATATATTGTATGAAAAAAATCTATTTTCAATAAAAGAAAAACATAGGCAGCAGAAGAGGCAATATTTGTGAAGTTGTTCAGATTTAAATTGTTCCATTCATTATTAAAAATAAAACTAGTGAAATGGGAGGAGGGGATGAGGTGAAAAATTTGAATGGTATTATTTATAAAGCAATAAAAAATAAAAAATAAATGTGCACTACACTGATCTACAAGTACAGGGAAAATTTAAAGGAGGGATTCAAAACACAATTCTGCAGAAATGAACATTTGAAATATTGTATTTTGAGACAAGGCTTTTGGAAATTTCATTTTTATAGATATCTTATGGTGTCTTGTAGGAGAGAGGCGAGATTGCGTTACACGTGGCTGTTTACTTGCACATCATTTCCTAGATAGTGAGCATGGACACGTACAACATTAGGAAAGAGCACCTCTGAGAACCGTAAACAACAATCACTGCACACTGAGTGTCCTCTGTCGACATCCACTCTAATGGAAAACAGCACAGTGGAGCTCAGCTCACTAACAGAGAGAACCTCAAACCTAGCATTCAGCCATCTGAGTACACTGACAAGTTACACTGAGGAAGGTGACAAGGGGTAAAGGAGAATTTTTCTCTAGGATAGTTTTAAAATTCCATTTTCTTTCATGTGTCCATTCCTTAGCACGTCTTTTGTTTGTGTGTGTGTGTGTGTGTGTGTGTGTGTGTGTGTGTGTGTGTGTGTGTGTGTATGTGCGTGAGGGCACAAGTGTGCAGGTATGTGCATGATTTGGAACCCCTATCCTACTATTAGGAAACTTTTCTGCAAATTCCTATGTCTGAAATAATCCACACAACAATAATCTAAACTAACCACATACTTAGTTTACAAAGTATAAGATATTTAATAAGCATCTGTGTGGACTGTGATAGGAGGCAGCATTTGTTACAGCACACCTTTTGTTAAGCAGCCAATTTAGCCAATATAAAATCCTATAAAACGGCAATGATATAATAAAGAGTCAGTAGTTCACTAATTTAGAAAGTCAATTATATGTCACTGCTTCATATTGGATTAATTACTTCATTTCCATTTTCAGATTTTAAAACAGTTCATGAAAGGTGCCAGATTGACAGTTCTGCAAGCAGAAATTCTTACACCAGTTTTTGCAGAGTTAATAATATAAAAAGCAATATACAAAAATAAAATTACACAGATTTTATATGATGACATTGAAGTTGCACTGTAGATATAAATGACCAAGAGAGAAGCTTTCAGAGAAAAAAAATCTCCAAGCACACAATGGCACGCAAGGAAAGCAGCACATTGCTAGACAGCTTCCAAACTGCTCTTCTAGGAGTAAATACATGAAACAAATGTGGCGATATAGCAACAAAATCTCACTGTGATTGAAGAAGAGAGTGAATGACATTCTAGAGGAGTTCAAAGAAAACTGGATTAAAGAAAGGGTAAAAGTGGCTGTCTGCAGGGAAAGTTCGTGACAACCAGAAAAAAAATCACAAAATGGAGAAAAGCTAGAAACAATGAAAGACCAAGCACAGGAAACAATACAGCAATCCAGTGCTTCTCGAGCTCTTACTCCTTACCCACCCTAATAGAGCGCATCTTGCCACTCCTCACTGTGGGTGTCATGATGAGATCTACCATACTATTTTCTGTCACTGAGTTGTCAGGCAAAGCAGAGCTTCTCTAAGCCCGTCTCTTCCCACACAGCCGTCAGCATACACTATCGTCTATGAGTCCCATTCCTTAAACAAAAAGGACAATAAACTTAGTGCTGGATTTTCCAATAATTGAATTAAAATTTCTCGGAGGTAATTTAATGTTGAAGTCACTTTTTATTAGCTGAGAGTGGTTGGGTTAGAGCCTACTGTTTTAAAATTTACATTCTAATAGTCATGAATGTAGTGTAATGATGTCTCCAATAGTCCAATGAATTTATACGTTAACATCATGAGTTGCTAAGACCAATTAAAATATTAATAATGACATGGCTTCTCCACAACCTCACAAAGAAGAAAAGAATGAAAGGCTGTCAAAGACAGAAAAAATTATCCAACTGTTGTTTGTTTAAAGAGAAAATGGGTGAAGTATGTTAGATGTGACCTGCAGTGGGACAAGGAATCGCATTAGGATGGAATGCCAAGCTCCACAAGCGTTAGGGCTCTGCTCATGCTACCACAGACTGTCCTAACTAAGAGCACACAGCCCAGCACTCTGTTTTCCAGTAATAGGGCAGCAGCAGAGTGATGCACTGTTGTGCAAGTTGTGGGTTGACAGCCACCAAAGCAGTTTATACACATAAACCACTTTAATTCTGCGGACTGAATAGCTGTTGTTTTTGTTCTTTTTCTGATCAATTTGGCAGGTCAAGTCAGTCGAATAGTTTCTTCATGTAGACACTGCCTTACTATGGAAATGAACATGGAAACATTCATCTTTGTCAGAAATTATGTCAAATTATTCAAATTTATTGGTGGATTACAGCAAACATCCCAGCTGATGAACATCGCAGTCATATGCTTTTAGAGAACACGTATGGCTCTGAAAGGATAACATTACAAAGAGCTTTCCCATTCTGAAGCAAGGCATTTGGGAAAAAGATGTGGTCTGCCATTCAAGAGAGTAATTTATTCTAATCATAAAACTTCCAAAGATGTCCAGAACTGTGGGAAATGCAACAGTTCCCCTTTCTGTAGTGCCATGTTGTTTTCACGCTCGCTCTGCATTCCTCCTCTTGGAGAAACCTCATGAAGCTGTCTCTAAGACCATCAGTGCCACCTTCACATTAACACCGTGCCACTGGCTGAGGTAACAAACAGCGCCAGCACAGTCTGATGTCCATGTTATTCTCTGTTATTCTATGCCCAGCCAACGTCTCAAAAATTAATGCAAGTACATCAGGATCTGAAATTAGCTTTTTATAGCCAAAAGCAACATCCTGATAGAGGGAGAAAAAAAACATTATAAATGCGCTGGCATCTGAATACTTGTAGATAGTGCCAGAAAATAGCATTTCACATTATAAAACATTGACTTTGACAAAAGCTGTCCTATACTGATTAATCAGCACTTGCTTATGAACTGATGAGGTGTAGCTAGGTGGCAAGTGTTTTCAGTAAGTGACATATCCATTATCAAAGGTCGCAGATAAACCTGCATTTGCTAATGTTCTTATGATGCCATATTGAAGAAATTAGGAAAAGAAAACAATATGCAACATCTCTCTCAACTTCTTATTAAACTTGAGATTATTTTCTTAGAAATTAGAAAAGTTAGACATTTGTTTATTGTGAAATTTGTGTTATTCGATACACACTTCAAAAAACCCCTTAGTTGCTGGAGAGACCACTCCTTGGGTAAAGTAGTTGTTGGGCAAGCCTGAAGACTGAACTTGAATCCCTGGAGTCTACATACAGTGGAAGGAGACACCAACTCCATAAAGTTGTCCCAGTGACCTTCATAGACATGCTGGGGCACTCACCCCTGCTCAACACTACAAAGATACACAATAATACTAATAAATAATATTTTAATTTTTTTAAAAAATTCAAAAGAAACCACTCTGTGAAATTAATATATGAAGAAATGAATCTAAGGCAATGTCCTTATGCATCTTTTTATAGATACTTTAAAATAATTTCTTATTCAAGTATTTATTTAGGAAAACCTAATCGGGATGCTACAACACTAAGGAACTTTACTTTAAACTGTCCACATGTTCATATTCCAATATCCACTAAGCATTCTGACAAAATTTAAGTATATTAAGAAACTCTTTTTTTGTCACAATACCAAACGCATGTCATAAAACTTTAACATATGCAAGAAAACTTTATCCTAACTACCTATATTAAAAAAACTCAACATCTTTCACCAATAAAGGATGACTGGAATCTCATACACATAAAATCTGGCCAGAGAAAATATGACATGTCAACATATCACATAATATCCTATAACAGATCAAATTCCTCAGCAGAACAGGATGGTATTCTTTTCTATATTCTATTTGGAGAAGGACTATTGGGGGGAAAGAAGGTAAAGGGACTTCTACTGTTTAAGTAGATGAAACACAAATGGCATTTCTGTCCCTTGGGGTTGCAGGAGGTGCCTTGGTCTGAAACCCAAATATTAAAGATTAGAAAGAACATACAGATTCTAAAAGGTGAGTAGAATAAAACTAGTTTCTAAAAATATTTCAAGCTGTAACTGTGAATGGAAAACCTCCAGTTAACTGTGCCGCTTCATCCTTCCATGTGGGCACCACGGCGTAAGCATGGCAGGTCATGAAAGGTAGCACTCACCGCGCTCGTTTAAGGAATTAGTTGAAATAGTAGATTAGATAATGCTTAAAATAGTTTCAGAACACTACGAGTCACTACTAAGCACATGCTAAAGTAACAAATAGGATAACTAAAATAAATTTATATAAGCCAAAGTGCAAATCATGCTGTTTGTGCTCCTCATTCAAATCTTTTGTGTATCATCTCTTGACCTTTATCCAAATGAATCCCACTAACTTTTGAAGGCTTCTCTCACACTCCTTGGCTAGAAGCACAGCTGGCAAGGGATCTAAACCTCATCACTGGACAAACTTGCCCTTCTGGTTTTGCCAAGAATGACATTTCCAGTGGGAAAAAAAGAAGTTACTGTATGGGACACTTGAGACTGTATTTATTTGTCAGATTCTATGGCTCTTCTTCCTTGTGATCACTATATATCAGTGTTAGAAAAAAAAAACGAAAGTCACAAAGACTCAAACCTCCCACAACTCTCTAAATTCAATTGTTAATTAAAGTAAGAGCAAAGTAATCAGCTGAATATTTTTAATTTCATGGAGAAAGACATAACTGAGGATAAGCAGTGCCCCCTAGTGTCCATAGCTACAGACAAGAGGAGCTAAATTGCAAATGTTAGCTATAGTATTAAAATTACATGTGTTATGTGCTATAAATTCATCATTATTCCCAATACCTATTTTAAATATAAAGGTACACCAAACATTTACTTAGTATGGATTTGCATAGTAATGTGTTTGAAGATATACACATGTGTGTGCAAGCAAACACCCCCCGCCCCCCCCACACACCATTTTATACACACTGACCCAGCCAAGATGACTTAAACATTCCAGACAACTGGAACGTTCTGAAGGCCCAGAAGACATCCAGTAGGAACTGCTGGGCACACAATACAAGCAGCATGGCCTAAATGACTAACTGTAATGGCCACGGTGAACGGCAAAGGCTTCAAGCCTACCCCAAGATGCAACTAAATCTGTGGAGTTTTCCTGTTGGTGGTTAAAATAGCTATACTTTGTCGAGGGTGATATTGAAAATGCTGTAACTTTTACTGTGCATTCTAAATACTTAATACTAAATATTAAATAAATAAAATATATCTCTTATTGCAAGAATATATAATTGGCATTTTATGGAATTTAAGTTGGGATATATTTTTCTGATGAATTTAATGCATGGAAAAGCTTAAAAGTTGTATTTAAAGGGAAGCAAGGTACGGAAAGGGTGGCACTGTAGTAAAAAGACAAAGCCAGCTTTTCAGTCTCCGAACTACTTCATTTATCAATAACTTTAAAAAATAACTAATAAATAATGGAAAAAAGTAAAGCACTCATGCAAATAAAAGCATAACAAAAAAGAGATAACACAGGAGTGACAGATGCTACCTCTCAAAGAAATTACTGATGGAAAACTAAGAGGAAAAACTATCGCATAATTTTATTTGCAAAAGAAAAAAATGCAAGGCAAAAAAGGTTCAATGCTATTGAAAGCATTCATTGTATAAGAATCCCACTTGTGAATTACTTTTCAAAACAGAACAATAATGCACATACTAATAGTTTTACAGTTTAAAAAGCAAGAAACATAATTATGCTTTTATGAATAGTCCTATGTGCGTTTCATTTGCTGTTTTTAGGACAAAGGCAGGGAAAATGCACTATTTTATATGGCCTGAAGAGAATGCCCACAAAAATCTTTAAAAGTAGGTGACCATTTAAACCTTTATCATCATCTCGGCTGACATAAATTTAGTGACCTAAATTTAGAGAAATGTTCTAAAATACCAAATGCTACTTTTAAAAAAAAGTTTATCTTTGCTAAAATGATTAGAAATCTCCGGGATTTAAAGACCACCAACAAAAATCCCTTCTCATTTATAACAACATTTAACTAAAGTTCAGAAGGAGACAAAACAAAAGCAGACAATTTTACATTATTTATAATTACAGATTTTTCATGAATTAAAAATTGTGAACTTTCTTACAAAAATCTCTTTAGAAAACGGAATTTTTAAATCATATATCAGCACCAAGAGCCACCTGCTTAGGCAGGTGATGGTGAAAAGTGAAACTTGAGCAGGTAGCAAGCAGAGACTCTGTCTGCAGAGTAGCACTTAAATGCCTGCGACTGCAATGGCCAAACAAGCTAAAACATTACAATAGACACTTGCTACATTCCTTTACATTTTAAATAAAGTTTTGTTTTCGCAGGCATTTAAAGTTTCCATCTTTCATTCAAGTATTGTTGATTTTCAAGTGATGTGAGAATTCTAATAACCATATTAGCTGCCTATATTAAATCTGCAGTACCCAAAAATAAAAAGTCGGCTTCCATAGGCTAATGTCACTAAGACATGCTTTTGAAGACAAACATTAAGAGCTTTTTATTTACCCCAGAAGAGTTTTGTATCGTATTGGTTTAAGGACATATGATGGAATACTCATAATCATGATAGTCCTGCTGTAGAAAAAGGGAAAGGCAAGCAGGCCCGTGCCTGTTGTGTGAAGAGAGAACGGGCAGGTCTGCGGGGCGTGCAGTTAGCTTCTTACACAGCTGTGCAGAAAGTGATCTGGAAGTCTCAGTGTTCCTCAAAGGCTAAAAGAAGCAGAAAGGAAAATGTCCACAATCCATATGCTCACTCTGCTAACTGCATTCCCGGCCCAAGACTACAGGTTTTTTTTTTTTTTTTCTTTTGGTATGATTTTTTTTGGCATGTGGGTTATAAACAACTACCAGGAGAGGAGTCTTATAAAATTCTTCTAAGTGGAAAAATAGTACAACATATAAATAATTTCAAAAGAAGGCATTTCCTTATTGTACTTGCATTTATCCAAATTTCTAATTATTACTCAATTCTTCATATACATATGGGTACAGATTATTTGATAAGAATTTCTATACACTTAAATGAATAACAACTATGTAACAAATAACTGAGCAAAATAAAATCAACAACTCTTAATATACCAATAGCCTCATTCATGAAGATTAAACTATAGAAAATTTTCACAGACGATTCCAAACTGGAAAAAACAAACAGGGTGTAAAGCACTTACTGGTCTTTGGAGAGTATTTCTTTACTAACAGACATTACACAGCATTCTGACCATCTCATATTTACCAACAAAGCAACAGTTTTCTTACTAGCCAATGTCAAAAGGGAAGAAATAGTAATAAAAGGGAGTAAAATATTATACTATTCAGAAATTATGCAATTTTTTTGTTTTTGAATTAATTTTTAAGTTAGCACACAATGTAATAGGTTTTGTTATATCATATTCATGTATAAGTACAAGTACACATACACACACATACACACACATACACATACACACACACACTATGCTTTGTTCGTAGTGCCCACCCCTTCCTCTGGAGCCTCCTCATCCAGTCTCTGCTATTGTATATATTTTTTAGCCTAATAATTTCACAGAAACTATAGTATTTCCTTTTAAACTGAGATTTTTAATGTTTGATATTTCTTATGACTTAAAACTGGAACTTTCACATATAATTCCCAATAACTGTAAGTTTTAAGCATCAAATATAGTAATATTTCTCCAATTTAGGTTTACAAAGAAATTAATAATGTGGTTTAAATCTGGGAGGAAGCAATAAAGCAATTTTGAACAAATTATTTGACAAAATCTCGTTGGTTCATGTACATACTTGCAGCTCTTTGTAGCTGCAATGGATCACTTGGATTCGAGGATTACAGGGAATCTCCTGCAGCCCACAAAGTTGTTGGTTGCACACAGCCATTTTTCTTTTAGCACAGCTAAGGAGAAGTACGCCCCAGCATTAGAATCAGCTTGTTTGATCATACATTAAACACACTTCAGAAGTACGAGTTCCCTCCCACTCATGGCATATTTCATATTGAGACAAGTTCAAGCTACACATGCACTCATTCAGTTATGTACGTTTAGTCGCCGGAGACAAGTGAATTATGTAAGATGATGCACATTCTACTTTATTCAGTAAAAATGTACAAACACTTTATCATTGCAATTCTGAGACCTGCAATTGCACCTGAGATGCCTAGAATGAGAAAACTGCAAGGTTTCCACAAAGTGGTTCAGATGTGAAGATCCGTTTTAAAGAGGTGAAGTGGTTTTCCAGCCTAATATTTTTATGTCTTTTCATTTACATTTTCATAAAAATTTTCCTCAAACTACCAAACAATATTAATGATCAAATGATTAAATGATCAAAGCACCTTTACACTACTTTATAAATCCCTTTTATACTTTATGACTTATGTGCAACCCAATGATTAATAATTTAAAGCATTCTTATTAAGCTCCAATTACACATAAACCTTATTTTTCAATATAAGTTTACATTTCCTAAAATATGTTGTTTACATGAGCAGTAATTCTATTTATGGATATTGACTGGATAGAGGTCAAGGAATTAATGTATATGGTTCTTTAATGCTATAGTTTTTATAGGGCATTTTAAAATAAATGACATTAACAATTTAACAATGGGATCTTTAACATTTTATCCTCAAAGTGTTCAAAACAATTATTAAAAGAGAATTATTATGGCTGAGTGATATTACTGAGGGAATATTGATACCATGTTTTTTCTTTAAGTTTTTAATTTCAATTATTTTAACCATATATAGAAACAATGACCCATTTAATGAAAATAAAACATCATAAAAAGTTATCTTGAGTTTAGTAGGTACTGTTAAGCACGCTTGCTTGAGTTTAGTAGGTACTGTTAAGCATGCTTGCTAAATTCATGAAGGACTTTCAGCATCAGAGTTCATTAGAATTCAGCATCAACAGCCAAAGAATGAAGTTGAGCCATGACACATTTCTGAACTTGCCCAAACTAACCTTCCATGTAACTCAGTGGACTCTGCTGAGACAGTGAGGTCTGGAGAAGGCAGTGCCCCAACTCTGACAGAGGCAAACATTTGTCTGCTCAGTTCCTCAATCCATTAGAAATTGGTTAGAAAGTAATGGGTAGTTTTTGGAAATTAACTATATAGACAAACATGTTGCTGGGCAGACAATATAAATGTTAATTTAAGGAATTGCAAATAACAAAAATTACTAGGTTATATAATGTTCACTGCTCCATTTTTCACAGGTTTGCTTGAGAACTTAATCTCAAACTGAGGCATCTGTGGTAAAGTTATGATATGAAACACATCCTATCAATAACTGATATATGGGTTCTCTTCCAGCATGTCTGTCAGGCTTATATGATCCATGCCAACAGTGCAAAAGCTGCTAAGCAGTGTCAGGAAAGCCACTGTAGAACAGACTCACAGTGGAACAAACAAGGGTACTTATCTTCCTAAAAACATAAAGCAACACACACTTCACTCGAACTAAGACAGAGGGTATTGATCTGCAAATCCTAGTAAATTTTAGATTATGACCACCTTTGGTACCATCTTTAAAGAAAATGGCTTTAAGGTGGAAGCAAAGTAGACGGACAAACAAAAATAGCACAAGATAACTGGAATACATTCTGACATTTTCTTTCTCAAACATAATCTTATGTGCTTGACAGTGCAAACTACAAAAACTTTCAAACTTGGAGAAGGAAAGCAGTCTCATCCTCATAAAATAAAAGTAAAGAAAAAAAGGAAAAAAAAAAAGCCTACATGTCTCTGAATAAAATTGAGACACCTGCAGTTAAGTTTTACCTTCTCCCCAGAAAGTTTGGGATGAACCCCTGTAACACTGTCTTCCAAGAAAAGACAAAGTGGTAGATGCAAGAACACATTAGGCAGCCTTGGACAGGGCAATCAATGCAGGAAAGAACCTTGCCCAGGGCCCTATGCAAATAGAAGCACAGCCTCAACCCAGGGAGGGACCTGCGCAATAGATCAATTGGAGCCAAAGCCTCTCAGCCATCTCAGCTGCAGACAGTAAATACATACTGATGAACAGCTCACATTTCCTGTGAATTCTTAAAATGGGTTCCTTCTGAACAGCCAGTTTAAAACTCTCCATGGGATCTGGAGTTCAGCTCAGAGGAAGAAATATTAGGGGGAAAGTTTAAGTCAGTAAAAATAAAATTCTTATTTCTTAGAAATTGGTATAGCTGAATTCTACTAACACGTCAGAAGGCTGTTTTAAGTATACTCTCATTGGTGAGTAGTTAATAGAAATCTAAGGAGCACACGCAATCTTAGGCCGTTCTTGAACAAAAATAAAAGAAAGAAATGTAGGAAAAATAATTCAAGGTATAAAATTAGTTATTCTCAGATTAAAAACTCAATTGTCAATTTTGTGGTTGAATTTGAAGTAGGAACAGTTTTTCTTTTAAAGTTAATGTCTAAATTCTGATTAGGATGCATAGCAATTTTGAAAATTACTTAACAGACAATGTTAATACACAAAACTCTACCTGTGTCAAACGGTTCTTAAGTCAGGTCATGCAAGGGGGACTACAAATGCCTCATGGTAGGTCTTCAGAGAAGAATTTGAGCGCATTTTTTTTCTCCCAATATTTTAAATTCTTCTTGTATCTCAACTGTACTTTATTTTAAAAAGCTTTTCATAAGTTAAATGTATTTAAATATGAATTATAATGTCTTAAACTATAATATAAACATTAACAAGCAAAAAGAAGACCCTGCAAACAAATGCCAGCACTTTGTCTTCTGCTCAGAGACAGTTTATCAGACATTCTACAAACGCGTCTAAGTTTAAATATAACTATAGAATTATTCTTTTTGCTTTTAGCTAGTAACTAACAATTTCTTAACAAAAAACATCATTTAAAATATGAACATTATGACTCACTCCAAAAGTCTGTGAGTTTAGGTTGGTAATTAGCAGTTTAAAAGAGAGCAGACATCTTACAGCACTGTCTTAGTTGAAGGCAGTTAGGTGGGGAAGCACCGCACACTTTGTGTTTCATTTCCAGGAAGACTTTCCACATGGGTGATACCTTAGGTGTCCTGTAAAGAGTTTGTCTAATGCACAGCTATTGTGCCAGTCAAACGCTTGATCCTCTTACTTAAACTTAAAGCTTTACAAAAACTTTAGTATTTTCTAAGGAAAAAGTATGGAACTTAAAAAAAAATCAAAGCAATATCATACTCTTTTATTGCTTTTCGAGTATTAGGTAGCATGTGAAGTATTTCTAAGTCATAAAGCTGAAAGCAGTAGGTTAATTACAGACACTCAAATGCTCCCTTCCTCCCACTTGAATTTTAATATAGTTGTGAACAGTCCTGAACTCAAGAGTAAAGTGCAGCTGATGATTCATAGTATATAACACAGAAAGGATCAACCATGGATTTCCTTTTATTACAATATTTAAATCATGTTTTCTTATCTGTATAGATGAAAAAGAAAGATTATCTTAGCAATAGTAATATGATACACATTTTCAATGTAATAGGAATCGAATTCCATCCTAATATAAATTTGCATAACATGTATAGTCCTTGCTTTTAAAAACACATTCAAATTCAAAAAGTAGCTGTCAGATATGTTTAGTTTCCTGAAAAATGTTCTTTATAATCATAAGGGCAGAATTTTCTTAAATGGGGGTCGTTCCTTCATAAATCACAATAACCTAATTTATTGAAAAGTTACATCATGAAGTTAATTAAAACATTAGAAGAATTTGAGTAAATTCATGGGCTTTGATTTTAGTCATGGCTTTGACCTCTTGCAAATTTTCTAAGTTCTTTAACCTTTTGAAATCCTTATCTACAAAAACAAGTATGAATACCTACCTTTTAAGAGTTGAACTTAGGATGAAAATGACTTGCTAAGTGATGCACAATGAACAGATCTACTCTATCCTAACCTTGTGTTTACAGGGAACAGTAGTAGAGCATAGTGGTCATGAGAATGGGCTGTCAAGCTAGAGAACTGAAGCTTAAATTCTGATTCCATCATTTAATACTTGCATGATTTTAAATAAGCTTTGTGTTCATTTCCTTATGCGGAAGTGAGAATGATACCAGATCCTACATCATCGGTTGTTAGAGAGACTGCATAAATTAATATTTCTAGAGCGCTGGAAACTATGCCTAATACTCGGCAAATAATACATTGTGTAGCTATTAGTCACACTCATCAATAATATTGTGGCAAATACTGATAGTAGAGATTGTTTTAACAGAATCAACTCTACTTAATTGGTATTAGAAGATAAGTATTAAATCTGGGCAGAAATGGAAAATTTAGACAGCTGTCTATTTAAAGAAAGAATGAGCTACAGAGAAGAATCCATTATGGGACGAAGACATTCTTTTCTAGATCGTTCTTTTCTCTTATTTAAATTAAATCCCTCTATCAAAACAGATTCAATATTGAAATATAATTAATATATGAATTATTATTATAAAATTTATTCATCCTTCATCTTTATTAGTTTGGGTAATTGATTAGGTAAAGCCTTGCTTGGAAGTCATATACATGCATAAAAAAATTAAGAAATTACAAAAAGAAATTACCCTGTATTAACTGAGAAATGTAGACTTCTGAAGGACATGAAAATCCAGAAATTATTTTAAGGATAAGTCACGACGGTTAGAAAAGCAGGAATAAATTAAACCCAAAGTAGTAAATAATTCCAAAGTAAAAAACCAGAACATTAATCAGTTAGCACAGTGAAAAGATCAAATGTGAGTTCCACAAGGAGTACAAGGATGGTTCAAATATACACGAACCAGTAGGTGTAATATGTTAAATCAAGATAAAAAGGGCAAAAACATAAATCTCTAAATAGACACACGAAAAACATTGAACAAAACTTACTATCCCTTCATAATAAAAACTCCAAACAAAAACATATCTTTATCTTTTATTATAATTTAATGATATACTACAATACAATTATCTCATTTATCCCTCATTTCCCTTTCTTACATCCCCCATACTCGTCTTTACAACCCCCTCTACTCCCTCCTTACAACCCCATATCCTCCTTACAACCCCATATCCTCCTTACAACCCCATATCCTCCTTACAACCCCATATCCTCCTTACAACCCCATATCCTCCTTA
>NW_026068085.1:746008-746895 GCF_014885135.2 Alexandromys fortis
TCCTTACAAGCCCTATACCCTCCTTACAAGCCCTATACCCTCCTTGCAACGCCCTATACCCTCCTCACACTTATCTTCTTATACATCCCTCCATTTACATTATCCCCTTATATGCTTCCTTACTCTCTTTCAAAATCATGGCCTCTTTTTTTTTACTAATTGTTGTTATATGTTTATACACATGTACTCCTCAAAATAGCCTGCTCAGTCTGAAGGAGCAGTTTAGCAAACTTTTCCACTGGGATTGGGTTACACAATTCTATATATTCACTGGTTGTTGTTTTCTGTAATGGTCTCCATTTTTGGCAAAGAGAACTTTCCCTGATAAGGGACGAGAACACTTGCCTGTGGGTATAAGGAAAAATATTTAGAATGTGATTAGAGATTATTAGAAAACAGCTGTCCTGGAGATCCGGTCCGGGCACCAGGAGAGACATCATTGGGGTGAGTGAGTTTCTGACCTCGGCAGCAGCCCAGGACAGGGAATTCAGACTTTCCTCATCCCTCCTACACTTCCTGGTCATCCTCAGGGACTACTCTGCCCGATACCTCCTCTCTCTTCCTATCCCACCCAGCTTGCATCCACAACCCTCCCCACCTCCTTCTGCCTCCCTTCCCTCTTTGACCACATAACATCTCCCAGCCCAGCCTGTTTGGGCTCTAGGACCGAATCCGAATCGGCAGGGCAAACGGGAGGGTGGTAGCTCCTTTGTCTCAATAGCCTGCCTGCAGCGAGCTAGGTAGGTCCTTTGATTACAAGTCACCCAAGCAGCAAGGAGATCCGAACCCCGCACCAGGAGAGACATCAGGCTTGCATCCACAACCAACCCAGAGCGGTCCTGAGGAGTTCCATCTGGACGGTAGTCCATGTTTGGGTGCTGGGGAGT
>NW_026068085.1:751839-777577 GCF_014885135.2 Alexandromys fortis
GGGAAATGGGAGGCTGGGAGAAGGCGGAAACGTTTTTTTTTTTTCCTTTTCTCAATAAAAAAAAGAAAAAAAGAAAAAAAAAGAAAGGAAAGAGCTGCCCTGGTCAGCCTTACAGACTAGGCAGTGCTGACACACACCTTTAATCCCAGTAGCCACACTAGTTTACTATGAAAACTGGGCAGTAGTGGTGCAGGCTTTAATCCCAGCCCTGCATTGGAATATAAAATGGGAGGAGACATCTCTCAGGCAAAGTCTCAGTCTGAGATTCCTGGAGGCAGGTTCACCATTTCAGACTGAGGCAGAGCCAGTGGCTGGTTATTTTGCTTTTCTGACCTTCAGGCTGAACCCCAATTTCTGTCTCTGGGTTTTTATTATTTGAGCTACATGTGGGTATAAGGACAAATATTTAGAGTGTGATTAGAGACTATGCTAGTGCAATAAGGTGGTGGTTATAGATTTTTCTCCAAGATACAAGACTTCATTCCATCACCAGGCATGGCTTCCTTCTTGCATGAAGTCCAAGTTTAGAGACCTGTAGATTACTGCCATTGTATGAGTCGCACTACTGCCCCTGTAGGATAACCATGCCATGTTGGTTTTTGTTGTAGTTCAAAGGATCAGGTATGGAAGGGCTCTTGGGAGTCTTCTTCTTTTGGAAGCTTGCATGGAGCCTTCTGGTGCCATAAAAACTAGTCCACAGGACAAAGCATTCAGGTCCATTCCAGCTCAGAGGCTTCTGGGCCCTATGTGTGAAGTGCATAGTATCTTCAGCAATAGGGACTTACCTAGAAGGAAGCTATCTTAACACAATGAAAGCTATATATGATCAAGACTAGAAAGCAAACTAAGACAGTACTTACAAAAAAAATGAAGAAAATACACACGTACAAAAACATAACACTCATAGATTACAACAATCAATACTGTTAAAAATGTCTATTCTATCCAAAACAATTTACAAAGTCAATGCTATTTCCAGCCAAAAGAACATCAATGATGTTCTTCCCAGAACTAGAAAGTAAATAATTACAAAAATTGTAAGGAACCAAAAACAAATGAATAAAAAACTTCTGAATAGCTAATACCATCTTTAGTCAAACAAGCAAGGCAGAAGGCTTTGTACTACCTGACTTAAAAATACAGCAAAAGCCACGATAGTCAAAAATAGCGTCGTCATAGGGACAAATGTTTGTAGACTACTGTTAGCATTTATGCTGTTTTATTAAATTAGTAGTTATAGATCTTCCTCATAATCTGCAAGAGAGGGAGACCACTACAGAAAAATCCAACCAATCAAAATGCAGAATTGTAGAGCCCAGTCACAAAGGACACATCTATAAAGCAACCCCTACACCCAAGGCTCAGAGACCCTGCAGAACAGGAGATAGGATGAATATAAGAAGCAGAGTACAGGGAGTTTGCTGTGAGATTATGTCGCCTGGCATCATGAGAAGCAACCCCCAAAGTCTCCCCAACATAGCTGAACAAATGCGAGATGAAAAAAGAGGACACCAAACACATGCCAAACTGGATCAGGGAAAAGTCCACATGGCCTCAACCTTACACAAATCATTATTTTGTCTGATAAGAATATATAACCAACACAGATATTAATTGTTCTTTAAGCAGTATAAATATTCTTATTTTATAAACTGCAAATGCTGAGAGCTTGAGAAATAACAGTCTTCCCCAGTAAAGGGCACACTAAACAGTTATCCAATGGCCCTGAAACCATAAGTATGAGTAACATTATACAAATGCAGTGAGTTATATAGGAACATATACATACACATACAACTAGTTACATGCATGCAGTAAAAATTAATGGAAAAAATATGCCAAGAATCTGACAGAGGGCAGGGAAGGGTAAATGTGAGGGTGCAAAGGGAGGGAAGAAAGAAATATAATCAAAATATAAATCTCAAAAAAAAACCACCCAAAATAAGTAGATGTAAAAGGCAAAAGAAAACTGTTCAGGAGGTCGGGATGGGATCTTCTGGAAAAGGCAAGAGTAGTGCAGGAGACAAAGTCAAAAGAGTCATACCCACACTAAAACCCTCTGCAGTATGGAGACATTAGCAGTGTGAAGACAGTCTCTAGGAGAGGAAAGTACTCCGCAAATAAGCTACCTAATAATAACACACAATATATATAAAGAGTTCACATAAATTTACAGTAAGAAATAAAAAAATTAACCTTATTTTAAAATAGACAACACGCATGAATAGAAATTTCTCAAAGGAAGAGATACAAAAAGCTAACAAGTAAATGAAAATGTTCATCATCACTAATTATCATAAAAACGTTAGTAACAGCCACACTGAGTTGGGGCCAAGAGTAGTATACTTGTAATTCTAGCTAATCAGTTGTCTGAGACAGGAGGACCAGAAGTTGTTACAAGCCTGCCTGGGATGCAGAGTGGATTCAAGGCCAATGATGTCAACTTAACACTGTCTCAAGAGAAAAAGAGGAGAGAGCTAGGACTCTAGCTCAGTGGCAGACTGCTTGTCTAGCATGCATAAAGCCCAAGGTAAAATGGACAGTACTTTAATAAAAATAAGAGCCCAATGAAATAGCATCTCACTCCCAAAAAACTATTGCCAAAAATTCTGTGGATAATAAGTATTGCTGCAGATACAGAAAAAAAGGGAACCCTGAATAAAAATTGCTGAGAATGTAAATTACTACACCTATTACAAAAAACAGTCTATTGTTCCTCAAGAAACACAAAACAACCACACATGTTCTGCTGTCAAATTACTATGTCAAAGAAATACCTGCAGTCTCAGGTTTATTTTAGCTATAGTCACAATATCCAGGATATAAAAATCAAATATATACTGTTTTTGAATGAGAAAGGAAATTGTATGTATATAACAGAATGTTGTTTTGCCATAAAAGAATGGAATCCTATCGTCTGTGCTAACAAGCCTGTAATTGGAAACCACTATGGAAAATAATGTCAGTTCAATACTGCATGCTCTGACTCATGAAGAAGCCAAAAACATGGGTGAGGTGAGAAGACAGAATGAGGTTGGAGAAGAGGTACAAACGACAGTAGACAGGAGAAACTGGCTCTGCTCTTCTAGAACCCAGTAATACAGTGTAGAACAACATACATATTTTATATAAAGGTAAAAGATTCCTAACATTTATAGGCTGATGCAACAGAAATTCCAGTTACCCCAATTGCATTCAATACATATCATATGTATTGAATTATCACAGAACAGCTCATCAATATGATTTATAAAATTATAAATCAGTCAGAAAGAAAATAGGGAATAGGTATTCGACAAGAGGAAAGAAATGAAAAGGTCCGAGTATAATAAAGTGAATGGTCACCCTGAACAACTTACTGAGGCCCTGCCTCATATATTAGTGATAAAATAAGATAACATAAAAGAAGTTCAGTTCAGAGTTAGCCTACTCATCTAGTGTTCATGGCCACTGGGTTCAGCACCCAGTACTAAAAGGCAAGATAACTACATTTACCATTTAAAACTAGTAGGATGGTTAAGTGACCACCTAATGCAGAATACTATTTAAGCGTTATTGATATTGGAGACATCTAACTCTAGTAGTAAAGCTCATCTCCATCTGCAGACACCACTATGAATTGACGAAACCTTCATTTGACCCTATGGATGATGGACACAATCTATGGATTCTATAAAGACAGAAGTGAGAGGTTGCTTTGGAAAAAAGTAAGAGAGGACTCTTCATACAGCAATCAACTAGGAAAGTGTCTATTCCGAAATTCTACAGTAAGATCTTAGAGAAAAATGCAAATGTTATCAAATTAGTTTACAACACACCAAAGCATCCAACTTCTTGTATTTTAATATTTAGACATAATATAAAAAAAATTTAGTCTTGAACAGATGCCTCAAAAGTGTAATAGAAAGCAAAACTGAAAACTTGAGGATGAGTTTGTCACAGTGGTAAAAACTAGCTTACACTGTTAGTATTATCACTCCTGGGATTGTTTGCAGGTGAAATGAACAGTGACATAAAGGAGCTGTGGTGGTTTAGAAGAAAATGGTCCACAGGAGGTGTGGCCTTGTTGGATGAAGTGTGTCACTGGAGGCGGTTTTGAGGTCTCCTATGCTCAAGGTATATTCAGTGAGGCACACAGTTCACTTCCTGTTGCCTGAGGATCAAGACATGGAATTCTCAGCTTCTCTAGCACCATGTCTGCCTACCTGAACACTGTCATGTCCCACCATGATGATAATGGACTTAATTTTTGAAACTGTATGCCAATTCCAAGTAAATGTTTTCCTTTATATGAATTGCTGTGGTCATGGTTTCTCCACACAGCAATAGATAAGGCAGCAGGCAGCAAAGAGACCAGTGAAATCATTACTTTGTCACTGTACACTAGAAGACATTAGGGGAAAATGGGGCTTCTCTATCATAACACGCTATTAGAAGACTTTCATATTATTAAAATTTATAATTACAAAACATTCCTGAAAAAAAAGCATTCCTGATACATTATCACTGGAAAAGAGGCAAGACTGGGAATTCCACCACTGGAGAAGATTGAACATGTTTTATATATCTACACAGTGCCTGTGAATGGGCAAAGAAATTAAGGATGTAAAAAATACAAAGCAAAGTATATGGATATACAGAAATAATTGAATATATTAAAAACAGGGATGCTTTTTATTCATTGGGGTCCATAGTGAAATAGTCAGAGAACTACTGACAGCCATGTCACTGCACCTAACAAGGCTACTTGTGCGCTGTCACAGGTTCATAGCCTGAAGTCATTGGACCTCAGTAAAAACCAAGCCTTGAGTGTCACTCTCAGTGGGTTTGGATGACATTTACATGGGACTCTAAATATAATTTTATCCTGGAAAGTATCACTATGATAGGTTAAGGCTTTAGAGGCTACGTAGTGGAACTGACACATTTTCTTTTCATTATGAGAAGAGCATTTACTTTGGAAGATCTGGAATCCTATATTATAAATTCCAAGTTTGAGGTCTCCCAAAATTGGTATGTTAAAACATGATACCTAGGATAATGATATGAGGAAGTGGGGTCTCTGGTCCAGAAATGTTAAGATGATTTCTTGAAACTCAAACCCCAACACTGGGATTAGCATCTTTAGGAAAAGATGAAGGGACTGTGTGACTGAAAGTGATCGGTCAGCATTAGGGCCTCCACAGCTGTGACCTTAATATTCTGAGTCTGCAGAATTATAAAATATTATTCTTTAAATCATAAAGTTTACTGTGATTTTATTATAACAGCTCAAACTAATAAATATTTAAATAGAAAAATGAACTTCTAAAGGATTAGACTTAACTCATATCGAATTCAAACACTAAAAATATAACCCATGCTTAAGGTTCTGTCTAACTTCTTCCCTTGAAAAGAGATTTAAGATATGATGATATTTCTTAGCTAATTTACTGTATTTACTAAGTAATTAACATTATTCATTTTCCCAGGAACACAAAATTTCAGGGCCCAAAACAGTACATGTTGCACACCCACAGATAGGATCTCTAAGTGATCACCTTTCATCTTCATCTTTATCATCTTACCCATTTCACTGAATCAAGCAGTTCTACTCAAATACTCAGGACTGACCTGAGTATCATTGATTGCAACATAGCAACACTAAGATAGTTGTGAGAATTTTCTACACACATATATCTAGTTATCTAGCCATCTGTCTGTCCATCCAATCTAATCTAACCAAACACGTTCCATTTCTGCACTTGTTGGCAGTGAGTAAAACCTTCGTCATTATGCTGTTACTGCTTCACCAGGGACAGACCCTGGTGTTGTTCTTTACTTCCGCATAAGGAAGTGATGTGAGATTTACAGAAGGAAAAATGTTTACAACTCATTACACTATATAATCATACAATTACTACTGTAGTTGCCACTGATTTCCTTCCCTGGAAACCAGATTATACCTCCTGACCAAAATGTGAGCTTATTAAACTTTATAGCTACTTAGTTGATAGTTTACCTGAATGCATTAATGCACTTTTTGCAACAAATGGATTTCTGAAATCTTCCTGAATAAGAACTCTTTGCCCAGATCTTGTTTCCATCTTTGCTCCCTCAAATCATACCTTAACATGAATTCAGTATGGTTTAAATTTGAGGTCTACCTACCTTACTTTTCTGAGTTAATCTGAGCAAATTATTTAATAAAGATTGGACCCTAAATTTACAGTAGAAGCTAAATAGTATATATTACAAATATGTTATTCAAAACTTATTTTCAATTTTAGATAACAAAGCATGGGTGTTGGCACAGTTAAGTATTTTATTTCTGGAATTTAAAATGAGTTATCTTTATACGATCATAAGAACAGCAAAAAGAAAAGAAGTTCCAATTTAGCTAGAACACACTTTTCTACAATCTTGAGGAAAGCAGTGCAATAGACAATCATATGTTCACCTTTTCAGCACAGAATTCGTCGTTGAGATATTATATAAAATATGGAAAAAAAGTTTCTTGGATAAATTTTTTTTTTAAATTTGGGCATGGTTATACATTCCTATATTCTCAGTGCTTAGTAGCCAATGGTTGGTGGATCTCTGTGAGTTTGACACTAGCCTGTTCTACATAGTGAATTTACATAGTGAGAGACTATCTTAAGAAAAGGATTTATATTTAGCATATTAATTTGCCAACTTATTTTCATAGTTAACAAGTATATAATACTATTAGCAGCTCATTTGGCTTCATGACCATTTTATTAATAGAGATCATGTCCAGCTTTTTAGCTGTGTGGATGTGAAAGGACATTAGCCTGGCACAGTCTTTGTTGACATAGTTAAAGTTTCTTCCAAGAGTAAGTCTCAGAGAATAGCTTGGATCCTTTATTATATAAATAATACCATCTTTTCTCTCTTTCAGCAATCTTCTGAATGATAAAGTCTTATATTAGTTTTTCAGGGAAGTAACAAATAAATCACAACTAACATCACACTCAACTAAGATAATTACCACTTTTCCCTTAGGCCTGATCATACAGAAGGTGAAGATGCACGCTCAGCCACAGCTACACACAGCCTTTACTGTAGGTTCTCCTCAGGGCAATTAGGCAAAAAACAACTTACAAAATGGAAGAAATTACAGAAAATGTATGTATCCATATTGGAAAGAAAATGTAAAATTAGCCATCGTCGCAAATGTTGTGTTCTTGAATACAAATAACTCTGAGGGTAAGGGAGAGCGGCAACCTAGCCGCGCTCATACTCTTAAACAGCGTGACTCTGCCTTTCTTAACAGCCACTAACCACCAATTGCTTAGCTAAAGACCTAAATATATGGAAAGATAATCCATGTTCATGGATGGCAAAGCTTGCATCATCAAGATAGCAACAATCTCCAAACTGTGTACACATTTAATCAACCTGAATCACAATCCCTGGTGTTTTTTTCTCTGCAGCAACAAATACATGGACTCTTAATCCCATAAGGAAATGCAAAGAGCCAAAGTAATCTTTAAAAAGTATTAGAACACTATGATGATTTCAAAATTTACTGCAAAACTACCTCTAGCAAGTCACTATGGTGCCAACAAGAATACAGTCACATTTATCAGTGTGACAGAGTTCAGCCATACCTACAACGCTAATTGGTTTTGAACCAGACATTAAAACAATATGAAAAAAAATAGCTTTGTTTCCCAATGAAAAATAGCAGGAAAACTGAATATACACACTTAAAAAAAATCTAAAACTAAATTTGACCTTTACCTAACATAATCTGTAAATACTAAATGAAGCAGGACAAGGGTGATGGTGCACACCTTTGATCCCTATACTCAGGAGGCAGAGGCAGGATAATCTTCCAGAGTTCCAGGATAGTGAGGTCTACATAGACCCTGTCTCAAAAATAGGAGGTGGGGGGTGGGGGTGGGAAGAAGAGGAAGTGGAAGAGTGGGAAGAGGAGGAGGCAGCAGAGTAGGAAAGGTGGGCGAAGGGGGAAGAGCAGGACAGGTGGAAGGGGAAACGTAATCCACTTAACAAAACTAGACACTAGAGGGAGATCTATAAGACTACTCATGCTGTAATACTTCATGCACTTAAGGGCACTATCTGAATTTAGATATTGGTGATGGTTGTATACATCTGTAAATACATTAAAAACCAGTAATTTGTTCAATTCAAAGGATGACTTTTGGGAGCTCACCAAGGCCAGCTGGACTGGGACTGAAAAACCATGGGATAAAACTAGACTCTCTGAATATGGTGGACAATGAGGGCTGCTGAGAAGCCAAGGACAATGGCACTGGGTTTTGATCCTACTGCATGTTCTGGCTTTGTGGGAGCCTAGCCTGTTTGGATGATCATCTTCCTAGACCTAGATGGAGGGGGGAGGACCTTGGACTGCCCACAGGACAGGGAACCTTGACTGCTCTTTGAACTGGAGAGGGAGGGGGAGGTGAGTGGGGCGTGGGGAGGGGGGGGAGGGGGAGGGAAAAGGGAGGCAGGGAGGAGGCAGAAATTTTTAATAAAAAATAAAATAAAATAAATAAAGGATAACTTTCTCAGCATATAAAGTATAACTCAGTGAAGTTCTATAAGTCATTATATCTCAAATAAGTTATATAAATTTTATCTCAAAAGTAAAATAATTAAAACAAGAACAAAGTACGTTATTAAATCAACTAATTATATAATGGGATGAAATGTTCTTTTGGAGATCATCCATTGGCTGTGATATAACACTGAATTTCCTTTAATAATCTTCCTGTCTTACTGAAAGGAGTATACTTAGTGAATTGCAGAGAAGCGATCTTTTCTGTCAAACATAGTTGGGGTCACCAGCAGAAAAAAAAATATTGCTTAATGAGAAAGAACTGATTTGCTAGAATGCTAAAAACCAGTCAATATTCAAATTGAGAATAGAATGAATAAATTAGTAAAAATGGTACTGCTAGGTTTAAACTCCAAGTAACAGCCAATGAACTACAAATACCTATAACCACCCTTTTGCCGTTGCATATTCTCAAACATGGATGCAACACTAGACTCTACCTGGAAGCTGTTTCTTCAGCATTTGGGTGAGCAAGACAATTTTAAAACAACTTTAAAATTTTACCAAATCGGCTAGTTTTCAAAGTAAGTTTACAAGGGTGTTTTCATTCTCAATTACTTTGATTCCATTGTGATTCCATTTTCTCTGGTTTAGCCTCTTTTATTTCACTTCCCCTCAACTTCTGATTCTCAGTCACCTAAAATTTTGCAATTCACATTGATCACATTGAACAAACTTCCTAGCATATTTAATTTACTTTCTTTATTGTGAACAAAATGTAATGCTACTTTAAGGTCATAGTTAGCAGTCATGTCACTAAAGGTAATGGTTAAAAATTTTTTTAGCTCAATTCCATTTCCTCTTCAGCATAAATCTAAATCATGTTCCAAGTAGCTTAAAAAGATCTAAGAGTAGACAGAGGTTGAGTGTCCTCATACAGCCTTGTCCAAAAGTAGCCTTCTACCAGCTGCTCAAGGCAGCTTAGGCTGCCTGGAGGCCAGGGAACCCAGCACAAAACAATGGCAACAAAATAGAGTTCCCTTCATTCCTTAATTCACATGCAAGTGAGGTGCCAATCAAGTGCTGACAAGCATGGAAAAACCAAAATCAAAAGTGGGTAGAGACATGCTTTCAAAAGGAGCGGTTTTCACACATTTCTAAGTGATGTTTTTTAATGGTGACTGAACAAACCACTGACAACGTAGAAAAAGAAATAAAAATGAGCAGATCCTAATATTCTATCAGTTGCAGCAATTCAGTGAAGCCAATAAAATGTATTGATTCAAATACTTGATACACTTCACAAAAAATATGAGCACTCTTGTTTTGGTTAAAGGAAACAATCCGAGTGTGGTGTGCTGAGACCTATAAGTGCAGCAGTAAAGTGAGCTGAGGTGGGTTAAGGACACAGCCAAGGAAAGCCAGCTCATTTTAACAACAATGATGGCGAGGTTAGTTGATTTTGTAAACCGATTAGCACCTGGAAACACAAGAACAATACCCAGTGAAATGGCCAATTGAAGCAATAGAATCATCCAAACCAAGTGGCTGGGAGGGAGATGGAAATGTCAAAACATGAATTATACTATAAAAATTAAAGAAAAATGAACTTAAAGCCTACATTTTAATAACTAGGCCAAACTATCCGTACATTCTTTCTAAATAATTTTGTAAACAAATTGTACCTAAGATTAATTCTACCATTTATAAAATTAAATTTGTAAGACAAATTTATGGCTAAGTATGATGACTTAGACAAGAAATATAGGCAGATACACGATTTTCAGAAATTCATTATCAATTGATAAGACTGTTCATTCTCTTGTCTTTGATAGATACGTGTTGTATTTAATCAGGATGTCTTATCAATACTCATTTTTCCTAGGATCACAGAAAGTCTGGAGAACTGGATATTGTTTGGTTTATGGTGCAAGCAAGGGCAGTGACAGGCATGCTTTTGGTGCTATGTTTCTGTGCTCACAGAAAACTGTATACTGTTCTTAGGAGGCTAGACCCAGGACAGCTGCTTTACAAGACACACTACCATATAATGAGTCTTTCAATATTGTATGTTCTCCAGGAGCAATGCACATTTTAAGATAAGGTATAATAATAAAGTATGTTCTCAGTTTCCAAAAATAATTAGGAAAACATGGACTTCTAACAATTTTGTTCTCCAAACTTCAAAATAATCATTTTCAATTTTAAACTAGATTTTACCTAAATTTTAACACAGTATATGGCAAGCCACATTACATAAGGCCCTCTAGCCTGGTATTCAAACAGTAATCATTAAACAAAACTTTATTAATTACATTTTTTAAAACCTGTATGTGCCACACAATCGATATTTAAAACAAATGTTCTTAACATTCATTACTCAAAGAAGAAGGGTGACTTACATGACAATGGCAGAGGATGATCTGCACAAACTCAAATATAATGGGACACACTAACGCAGGGACCCAGAGACAGGGAGCCTTGCCAGCTAAATTTTGAACAATTTAAAACATTTAAACCACAGAAAGCTAAAGGTTTTGTGAATGACGTGTATAATGCACCACCAAGGAAACAAAGATACTACAATTTAAGATTTCTAATCTTCACAGTTTTCTTATATTGCTAATATTAACATTTTGAAACCACGTGCGACAATTTCACATGTTATACTTATGCTGAAAATCCCTGAGACAACGTTTGTCAATATTTTAAACACGAAAACATTTCTCTTAAGGATATTAGCAATAACTGGAAAGAATGCCTTCTTTACACAAAAGCAGGCTTACAAACACTGTAGAGTTTTTCTGTTACAATACTTCCATATTTTGAAACAGAAACACAATGAACTTACACATGTTTACTAAATTTAGCAAAATGCAACCTCATCAGTATGCACTTTTATTTGGTTATAAGTTACTTTTCAGACTAAGACCACTTTTTCTTCAGTTGGCACTGTATTGTACAACAAGTAGTAAGTGCATGAAGTTGAAATGATAACCATTAATATTTTAAGACCTAAACAAGGTATATTACATTAAATAGACTTCTCAGTCTGCTCCTGCCTGACAGATCCACCAGTGGTTCTATTATCTCCTCCTCCCATGCATGGCCTCCTGCAGGGACAGCAGACTACAGAAGCTGACCCTTACTGGGACCATCTTGTCTCTCAAACAAAGCTCCTTTTTAACTTCTTACTTACTAGTTACTTCCTGTGCTGGAGAAAAACTTTAGCTCAGCTTGTGATAATTTCACAGGCCCTGAGGACCCTGACCCTAATAGCCTCAAGGTCAGAAGTCAAGTCTTGTTCTGAAACATCTGTGTGCTTTATATAAAGTGGAACAAAGGTGGAGAAATATCCACCAGTGTGTGACAAGAAGGACAGCAACCAAGACTGGCACACTGCTCATCTGTCAATTCATTTCAAAAAACAGACTTGAATTTGCCCTAATTCCAATTTTGATTTTTTTATACAATTTCTTTTTAATAAATGATTGCAAAGTTAAAAAAAAAAGGATCAGTTATCCTTTATTGAAATTAGAAAGTAAGTGTTTCAGGACTTTAAACATTTAAAGGTACTCCATAAGTTACAAAAGGTAATTTTAAAGTAATTTAATGACTTAAATATAAAAGCTATCTATAGCTACAAATGTATAATTATCTGTAAATACTAAAACATTGTTTTAAAATATTGCATTTTCTCTCAACATCCATATTAAGAAAAACTCACACTAATGTGTTAAGAAGCTACCTTAAGGTGTCTGTTATGTATATATAACATATATATCAAAATAAACAAAATCTGCGAAGCTATTTAATTTGTAAACAATCTCTAAATACTGAAGCCAAACTAAGAGAGAAATGATAACATATTTCTTGATTTTAGCATAGTATAAAGATGTTAGACACAGGAGGGTAACTGTGGTATCCTCAGGTGTCAGAGCCAGCACCATTCCTATATCTATATCACATGAGACTGAGGCATGGGGGGTCAAAGGGTCACAGAAATATATTTGCTGATCTACACACTGAGTCTAAAAAGTGAAAGTGGGCAATGGACACAGCTCTTCATTAGTGAATCTCTAGCATCAGCCAGTCACAATGCTATCATAACTACTATCTAGAACACCACACGCAATCACACTGAATCCAAGACACATGACTGTTCCTGTCATGTGTACCTAATTTCAACTCTTAAAAATCAGAATACTTACAAAGGACTAAGCAAAACTTTTTGTTACCAAGCAAAGAATGCTATTTCCAAGTAAATTAATGTAACCTTTCTAATAGTTGTGATGTTAGTTGCATAAATTCTGACGAGGTAAGTATTAAACAC
Organism: Alexandromys fortis; assembly: GCF_014885135.2. NCBI lineage: Eukaryota > Metazoa > Chordata > Mammalia > Rodentia > Cricetidae > Alexandromys > Alexandromys fortis. The sequence continues at coordinate 764,703 of NW_026068085.1, forward strand.
TTAACAGTACACAGAAAAATCACTTAAAATTATTAAAATAGGAGCTTGAAGAGATGGCTCAGTGGTTAAGAGCACTGGCTGCCCTTCTAGAGGGCCAGGTTCAAGTCCCAGCACCCATATGGCAGCTCACAACTGGAACTCAAGTCCCAGGGTATCTGACACTCTCACACAGACATACATATAAGCAAACCACTGATAAAATAAATAAATAAAATTTTTAAAAATTACTAAAATAATACCAAATAATGAAAGGGTTTGCAGTTTTGGATTCTATATGGATAACATACATATTAATGGTATTCAAATAAAACCAAATGTGCATCCAAATGTATAGAAGTGTACATGATAATATTGAAATTTAAAAATAATATATAAAGAAGGAACAAACAAAAATCACTTCTGGTTAGCAATATAAAGCTTTGTTACACTCTATGAAATTAGAACATTCTTTTCAAATATCATACAAGTGTAATCTAGATGTATTTAAATTGCATTTTGATCCTTAAATTGAATTTTTTCATACAACATATTTTAATCATAGTTTTTACCCATTCTAACTCTTCTCAGATTCTGTCCTCCTTCCTACACATTCACCTTCATAAAACAAAAACAAAACAAAACCAAAACCAAAATGAATAAACAACAAAAATAGTCAAGATGCAAAATACCCAAACAAAATGAGACAAGACATCCTTCAAAACACACACACACACACACACACACACACACACACACACACACACAAAAGGAGTCTGTTTTGTGTTGTCTAACTATGACTGGTCACAGGGCCTGCTCTGCAGTGTGGCTGATAAACCCAATGTCACTCTATTAGAAAGAACTAACTTTTCCTTTCCTGCAGGCATCAGTTGCAAATAGTTACTTGGTTAAGGGTGGGATATCATGTCAACCTCCCTTTGTATGGTTTGAACCTGTGCAGATCCTGTGAATGATGCTACAGTGTCTGTGTGTGCAGGCTGCCACAGTATCTCTTGTATTCACATGCTCATCTGTCCTGCTCTGTTTGGAGAATGTTGTTTCCTTGGAGTCATTCACCCATCTACCACCTCTGCCTTTTATAATTTTTTAAATAACTTGAAGTAATAATACCAAGAAAAAAATGTATAGAAGGCCAGCTTGGTCTACAAAGCAAGTTTCAGGTCATCCAGGGTTGCAAACCAAAACCATAACCAAAACCAAAGCAAACCTCTACAGAGGCTGAGAGTTAGAATTAGAGTTAAGGACTAGGGATGGTTCAGATGTTAACAGCATTTCCTGCTCATACAGAGGACACTCATCAGTTCCGAGTTCCCAGCACCAATCAGGTGGCTCACAACTGCCAGACTCTGGTTCCAGGGGAATTTTTTGCCCTCTTCAGGACATGTTGACACTGGCATGTACATGTCATACATACATTCAGAAACTTATACACACACATATATTAAAAATAAATCATTAGGGCTGGAGAGATGGCTCAGAGGCTAAGAGCACTGGCTGCTCTTCCAGAGGTCCTGAGTTCAATTCCCAGCAACCACATGGTGGTTCACAACCATCTATAATGGGATCTGGTGCCCTCTTCTGGCAGAACACTGTATACTTAGTAAATAAAGTCTTAAAAAAAAATCATTAGAAAAAGCTAAATGCTCACTTACCAGTTCCACAAAAGCAAGTCCCCCATAGCTGTGAGCAACAAAAAACACACTCTCAGCAGCAGACTGGGCTATGAAATGGTCCCAGACGTAGACTGCATGCTCTTCAGGAGAGCCATTTTCCTACAAACAAAACACATAAAAATTGTGTATTGTATTTGCATTATCACAGTATTCAGTTAAATTAAATTATACACTCGTATACACAGCATAAGAATAAGATGGTTAGAGAACATTCATAGAAACAAAAGAACTCCAGTGAATTTTTAAATTATAGAATAAATTAGTATTACAACTATTGGTAAATTACTGTTACGCTTAAGTGAAAATGTAATCGTTAGAAACAAATTATTTAAATAAGTGTATTTTAAGAAAAAATAATCAGTGTATATATGTGATATTAAGATCTACTTACGGATTATTAGAATTATATAATAGAACATTATGTAAAGTTTTGATAAAACACTAAAATATTAGGCTACATTCTTCTATATATCTTAAAGTATTTATATTATCTATTTATTTTATTATCTATATAATATTTACTTGGCTTATGAGACTGTTAAGTAGTAAACTGAAAACAGAGAAAATTAATAATGGGTATTTTCTGTTGAGGGCATTTAAAGGAATTCATGTTTTCTAACAACATTTCTATACATACTTTATTTCTAGAACTGAGAGAAATCGAACACATGAATAGAGGAGCTTTTAACCTAGGGTTTTAAACCCTATTGAGCATATTCTAAAAAATTCTAGAATAACTTTATTTTACTATATTTATTGCATTAGGTGATACATCAAATGGTCATAGGAAAAAAATCTATATTATATGAAAACACTGATGAAAGAACAAATTGCTGAGAACCAATCAGAGCATAAAAATGTGTTTACGTATTTGTTTCTTAGAAGTGAATTTCCTAACAACATCATGGATATTGCACATGAAGGGGATTTACTCACAATTTTTATCTTTAAAAGGGTATTTGGAGATGCAATCTCTCAGCAAACTCTCTGGTTCTTACACCCTTTCAGCCATATCTCCCACAGCATCCTCTAAGCAATAGGTGTCTGAGTTGTACTAGGGCTGGGCTCCATAACTATGAATTTTGATTGGCTGAGGTTTCCTGCCAATCACCATTGTGACAGCCTACACAAGAGCTGCCCAAGGAAAACAGCAATGAATATGCTGAAGATGGGGAAAACCTAGGAGGCCTCAACCCTACACAAAGAACTATAGGCAATGGAGGAATGCTGAAAGCAGAAGAAATAATCTTCCCTGGAAAGAGCTCACCAGTTGGTTACAGTAGCAATGTCAGCTGTGAAAATATGCATACAGGTAATATCATAGAGACTGAGCAGGCTGTATTTAGAAATACTATGTACATGTATAAATATATGTGTGTATATATGCACATAACAACAATAGTGAAAGAGGACACCATGAATATGAAAGAGAGCAAAGGGGTAGATGGGAGGGTTTAGATGAAGGAAACAGAAGGAAGGTTATGACTTAATTATATTATATCTCAAAAAATTAAAAGAAATAAAATTTAAAAATATATGTGTTTGGTTTTATCAAACAGGGTCTACACTGCTGCTCAAGATGGCATAGAACTCACCTACTCTGCATTGCTCTCAGACTTACAGAGATCTGCTTGCCTCCATCTCCCAGTGGATAACTGATAAGGGCATCAGTTAGCAGGCACAGCTCTGACTTAGCAATTGTATAATTAAGCTGTCGTTCCCTAATATCTGTCACCATTCCAAATTTCTTTCACAGCCACTGGTCATTTTCTTCTGCATATCCCACAGGCACTTCAACTAACCCAAACCTTCTAGAAACTTCCTGCCTAATCCTGTTTGTGTTCCCCACATCCACCTGAAACCTGAACATCATCTCTTACATCTCCTTTCCTTAAGCTCCTCATGGAACTAGTCACTTAACTCTGCTGACCCTGCCACTAACTGGGTCAGAATTCATCTCCTTCTTAGTTTCATTTCTTCTAACTATATCATCAAGTGGCTGATATCAAAGCAACAGAGTCAGCAATACCACGCTAGTTATTGGTCCTTAGGAGGGCAACCATCTACCTGAGGCATTTTACCTTCCTAGCAGTGTGTCTGAGCTCACTAGATGTTTATGAGCAGCAATGAAAAGGACTGCTTCAAGTGGCTTTGGAACAAGGAGTGATGGAAGCTCGCTGACAGGAGCAGATCAATAGAAGAGCTGGACAGTGGAGCAGTACGACTACTCATGTCACTGAGCAAGGTTAGAGAGGCGACAGGACAGAAATAACTGACAGAAACAGGTGACCTCAAATAGTGAAAAAACGTTAAAGGTGATAGATGAATTCCTTTTTGAAGAATTAAGAGTATACAATTAAATAGCTTTAATAAAGTATTACTGTTTTATTGATTCAATTTGTTCTTTGACAGTTTCACATATAAGCAAACACACACCCACATACACATGCATGCACACACACATGCACATTCCACATACAGGTGCACACACACACACAAGCACACACTGCATTCTGTCTACTCTCACCCTCTTACTTCCCTCTCAGTCCTGGTATCATCCATTTTCTACAGGCTACTTTACCACGTTCATGCCTTTTTCTTTCCTTTCGTGATCCACCATTTTAAATAGGGCTATATGTGTACCCAAGAATGGAACTATCCACTGGACCTAAGTGGCTTGCTTTTAGTCCACAAGTGAAGACAGTAACTGTCTCTCCACCAGTATCCAACAGCAGCTAATCATTTAGCATGGAGGGATAGGGCCCATGAGCCTGGACTTACTGCACTTCTGCCTGTTGGCATACCCAGGTTAATGTAGGTGCAGTGCCCTCAATTGCAGCTAGTAGGAGATCCAGTTTCAATGACCATGTCACACACTGAAGAGAGCAACCATTCTCCCCTTCCTCTGGCTCTTATATTGTATATGTTATATTGTATATCCCTTTCTACAATGCTCCCCGAGCCTTAGGGAACTCTAAGCCATCATTTATTCTAAGCATCTTGAGCAATTAACAAGGTTTTATTTAACATTCAAAGAAAGGAGATAAATAAATCTTTGCCCTAAAGGACTTGACTTTCCTATATCAAACTATCTCAAAGATTCTAGAAGCTCAGCTTCCATTTGTTTACTTATTTACAACTCCATTATTTGAGGATTTACAAAATTCTGTGAAATCGTTGTAGGCGTCTATAACTGTTATGTATGGAATTAATAAAGACAATAGCTTTAAATATTTACTTCTGAAATACTATAAGACTGACATGATAACAAAAGCCCCACTTCTATAAATAAGACGATGTTGCACCCAGGCAAAAGAACATTTTTCTAACCTATAGCCCATATTGTGTCAATAATCATTTTATGTTTACAAACTATAATTTAGAGAATATGTTACTGAAAGTACATTTTAAAACGGAACAGATTTCAATGAGAAAAACTTTATTAATACAGAAATACAAGCAAATAATATATTCTACAGGATTCCCTATGAAGGAAGTTACATTTTGTTTTGAGAAACTTGTACGCAGGGGATGGAAATTTTAGAATATGTAGATGAATGAAAGGCATGAAAAGCAGTAAGTCCATCAGCTGGGATTTGCAGGTAGCAGAAAGCATGGTTACACACACTGGGTTACCATGTGCAGTGCCAAAAATACAGGTTGGCTTCTGTGCTCTACTCTGGCCATCAATTGCTAAAGCCAAAAGGAAGTGCTGCAGGAACCTAAGCCTTATCAACCAGGCCAGACTCTGACCACCTGAGCACCGTGAAGTTTGTATTTGTGATGGAATACCTGAGCTGATAACACACAGAATTATCTAAACAACATTTGCATATTTGTGTAATTATTTTCTAAGGTTAATTAGCTCCTGTAATGCATTTTGCCCTTTGAGACTGCTTACAGTGACAGGTTCACTTGTTTTCTGAACCACTGCCAAATTTGACAGATTTTTTTCTTCAGCTAACCTGTTGCTACAAAGTTATAAAATGAGTGATCCTATGATACATACTTTATATTTATAATTCATTTAAAAATCAAAATTAAAATGCAATAAATAGAAAGATCTCTTAAAAGACCCATTTTAAAAGTCAAAGCACAAAGGCATTACACATTGGAAGAGTATCTACAAACAGTTCCATGACAACAATCTAATAGAGAATTTATAGTTCTAAGTTAGCACACGGTCATGTCACTAATTCACCTATGCCGCCCACAGGACTCACCTTCATTTCCTTCTATCTGCAGCTCCAACTGCATAATGAGTACATATAAAATATGCATTTGTCTGTTGACCAGATTTGTTTAAATTTAAAGTGTCTCTTAAAGAAACTAACATGCTCTATTAGAAAAATGTGTAGCAGTAAAATCCAAATAGGAGGCCAATGGTAAATCAGATGAATTAAGAAGCAAAATTTAATCATTATTTTGTAGCTAGCAAAGCCATAGCTACATGATGAAAGAAAATTCCAAGCTCCACAGAATACCTCTCTAGGAGAAATGAAAACTAAACATTTTTAATTATAATATTTAATATGATTCTGTTGTTAAAACACATAAATGAAAATTTTTGTATTCACAAAAACATTAAATAAAAATTTCTGCATGTAAAATATATTTTATAATAAGGCTATTATTTTATTTTACTTATTAAATAAACTGGACTGAAATTTATATTAATTTCTCCCTACTATAAACATACAAAGTTTTATAGACTGAACATATTAGGCTCAGCAAGTTAAAGAACTAGGCATATATATATATTATTGCACAAAATTACTGGTAAAGTGTGCATATAATGATAACATTAAAAATTAACACTATTATTTGTTTTCAAAATAGTAAGTGGAACCATATGAAGCCATCATTATTAGATATTTCATTCTAAAATGAAAGTTAAATTTTGAGCAGAAAAAATAAGCAAGAACCTATTGTTCTAGTTAGGTTATTACTGCTGTGATAAAATATCACGAGCAAAGCCACTTGGGGAGAAAAGAATTTATTTGGCTTATGCTTCCAAATCACTGTTCATCAGCAAAGGAAGTCAGGACCAGTACTCAACAGTGCAGGAAGCTGAAGGCAGGAGCTGATGCAGAGGTCATGGAGGGATGCTACTTACTGGCTTGCTCCCTAGGGCTTACTATGCTTGCTTGTAAAATGCAGGGCCACCACCAATACAGAGGTGACCCTACTCACAATGGGCTGGGACATCCCCATACAATCAATAATGAAGAAAGTGCTCTACAGGCTTGTATACAGCTTGAGCTCAATTGAGGCCCCCTCCTTTCAGATGACCCCAAGGTTGTGTCAAGTTGACATAGAACTAACAACACACCTGCAAAATCAATATATCTTGAAACTCTCCTTCCCTCTACTTTTTAAATGACAAGATATTGTTAAGAATAATTAACCCTAAAGGTATACTACTAGTCAAAATGACTACTTCAATAAATTGTAACTGCTTATGGAAGATGATATTTGGAATAAATATAACTGACAAAAGTTCAGTATTTAAAAACTTATATCAAACTTATTAGAAATAAGCAGATAGTTCCAAACTTCACATATACAGAATAAATTCTGAATTAGAATTACAACTCCTTGTCTTTTTTCTTCACTTTTCCCCATCTTGTCACGTGATAACTTAATCCATCCACTTGTTCCTGTCCAAATCTGGAAGTCATCCAAAACATTCCCCCCTAAAAATACTTTCCACATTTACTTAGGTTAACTTACCCTCAATATATTTCCAGGTCCATAAACTACTTAAAATGATATTCACTTGACCTTTTCACATAGTTTCCTTTATTTATTATTTACAATGAATTTCTGACATAGATACTTGATAATCCTCTTAAGTTTGCATAAGTTCAGAGAACTTGTTAAAATGTGAACTGGTCTGTGTGGTCATAGTGTCAGTTAAAACAATGATTACTAATTGTGGGGGCACAAGACAGGAGGTAAGAGGGTGAGCTGCAGGAGCCCATTCTCTCTTTCCACCTTGTTCAAGTATGGTCTCTTTTGTTTCTCCTCCAGAGAATTCCAGGTTAGCCCAAGAGCTCTCAGGTGCTTCTGCTGTTTCTGCTGCCCATTGCACACTCAGAGTGCTAGAATTTAAAGGTGCAGCGCCACATTTGGATTAATTAAATTAAATTATATATATATATATATATAATATTTTCACCTCCCTCAACATCTCCAGATAAGTGTACACCTCTCTATCCACCCAACTTCATGTTTTTCTCTCTCTTTCTCAAGTCTCACAAAAAGACAATCAAAACAAACTAAAAACAAACAAACAAACAAAAACACAAAAAACAAAAAAAAAAAAAACAACAGCCTGGTTTTGGCATAAGAACAGACAGGAGGGCCAATGGAAAAAAGAAAGCATATTTAACAAATGGTGCTGGCATAAGTGGTTATTAACATGTAGAAGAATGAAAATAGACCCATATCTATCACCATGCACAAAACTCAAGTCCAAATGGATCAAAGACCTCGACATAAAGCCAGCCACACTGAACCTTATAGAAGAAAAAGTGGGACGTACACTTGAACGCATTGGCACAGGAAACCATTTCCTACAGACACTGAGAGAAAAAATTAATAAATGGACCTCCTGAAACGGAAAAGCTTCTGTAAAGCAAAGGACATGGTCAACAAGACAAAACGACAGCCTACAGAATGGGGAAAGATCTTCACTAACCCCACATCTCCAAAATATACAAAGAACTCAAGAATTTGGTCATCAATAGAACAAATAACCCAGTAAAAAAAAAATGGAGTACAGCCAGGCGGTAGTGGCGCACGCCTTTAATCCCAGCACTCGGGAGGCAGAGGCAGAGGCAGAGGCAGGTGGATCTCTGTGAGTTCGAGGCCAGCCTGGACTACAAGAGCTAGTTCCAGGATAGGAANAAGTACAGACAACAGAGAACTCTCAACAGAGGAATCTAAAAGAGCCAAAAGACACTTAAGGAAATGCTCAACATCCTTAGTCATCAGAGAAATGAAATTCTACCTTATACCTGTAAGAATGGCCAAGATCAAAGGGAACCCTTCTGCATTGCTGGTGGGAATGCAAGTTGGTACAGCCCCTTTGGAATGTGGTGATTTATCAGAGAATTAGGAAACAACCTTCCTCAAGACCCAGTAATACCACTTTTAGGTATATATCCAAAGGATGCTCAATCGTGCCACAAGGACATGTGCTCAACTATGTTCATAGCAGCATTGTTTGTCATAGCCAGAGCCTGAAAACAATCTAAATGACCCTCGGCCAAAGAATAGATAAGGAAAACCTGATAAATTTACACAATGGAGTATTACACAACAGAAAAAAATAACAACATCTTGAATTTTGCAGGAAAATGGACGGAGCTAGAAAACATTATTTTGAGTGAGGTAACCCAGACACAGAAAGACAATTACCACATGTTTGGTTTTTAAACATAAAGGAAAGAAAACCAGCCTACAAATCACAACCCCAAAGAACTTAGACAATAATGATGACACTAAGAGAGACTTACATAGGTCTAATCTACATGGAAAGTAGAAAAAGACAAGATCTCCTGAGTAAATTGGGAACATGGGGACCTTGGGGGAGGCTTGAAGGGGGAGAGGAGAGAGGCAGGGAGGGGAGCAGAGAAAAATGAAGAGCTCAATAAAAATCAATAAAAACATAAAAAACAGTAATACAAAAAGTACCAAGACAAAACAAATATGTATTCAGTGCACTAATACAGAGAGAGAAAGGAAGGGTGGAAGAAAGAGAGGTAGGGAGAGAATGAGAGAGGGAGGGAGGGAGGGAGGGAGGGAGGGAGGGAGGGAGGGAGGGGGGGGGGGGGGGGGGGGGGGGGGGGGGGGGGGGGGGGGGAGGGGGGGGGGGGGGGGGGGGGGGGGGGGGGGGGGGGGGGGGGGGGGGGGGGGAGGGGGGGGGGGGGGGGGGGGGGGGGGGGGGGGGGGGGGGGGGGGGGGGGGGGGGGGGGGGGGGGGGGAGGGGGAGGGAGAGAACATGGATACCAGGCTGTACTGGCCAGTGTTCCCGGGCACTGAGTCTGCCCTGGAGTGGGATCAACATGCCTGGTGTCACTCCACTGGAGAAAACCGATTTTCAGTTTCCCAGCATGTATCAACTGCTGACAGTGCTCACAATACCTGAACAGGTTCAAACCAGACAAAGTGCCAGCATTTGGCAGGGAAAGTGGACACCAAGTCCCACTCCTAACTAAGAAGCTGGGCAGATTTCATTTTTATGTGGTTCTGATGCGTGTGCAGCAAGCACTTTCATCTGTTGGTCCTTCTTCTCTGAATTCCAATGCTGATATCCACCCTTTTAGAGCATACATATCAAAGAGTTAAAAAAAAATACCAAGCTGACACAAAACTTGTTTTTTTAAAGCTATCTAATTATAAAATTTGAACCAAAATTAACTAATGACAAGTTAGTTCTAAAGGAACAGAAATGAATAAATAAATATGAGTCAACACTATTTACAGATGTGCTGTAAATGCTAGGTGATCAGACACTACAGCATAAAACAGGCTGTTCTCTGGAATGGGAAACAGAAAAGGCTAGCAGATTCTTCATTCCAAAACTGTACACCATTTCTACCAGGGTAAACTCTGATGATTACATCCATTTTAATAAAATTTAGACAGTCCCCTTAGTGTAACCTACAATGCAGATATAGCAACACTTGCAGCAAGTACTTCTTTCTATAGTATATAACATGTCAGGCACAACTCAAAATATAAATATTAGCACATCCTATGAGTTAGGAACTACAGGAAGACAAGTATTAATTAAGCAACTTATATAATTCTTAATATATAGCGGACCTAGAATTCAAAAATAAGTAATTTAATTTCTTAATTTTAATCCTAATATATACATAGCAATTAATACTGAAACATACGTAGTACAAACATATAAACATATAAAGTATCTCCTACTTTATGTAGGCACAGCTAGCACTGACACACTTTATAACTGATTCAAAGAGTGAGAGCCTAAAATACAAAGGCACAAGGACTTTACTTAGGCATAAACTATATTCTATGGGCCAAGTTCACTTCAAAAAATATCTTGGAAAAATAAAGACTTATTTTCTGAAAATTCAATGTATCTTTTATTCTTTAAGCAAATTTGCAACCTTAGAGAGAAACTGAGGTCAACTTAAAACATACTATTTTCTGCTGTGTTCATCTATGGTAAAGCACAAGGCTAAGGAAAGAAACTGGAACAGAAGGCTCAATACAGTATGAACTCATTGACTGGAAAAATTAGGAAAACTGAAACAATAGCATTAGATGAGAATTGGTGTTCAGAGGAGTCAGGACATGAGAGAAAGGAGTGGCTGAAAAGGATCAAAAGAGAAAACATATTTGGGTCATGAAAATGTTCGTCCTTTGTTGCCAAGATTGCAGTGATGTTTACAATGATGGAATATATTTAACAAGCCACTCAGCAATATGAAAACCATGGTTTGATATTGATAACTCATTGTATTTTTTAAAAGTTTATTAAAATATGGCCACATACTCTTGCTTATGTATTCTCTAGGGATGCTCTTGCTATACAACAGTGGAGTTGAGTAGTCAAGACAGCATATTCTGTGATTATCAATCATTATCTTTTTCTTATGAGAGAAAACATTTGTCAATTCTTGTTCTCAATATTTATGGTCTCAGCTCTACTCTCGAATGCCATATTAAACATCTATATCTAATTAGATTATCCCTAAGTCCCAAAGAAACTATAGTAAAAGATGTCTTTAAACAAAACAAATAGACAATGCTTGGAAGAACAGGGCAGGAAAAAATGTCAGTTTAAAAGAGACACCTCAGATAGATAAGTGATACCTAATTTACCAGATCTGACAAAGTCTAATATTACAGTTGTCATTGTAATAAAAAAGTGGAACTAACTTTGCTTACGAATCCTCAAAAACGTAGAAGAATGTAAAAATAACATCTACACTTGTCATCCTGCACAAAACTCAACTCTAAATGTATCAAAGACTTTAACAAGAGGCAGATACACTGAATATCAAAGATGAGACAGTGAAATCAACAGCACAGATATGGGAGCCCACAAAAGTGGATCCATTCCACCTTGCCTAAAGGTTGGAGAGTTCAGAGCTATTCTTGCTCCTTCAAGGTTAGATGACAGGAAGTTTGACTTAAGATGTGGCTACTAACAGGATGTTTTGACATCAGGTGTGGTTACTTGATGTTCTGGGTATTAACTATGTTGTTCTTTGTATCTTGGTAAAGAAGTCTTTTGCCTTCCCCCTCCTCTTTAAATTGGGGTATATAAAGGCTGTAAGAAATAAACACGAGGCAAATCTCAGTATTTATTGGATGCCCTCCTAAATCTATCTGTTTTTTTTTTTTTAAATCTATTTCTTTCTCAATCCTCACTCTTCCCCCAAGTGCAGATAAATATGTTGGTCTGGACCAACAGGAGATGACTTCCTGAACATAATACTGATAGTGCAGGAACTAAGAACAATAATAAATAAATGGGACCTCATGAAAGCTTCTGCACGGAAAAAAAAAAAAAAAAAAAAACACCATCAGTTAGACAAAATGGCAGCCAGCCTGTAGGATGGGAATAGATTTTTCACTATCTGAGAGAGGGCTAAGATCCAAAATAAATAAAAAAAACTCAAAAAACTGGATAGCAAGAACACAAATAATCCAATTAAAAATGGGGTACAGATCTAAACAGAGAATTCTCAAAAGAGGAAAGTCACATGGCTGAGAATCACTTAAAGAAATTTTAAACATCCTTAGTCGCCAGGGAGGAAAAGCAAACCAAAATTACTCTGATGTTCTATCTTGCCACAGTCATCATGGTGACAGTGAATAGAAGAAGTAACAGCTCCTGCCGACTCACACTGCTATTAGGTGTGCAAGTTTGCAAGGTCACTATAAAAAGTCAGTGCACTTATTCTAAAGGAAGCGGGGAATTGATCTACCTAAAGATCTAGCTATAAAACTCTTGGGCACATACCCAAAAGATTTTACATCCTACTGCAGAGACACTTATTCAACCATGTTCACTGCTGCTCTATTCATAAGAGCCAGAGATTAGAAACAGATGAGATGTCTGTCAATGGATAAAGAAAATGATAGTAGTACTAAAGCGCATGTGTGTGTGTGTGTGTGTGTGAGAGAGAGAGAGAGAGAGAGAGAGAGAGAGAG
>NW_026068085.1:777704-830204 GCF_014885135.2 Alexandromys fortis
GAGAGAGAGAGAGAGAGAGAGAGAGAGAGAGAGAGAGAGAGAGAGAAGAAAGGAAAATGAAAAAAAACCATCAAACCATTTGCATTTGCAGGTAAATGAAGAGAGCTAGAAAAAAAAAATCATCCTAAAAGAGTCAGTGCAGACCCCAAAAGACAAATATGTAATTCATCCATTTATGTGTGAATGTCAGCTGTTCAGTCTTTTAAAAGTACAGTACATAAAACCACAGAGGTTAGGTACAAAGTAAAAGTCCTGAGGGAGGATAGAGCTGCCTAGGAAGGGGAAACAGAATAGACAGGTTGGGAGGACAGGAATGGGAGGATCAAAGAGAAAGAAGGGAATAGCAGGGCAAGGGAAGGGGTATGAGGAGGGACAGCTAAAACTAACAGCCATTTTAGGGGTCAGATGGAAACCAAATACAGTAGAAGCATCGTAAAATATATGATATAGGATGTCCTTCTGTATATGTGTTACTTTTACTGGTTGATGAATAAATCTGTTTGGGCCAATGGCTTAGCTGAGTAAAGCCAGGCAGGAAATCAGAAGAGAGGGAGAAAGGTGGGGGGGGAGTCAAGGGGACACCATTTAGGTGCTGAATCTTACCAGTAGGCCATAGCCTCGTGGTGATACACAGTTTAATAGAAAATGGTTAAGATGTAAGAGCTGGCTAGAAATACACCTGAGACATTGGTCAAACAGTGTTGTAATTAATGTAGTTTCTGTGTGATTGTTCGGGTATGGGTAGCCAGGAACTAAAGGGCAGTTTCCCTCAACAAATATATGATGGTGATCTAAAGGAAACTGCCTAATAACGGGTACTGTTGTGAGGACCAGCCTTCACCAGCTCAGGAATGGAGGGGGATCCACAGAGTCAGCGAATTAGTCACTCAATCGACTTTTCTATCTGAGGGAGTAAAATGTGACTCTCTGGGGCTGGCAAAAGAAGGGGAACACACACACACACACACACATCTCCATCATGTCAGGGTCTCCCCTACGGTTTTGGGGAAGTTTTCAGCAGGTCAAGAGACACTGAAGAGGAGATGCAGAGCAGGCAAACTACTGGACAGACACATGAGGACTTTTCTAAGGACCAAAGCTTAGGTCTTCATTTTATTATTCTTTCTACTCTATTCTTTTTTGGTGCTGTTCTTCTACCCTGATGTTTCCCTTCTGTATATTCTTAATATTTTTCCTTACAGTTTATATATCCCACAAAATCTCTTAAGCAATATAAAAATTAAAATGTGGTGATGTTCTATTTTTTACATGAATGATTACAATGAATGCAAGTAAAAAACAGCATGTTTCCCACATCCCTAACATGATTAAACATTTTACGATTGCAGGTGAAAAAAATGTTGTTCCAAGAACCCACATACTCACTGGGTACCCATTCATACCCAAGCAACTTGCTACAGATTAATTGAGCTTAAGCTAGCAGGGTATGTTTCTTAGACAGTTCTTTTATGGCAGGCTGCAATTTGCAGTTACAAGGAAAGGATCAATCACTTCATTATCTCAAAAGGTAATCTTATAAGAAATCTTAAAAGAATCACAAATCTAAATTTCTATATATGAAAAACAATCATATAAAAAATCCTCAGGCATCTCTTGGGTATATTCCCAAGGGTGGAATTGCTGGATCCTGAGGTAAGTTTACTCTCAGTTTCCTGAGAAACCGTCACACTGATTTCGAAAGTGGCTGCATAAGTTTGCATTCCCACCAATAATGGATGAGTGTAGAGAAGAGAGAAGAGGAGGATTGGGGAGAGCTTGGGGGAATGGGATAATTGAGATGGAGGAAGGGGAGATATGGAAACAGAGAAGAAGTTATCTTAACTAAGGGAGCCATTTTAGGGTTGGCTAGAGTCTTGGCTCTAGAGGGGTTCCCAGGTGTCCAACAGGATTTCCCCAACTAGGTCCATGGGTAGCAGAGGAGAGGGTGCCTGAACTGGCCTTCTCCCATAGACACACTGATCTTGCATATCACCATAGATCTTTCATTTGGCGATGGATGGAGATAGAGACAGAGATCCACATTGGAGCACTGACTGAGCTCCCAAAGCCCAGATGAAGAGCAGGAGGGAGAACATGAGCAAGGAAGTCAGGACCCCACGGGGTGCGTCCACCCACGTAGATGGTGGGACTGATCTAATGGGAGCTCACCAAGGCCAGCTGGGCTGGGACTGATGGAGCATGTGATCAAACCGAACTCTCTAAATGTGGCTGACAATGAGAGCAGACTGAGAAGACATTGATAATGACACTGGATTTTGATTCTACTGCACGTACTGGCTTTTTGGGAGCCTAGTCTGTTTGGATGCTCACCTTCCTAGGATGGAGGGGCAGGCCTTGGACTTCCACAAGGCAGGGCACCCTGACTTCTCTTAGGACTGGAGAGCGAGGGGGAGAGGGAGAGGGAGGGAAATGGGAGGACGGGAAGAGGTGGAAATTTTAAATAAATGAATAATAAATTAGAGGTAGGCCCTTTGTTTATGAGCCACACAAGCAGCAAGGAGATCCGATCCCGGCACCAGGAGAGACATCATTGGGGTGAGTGAGTTTCTGACCGCAGCAGCAGCACAAAACAGGGAACTCAGACGTTCCTCATCCCTCCTACACGTCCTAGTCATCCTGCAGGGGCTATACTGCCCAATACCTCCTCTCTCTTCCTATCCCACCCAGCTTGCATCCACAACCCTCCCCCCTCCATCTGACTCCCTCCTCTCCTTGAACACATAACACCTCCCAGCTCAGCCTGTTCAGGCACAGGGACCAAATCCTAATGAGGAGGGCAATCTGGAGGGTGGTAGCTCCTTTGTCTCAATAGCCTGCCTGGAGCAAGCAAGGTAGGCCCTTTGTTTACAAGCCACTCAAGCAGCAAGGAGATCCAATCCAGGCAGCAGGAGAGACATCATTGAGTCATCCATGTTTGGGTGCTGAGGAGTTCCAGCTCGACGGGACACTCCCTGCTTCTACACTGAAGAGATACACCCAGAGACTCAGTCACAGGAAAGACTGGACCAAGACACCAGGCCTCTCCTGGCTCCATTTGAAGGAGGAGATGGGAAGGCGCCAATGCAAGACTTCCTCCAACAACCTGAAAGGCAACATGACTTCACCAGAATCAAGGGATCCCGAAATAAGAAGAATTGTACACCCTACTCCAGAAGAATTAGAAGAAATCGACTCAAAAGTGAATTATATGAAAATAATAGAAGACCTTAAGCAGGAGGTGAAAAACTGCCATAAACAATTAGAGATTACAAACAAAAAGGTAGAGGAAATGAATAAATCGCTTAAAGATACCCAAGAAAATCAAGAGAAACATGAAAAAGCAATCAGACAGGTACGGGAAGCAGTTCAAGACTTGAAGAATGAAATGGAAGTAATGAAGAAAACACAAACCGAGGGAAGATTGGAGATGGAAAATCTGGGTAAACGAACAGGAACTACAGAGACAAGTACTACCAACAGAATACAAGAGATAGAAGAAAGAATATCAGATACTGAAGATACCATAGAGAAAATAAACACACTGATCAAAGAAAACAGCAAAACCAACAAATTCTCATCACAAAACATTCAGGAAATATGGGACACAATAAAAAGACCAAACCTAAGAATAATTGGAGTAGAAGAAGGAGAAGAGGTGCAACTCAACGGCCCAGAAAATATATTTAATAAAATTATAGAAGAAAACTTTCCCAACCTAAAGAAAGATGTACCTATGAAGGTTCAAGAAGCATACAGAACACCGAATAGGCTGGAAAAAAAAAAAAAAAAAAAACATCCCCTCGCCATATAATAATCAAAACACAAAACATACAGAATAAAGAAAGAATATTAAGAGCCGCAAAGGAAAAAGGCCAAGTTACTTACAAAGGTAAACCTATCAGACTTACACCTGACTTCTCTATGGAAACCATGAAAGCCAGAAGGTCCTGGATAGATGTACTGCAAAAACTAAGAGACCATGGATGCAAGCCCAGACTACTATACCCAGCCAAGCTTTCATTCACCATAAATGGAGAAAACAAAATTTTCCAGGATAAAAACAAATTTAAACAATACGTAGCCACAAACCCAGCCTTACAGAAAGTAATAGAAGGAAAATCTCTAACCAAGGAGTCCAACAATGACCACAATAACTCAGACATCTAGAGACCCGTCACCAGCGCAACTCAAAGAAGGGACGCACACGAACTCTACTACTAAAGAAGTGACCGGAGTTAACATCCCCTGGTCATTAATATCACTTAATGTCAATGGGCTCAACTCACCTATAAAAAGGCACAGGCTAAGAGATTGGATACGAAATCAGGATCCAACATTCTGCTGTTTACAAGAAACACACCTCAAACACAGAGACAGGCACCTACTCAGAGTAAAGGGCTGGGAAAAGGCTTATCAAGCAAATGGACCTAAGAAACAAGCAGGTGTGGCCATACTAATTTCTAACAAACTTGACTTCAAACTTAAATCAATCAGAAGAGATGGAGAGGGACATTTTATACTCATAACAGGATCAATTCATCAAGAGGAAGTCTCAATCCTGAATATCTACGCCCCTAATATAAAAGCACCCACATACGTAAAAGAAACATTACTAAAACTCAAGGCAGCCATCAAACCGCACACACTAATAGTGGGAGACTTCAACACTCCTCTCTCACCAATGGACAGGTCAATCAGACAGAAACCTAACAGAGAACTAAGAGAATTAATGGAGGTAATGAATCAATTGGACTTGACAGACATCTATAGAATATTCCACCCAAATCGGAAAGAATATACCTTCTTCTCTGCAGCTCATGGAACCTTCTCGAAAATTGACCACATACTCGGTAACAAAGCAAACTTCCACAGGTACAAAAACATATTAGTAACCACCTGTATCTTATCAGATCACCATGGATTAAAGTTAGAATTCAACAACAACCCTACCCCCAGAAAGCCTACAAACTCATGGAAACTGAACAGTCAACTACTGAACCACACCTGGATCAAGGAAGAAATAAAGAAAGAAATTAAAGTCTTCCTTGAATTCAATGAAAATAAAGAAACAACCTACTCAAACTTATGGGACACTATGAAAGCAGTCCTGAGAGGAAAGTTCATAGCACTAAGTGCCCACTTAAAGAAAACAGAGAAGGCACACATTGGAGACTTAACAGCCCACCTGAAAGCTCTAGAAAAAAAAGAAGCAGACTCACCTAGGAGGAGTAGAAGACTGGAAATAATCAAACTGAGGGCTGAAATCAACAAAATAGAAACACAGAAAACAATCCAAAGAATCAATGAAACAAAAAGCTGGTTCCTGGAGAAAATCAACAAGATTGATAAACCTCTATCCAAACTAATAAAACGCCAGAGAGTGAATATGCAAATTAATAAGATCAGAAATGAAAAGGGGGACATAACCACAGACACAGAGGAAATTCAAAGAATCATTAGATCTTACTACAAAGGCCTGTATGGCACAAAACTGGAAAATGTAAAAGAAATGGACACGTTTTTAGATAAATACCATATACCAAAGTTAAACCAGGACCAGGTGAACAACCTAAATAGACCTGTTAGTCACGAAGAACTAGAAGCTGTTATCAAAAACCTCCCTACCAAAAAAAGCCCAGGACCTGATGGTTTCAATGCGAAATTCTACCAGAACTTCCAAGAAGACCTAATACCTATACTCCTTAATGTATTTCACAATATAGAAGCAGAAGAGTCATTGCCAAATTCCTTTTATGAAGCTACAGTCACTCTGATACCAAAACCACACAAAGACTCAACCAAGAAAGAGAATTACAGGCCAATCTCACTCATGAACATCGACGCAAAAATCCTCAACAAAATACTGGCAAACCGAATCCAAGAACACATTAGAAAAATTATCCATTATGATCAAGTAGGCTTCATCCCAGAGATGCAGGGCTGGTTCAACATACGAAAATCTATCAATGTAATCCATCATATAAATAAGCTGAAAGAAAAAAACCATATGATCATTTCATTAGATGCTGAAAAAGTATTTGACAAAATTCAACATCCCTTTATGATAAAAGTCTTGGAGAGACTAGGGATACAAGGGTCATACCTAAATATAATAAAAGCTATATACAGCAAGCCGACAGCTAACATCAAATTAAACGGAGAGAAACTCAAAGCCATCCCACTAAACTCAGGAACACTAAACTCAGAAACCCACTCTCGCCATACCTCTTCAACATAGTGCTTGAAGTTCTAGCAATAGCAATAAGACAACATAAGGGGATCAAGGGGATTTGACTTGGAAAGGAAGAAGTTAAACTTTCGTTATTTGCAGATGATATGATAGTGTACATAAGTGACCCTCAAAACTCCACCAAGAAACTTTTACAGCTGATAAATACCTTTAGTAATGTGGCAGGATACAAGATCAACTCCAAAAAATCAGTCGCCCTCTTATACACAAAGGATATGGAAGCAGAGAGGGAAATCAGAGAAGCTTCACCTTTCACAATAGCCACAAACAGCATAAAATATCTCGGGGTAACTCTAACCAAGGAAGTAAAAGATCTATTTGACAAGAACTTTAAAGCATTGAAGAAAGAAATTGATGAGGATATCAGAAAATGGAAGGACCTCCCTTGCTCTTGGATTGGGAGGATCAACATAGTAAAAATGGCAATTCTACCAAAGGCAATTTATAGATTCAATGCAATTCCTATCAAGGTCCCATCAAAATTCTTCACGGATCTTGAGAGGACAATAATCAATTTTATATGGAAAAATAAAAAACCCAGGATAGCCAAAACAATCCTATACAATAAAGGATCTTCTGGAGGCATTACCATCCCTGACTTCAAACTCTATCACAGAGCTACAGTAATGAAAACAGTGTGGTATTGGCATAAAAACAGAGAAGTCGACCAATGGAATCGCATAGAAGACCCGGAATTTAATCCCCAAACCTATGAACACCTCATTTTCGACAAAGGAGCTAAAAGTATACAATGGAAGAAAGAAAGCATCTTCAACAAATGGTGCTGGCACAACTGGATGTCAACCTGTAGAAGATTGAAATTAGACCCATATCTATCACCTTGCACAAAACTCAAGTCCAAATGGATCAAAGACCTCAATATCAGTCCGAACACACTGAACCTGATAGAAGAGAAAGTGGGAAGTACCCTACAACAGATGGGCACAGGAGATCGCTTCTTAAGTATAACCCCAGCAGCACAGACACTAAGGACAACATTGAATAAATGGGACCTACTAAAGCTGAGAAGCTTCTGTAAAGCAAAGGACACTGTCACTAAGACAAAAAGGCAACCTACTGACTGGGAGAAGATCTTCACCAACCCCGCAACAGACAAAGGTCTGATCTCCAAAATATATAGAGAACTCAAGAAACTAGACTCTAAAATGCTAATTAACCCAATTAAAAAATGGGGCACTGAACTGAACAGAGAATTCTCAAAAGAAGAAGTTCAAATGGCCAAAAGACACCTAAGGTCATGCTCAACCTCATTAGCAATCAGGGAAATGCAAATCAAAACAACTTTGAGATATCATCTCACACCTGTCAGAATGGCTAAAATCAAAAGCACCGATGATAGCCTTTGCTGGAGAGGCTGTGGAGGAAGGGGTACCCTCATCCATTGCTGGTGGGAATGCAATCTTGTGCAACCACTTTGGAAATCAGTGTTTCGGTTTCTCAGGAAATTCGGGATCAACCTACCCCTGGACCCAGCAATACCACTCTTGGGAATATACCCAAGAGATGCCCTATCATATGACAAAAGCATTTGTTCAACTATGTTCATAGCAGCATTATTTGTAATAGCCAGAACCTGGAAACAACCTAGATGCCCTTCAATGGAAGAATGGATGAAGAAAGTGTGGAATATATACACATTAGAGTATTATGCTGCGGTAAAAAACAATGACTTCTCGAATTTTGCATGCAAATGGATGGAAATAGAAAACACTATCCTGAGCGAGGTAACCCAGACCCAAAAAGATGAACATGGGATGTACTCACTCATAATTGGTTTCTAGCCATAAATAAAGGTCACGGAGTGTATACCTGGTGAACCTAAAGAAGCTAAATAAGAAGGTGAACCCAAGAAAAAACATATAGTTATCCTCTTGGCTAAGGGAAGTAGATAAAGTTGCCGGGGAGAAAATTGGGATCTTGGGGGTGGGGTGGGTTGGGGATAAGGGGGGACGGGGAGAGAAAAGTGAGAAGGGGAGGATTGGGGGAACTTGGGGAAACAGGAAGATTGGGATAAAGGAAGGTTGGATAGGGGAGCAGGGAAGCACATATCTTAGTTAAGGGAGCCACCTTAGGGTTGGCAAGAGACTTGAACCTAGAGTGGCTCCCAGGAGCCCAAGGCGATGTCCCCAGTTAGTCCCTTGGGAAGCTGAGGATAGGGAACCTGAAATGACCCTATCCTATAGCAATACTGACGAATATCTTGCATATCACCATAGAACCTTCATCTGGTGATGGATGGAGATAGAGACAGAGACCCACGCTGGAACACTGGACTGAGCTCCCAAGGTCCCAATGAGGAGCGGAAGGAGGGAGAACATGAGCAAGGATGTCAGGACCACGAGGGGTGCACCCACCCACTGAGACAGTGGGGCTGATCTATTGGGAGCTCACCAAGGCCAGCTGGACTGTGACTGAAAAAGCATGGGATAAAACCGGACTCTCTGTTCATGGCGAACAATGAGGGCTGATGAGAAGCCAAGGACAATGGCAAGGGGTTTTGATCCTACTTCTAAACTTTCAGAGGCTAGGCAGTCACACTCAGAGGCCTGAAGAGTTCTTCATGAAATCAGAGTCAATTAAAGAGTTTAAAAGACATGGGTAGATACAAATGAGCATGGGGGAAAATTCTCAACATATAGACTATAAGTGTAGACACCTGAAGAAAACTTGTGGGTACAAAATATAATGATTATACCAAAGAAAACATGCTTAAAAAACCAGACATTGGAGAATAAAAATTTTAAAAGAAATCATAATTTTCTTCAGAGGTACACACATAAAAATAGAAAAAACACTACTAAAACTGAGCATGTGAAGAACACGAAGTTCTAGGAGAACTCAAGAACTGGACAAGTTGGAGCTAGAAGGATGGCCCTGAAGGCTGATACGTCACGTAGTCAGGACCAATACTCTGAGGAATCTGCACTCCAAATCTAACTTTACGACTTAATATCTGTTTACCAGACAAACTGGTCATGAATTATAAGCACCACATAACACATATTTGCACACATACAGAGAAAAGGGAGCTTTTGCTTGTCTCTGTGCACTTAGCGTGCTTTACAACTCCAAGAGCTTTGACTAGCCTCTGAGGTTCAGAATTTGAGCATAGGACATTTTATACATATTGGACACACACACATACAAATGGATAACTGAATCCACAGAAAGCCTGTGAAAGCTTGGGAAAGAATAAAGCGTATTTTCTTGGTAGCAGCAATTTCTCAGGTCTGCTCTGCTTGCTAGAGGCAAGCTAGAGCTCTCATCTAAGAGAGGCTTCCTGACTCAGCTTTAGCTGCAAAACCCTGCAGCTCTTTTAAGAGGTCCTGCCATAAAACACTTAAAAGGTGTAGATGAAAAGCTGAACACATGCTTTTTGGTTTTCAGCTGTAGCAGGAAAAAAGCTATGCCATTTTAAAATGCCAGCTTTCTGGGCCATCCTGCCAGTGCAAACTCTGACTCTTTTAGGCAGGCAGTCTGACTGAGTGTGGTCTGTGAGCAAAATGCTGCAGCTTGCTTGCTTGCTGGCAGGGACCTTGAAATGCTATAGAGTTGTGGCAACAAACACGGCTACAGCTGGCACCTCTGCCACGAGGCTAGAAAGCTAAGGAATGGGCTGGATCCAGCTACCAAAGCCACGGCTGTAGTTCTACCAATATTGCTTGGTAAATTAAGGACTCATGTGGTCAAAAAAGAGACATATAAAGTAAAAGAAAGATTCAAAGTCAAAGAAAACGTCTAAATGGTTTACAGTGTGTTAAATATATGTAGGCTAAAGGTTAACGTTCTTAAAAAAAAGAAAGAGAGAGAGAGAGAGAGAGAGAGAGAGAGAGAGAGAGAGAGAGAGAGAGATAGTTGGGTGTGGTGGTACACACCTTTAATCCCAACACTTGGGAGGCAGAGGTAGATTGACCTCTGTGACTTCAAGGTGTCACAGGACACACCTTTAATCCCAATGCCTGGGAGGCAGAGACAGACAGATCTCTGAGAGTTCAAGGACAGCCTGGTCTACAGAGTTATTCAAGGAGAAAGATATACAGAAAACCTGTCTTAAAAAATAAAAGTAAAAATAACCGAAATAGAGGTTAAAATAAAGCTGCACAAAGATGGAAAATACACAAAGAATCTTGATGCTGCATGCTATTATGCTCTCTTTGAATTGTTTGAATGCTGAAGAAGGAGCAACAGCTGCTAAAAAGATATTTGTTTATAAATGCTGTTGCACTAATCCAAGATAGATATTTTGAAAATACCTTGACTTCAAAATTTAGATCTAAGGTTATGATGCTTTGGAAAAGTTCTTCTTTTGCTTTCACAGAGGATGAGACCCTGTGGATTGTTTCTATCCCAAAATGGTATGATGGACCACACCCTCCTGAAAAGTTGCTGTGAACATCTTCAAAAAATTACTTCACTCAATTGCTGACTGCAATGAATCCAGCACACAAGTTATACCATGAAAGACCTGAATAACAGCACCCCCATTCAGCATGAAGCAATTTGGAGAGAAATAACTTCACCCATATTCCCAAATATTGTTTATAAATATTCTTTTACATTTAAAAGGGGATATGAGATATATATGAATAATTTGCATTGGTATCAATTTTAAGGTCAATCTTGTTATATATATATATGTATTTTTCATATTAATTAAGGTATTGTGATTGTGTAGTTCCTTTAAAAATGTAATGCATAATTAGGAAATATAGGTTGTTAATGAATAAACATCGATAATAGTCAAGCTTGTAGTCACGTTAGTTAGATTTTCTAGATGTGCATAGATACATTTCCGATAGGCATTCCTCATATCTTTCAAAGACTATAGAATATGGCATTTAATGTTTTAATAACTCAGGATTGTTCATGACAGTGAGACACATCTGCTCCTGGCAGCACCAATCTACTTTAAGAGGAAGATGGGCATTGAAGAGGCTCCCTATGGACTTTCATAGCCATTTGGCCAAGAAACTGCACTCTCCTGGACTATTACATAAACTGGACACAGAGAACCCTCAGAGAGAGGACTGCTGAACTTGCCTAAGGTGAGATGGTCTTTTGGGGTTCCTGATTCATGAAAGAGTCTGCAAGACATTCTGCAGGACACAGCAGATAGTGACTGAACTGTCTTTGAAATTTCCTGCTTCATGGAAAAGTCTGCTGGATACTATGGGCCTGTAGGCTGAAGAAGGATGCCCCAACGGTACAAAAGAACTTTGGATGACTGTCCAAACAGCAAGATGTCTCTGTCATTTCTAGAGTTTGGAAGTTGCTTATTTCTTGTTTACTTAGGTAATATTATATCCTTCTGGAGTCTTTGATGGAGTTGAAGAATAGTTAGTCATAATTATGTTTTCCTTTGGTATGGTAAAAGATAAAATCGATATAAATATTGTAACTAATTCTTGCTTGATAACTGTTTTGTTATATATAATTTTACTAGGTTAAAGTTAAAGCCTTTCTTTTTTGTTTAAACAGAAAAAGGGGAAATGATGGATATTTGTCTATATGTCTATATGTTACTTTCATTGGTTGATAAAGAAACTGTCTTGGCTTTTTGATATGGCAGGATTTAGATAGGTGGAGTAGACAGACCAGAATGCTGGGAGAAAGAAGCAGGGTCAGGCAGTCGCCATGCTTCTCCAATCCGAGAGGGACATAGGCTAGAATCTTTCCCAGTAAGCCACCAACCACCTCGTGGTGCTACACACATTAGTAGAAATGGGTTAATCAAGATGTGAGAGTTAGCCAAGAAGAGGCTAGAGTTAATGGGCCAGGCAGTGTTTAAAAGAATATAATAGGGGTGTTGTTATTTCTGGTGTAAAGCTAGCCA
The DNA here is from genome assembly GCF_014885135.2 of Alexandromys fortis. NCBI lineage: Eukaryota > Metazoa > Chordata > Mammalia > Rodentia > Cricetidae > Alexandromys > Alexandromys fortis. The sequence goes on from NW_026068085.1 coordinate 789,809, forward strand.
TGCGCTAACCGTGCAGTAGCCAGGCGGGACTAAAAGCAGGCCTGCTCGCACCATCACTACAAGAGAGTCTAAGTGCTTCTCATCCCCACTGCCAACTTAAAACTCTTTAGCCTCTGAATTTCCCTTCCCTTCCCCAGCTTCACTTTTCCTATATAACATCAGGCATTTTGGCCATAAGCTTTGGCTCCTGGCTCCTCTCTGCACCTCTCCTTCTCTCTCTCGAGCCCTTTCTCTCCTCTCAGACAATGTTCAGTCTGCTAGCCATGTTACCTATGTATGGCCTCTTCCAATTGCATCTGTCTGTGTTCTCCATCATATCTGCAATAGGAACCTTCTCCTCACCCATTCCTAAAAGTGTTCCTTTCATACACCTGTATCACTCCCAAGTCCCTCTCACCTTGGTGACCTCTTCTTTATTATTGTTACATATACATACATATACACACAGATACACATATAACCTACAAAATCCATTTAGTGATGCTTAGACGTACACGTGGTCAGGATGCTCAATTAAGATTGGACAATCAAGCATGAGGCACATCTCTGGAGAAAACAAGCCCTCTCAGCAGACATTTGCTCGTAGCACTCATGGAGGGGTGAGGCCTTGGGAATGTTCCTGCATCTGGAGACTACTACAGTGATCCACAACTAGTTGAATGGGGAGAGTACTTGCCTGTGGGGTGTCCAATTCCAGTTGAGAGCCAGAGGACCAGGATACCTTAGAAAGATAGTATCTTCTAGAATTGGCATGGAAGCTGCACCCATGAAATCTCAAATTTGTTCAGGCTTAAACAAGCTTTACAAGTATTTTTAATAAATATTTTAAAACTTATTTCTCAAATTCCTACCACACTATGAGAAAGGAACCTTTTTCATGCACAGATAACAATAAGTATTACAGTTCAATTCAAAACACTTATTTTTGAATGTAGCTTAGTACAATGATTACCTAGTATACACAACTATTTTTAATTGTTAGATCTGCCAAAGTGGTGAACTCAGGATTCAGGATAATCAGATTTTTATGAATCATTTTTTTAACAGATACCTGTTGATTATAGCACCTTGCTTTCTATCTCCTTCAAATAAAGATATCAAGCAAATAGAAATGTTATATAATTATTTTCTATAATAATCTCATGCTTAATATAATAAGCTTTTCATGAATTTGTTTCTCTGTGGAGACTTATTATATTTATTGACATAATATAACTTGAAAACCTTGAAGCCATCTCAGAGTTGATAAGTTTAGTTAAAAACAAGGCATTTCAGAATATACTCCCTTAAATAAAAATATTTTATCTACTGTGAACCCAGATTTCTCACCATCTAAACAAACTAAAAAAACTTGACACATTTTAATAAAATAACAAATTGGTATATATTTAATTAGCAGTTTTGGTTTTAAAAGAAGGATGAACAAAATGTTTTCTTTTTACTGTCCAGCAGAAAGTGCAAAAAAAGAGAACACAACTTTGCCATTCTATTTAAAGATTTCCCACAAATAGCAAACATACCCTAGTTAGTAAAAAAAAAAAAAAATGTGAGAAAAACAAGAAAACAGTTGTATTCATCGTGACCTCCTGAAAACTGCATAGTTTAAAATATAGCATTCTATCTATAAAATTGAGGTTGTGGGCTGTATACTATTATTAACTGTGATGTCATGTAAAGTGGCATCTAACCTTTACTAGGCAGCAACCCTTTCCAGTTTCTGGTCAAGTGTGTACGTGTTTCAGTCACTGACAACTCCCAGTAACACTGACAGTGAGAGAGGTGCTGGGATGGTTCTCATCCTATGAAAGAGGAACAAAAAGAATGACTAGCTTATAAGCATAACTCACATTCGAGAACAGAAAGTCAAGTTAAAAGTTCATCCTTTTTGGCAGTGCTAACTATATCTGCATCCCATCTCTCCTCCACAGCTTATCACAAGTTGTTCCACAGAAGTTTAATTTGTACTCCAATACTTTGTTCAGAAATGCAATTTAAAATGCCCAGACTTTCCAAAAACTTTCAAATTTTCAAGTTAAATTATTTCAGTAAATTTATATTATACCAAAAATGCCTCTGACAAAATACAATATACCTTCATGACAAAAGTTCTGGCAAGGATATGGATACAAGCACAGAGCTGAATCATTTTTTTTAATTTTTTATTTATTTATTAAAGATTTCTGACTCTTCCCCGCCACCGCCTCCCATTTCCCTCCCCCTCCCCCAATCAAGTCTCCTTCCCTTGTTAGCCCAAAGAGCAATCAAGTTTCCCTGCCCTGTGGGAAGTCCAAGGACCACCCACCTCCATCCAGGTCNGTCCACGTCTCCAGGGCTGCCTCTCCACTGGATTGCTGACCTGTGTCCACGTCTCCAGGGCTGCCTCTCCACTGGTTTGGTCAATGAGGAACGATACTTTAGGTTCAAATAAGGGTGGAGTTGAAAAATGGCAGCAGGGAGAAGAATCTAACCCTGGGAGTCCCTGGGTTACAATCCAAACTAAATTGACGCAAGTGTTTCAAGGTTCTTCATCTTTATGCTTCATTCAGTTACAGCGTAGGTGATTTGTGAGCACTTCAGTTTATAGGATGAACTCGGTTTTGAATTACATAATACTCCAAATAAAATATGGTTCTTAATCTAGTCTCATGAGTTGTTTTCTTGTCATTATTTCTATGTTCAAGTCCAGAGAAGAAATAGAGACCAAGGGTTCTAAAAATGTGCTCCAGAAACACCAGAAGTATTTTGAGACTCACAAGGTAAGAATTATTTTACTATGATACTAAGACGTTGTCTTTTTCATTGTATTGACATCTGAATTAATAGTAAACATGCAATAAAAGATAAAAACTACCCACTGGCATGGCATTTGTGAAGGCAGAGTCTTTACGACATTCATATATAAAATCTTCACCGCTGCATATGGAGAAAAACATGTAGACAAAAAATGAAAAATTACTGTCACCTACTCTTAATTCCTGAGTACATCTGTATATGGGCATATCATGCTCTCTGTGATGGTTGTCAGAAGGAATGACAGTAATACAGCTGAATCAGTTTCTAAATAAGAAGGCCATTTTTAATGAAATACCATTTTCCCTATGAGACTGATAGACAAACTATAAATACTCAAATCTGTGCACATGGAAATTATTTTCTGGTAAATACATAAGCAACACTGGCAGTCCAAGAAAAACAAACAGTACCATTTGTTCACAGTGATGAAAACTGAGGTTGCTAAACTGGGAATTTAAAAAAAGATGTATTTTCCAAATATGTTTGATAGTTTTTTTAATTATTAAAACTTTTCTAATAAGATTGCTACTAATAATAGTGGATTGATTTTTAAATTCTGTATAATAAAATACAACAACATTTGCACAATCTGTTTAATTTAGTAAGATAATCACTTTCAAATAGAAAATCCATGATGTCACACAATTCTTGATGGTTATAAGATCCATTCAAGTAGGGAACAAACCAGCAGATTCTCATGAGTAGGAAATGTGTCTTAGATTGTATCCAGTAACTACACTGTATCGACTGTTAAGATAGCATCAAAGAAAACATAGTTATCTGAATAAGCTATCAAAATAGTCCTTCCTATGCAGTAGAATCATCCATAACTTGTTACTAATAGCTCTCTAATTGAATGCAACACATGTTCACCATGAAGGATACCATGCCTGGTACTGGAAACCTAAATAATACTAAGTGCTAATGAAATCATAGTTATTGGAGGGGAATCTACCACCACTAATTTACTAGGTGAGTACAGTTCCAAATAACAGTACATACACATTTGTCCTTACAGTCATAGAAAAGTGTAGGCTTCACTCCTCATCAAGGGAAGTTCTCTTTGCAACAGATGGAGACCACTACAGAAAATCATAATAAATCAAAATGCAGCGTTGTAGAGCCTGCACCCAAAGGATATATCTACAAAGCAGCTCATGAACCTAATCCTGAGAAACATTGTGAAGGAGTGTGTAGTACAGGCTACTTTGTGAAGAAATCCCAAGGCTTTCAATAAACAAACAAACAAAACAGCCTAGAAACAGAATTGCCCCAGGACCCACCTGTCCTCTCCTGGGAAGACACCCAAAGAACTTTATATTCTATTACAGACATACTTGGGCATCTATGTACCCTTCTGCTCTATCAACAATAGCTAGAAACCACCTAGATATACTTTATAATGAATATATAAAAAATGTGGTGCATATACACAATGGACTATTACTCAGCTGTGAAAACATGAAATCATGAAAATTATAGGTAGATAAATGACGTGGAAGAAACTAAACTGTGAAGTAATTCAGGCATAGAATTCTCACATGCAGGGTCCAACTTCCCATTTTTTGTTTTATGTGTTAACTTGGAGCACAGATTGAAGCAAGGAAACTACAAAGGGGCTTTTGGAAGACTAGCAGATTAACAAAGAAGAATAATAGACTGGAGGTGAAAAGAGAGTAGAGGGGTGGAATAAATAGTGGGTGTGGAAAATCTAAAGTTGGGAGGAACAAAGAAGTATGGAGATGTTAGGAGGTGAACGGGGATCCTCAAAATAAAACCATATGGAAACCTACTATCTCACAACACAATGAAACATTTTAACTGGAAGGATGGAAGAACCTTGTGATATGGAAGAAGACAGGAAGAAGATACCAGAAGATACTGGTATCAAAGAATTAAATAAGGATGGGATAGGGAAATAGGGAGAGGAAGGGTTAGTAGATGGATGAGCTAAAGCCAAGTATAATGAAAAAGCACATGGAAGCTAATTTCAAAATATAACTGAAATAAATAAAAAGAATTAGAATATAAAAACCATGAATGGATGATGCCACTTCTCAAAGACATGGGTTTTAAAATGAAAACTGCAGTACCAGCGTGGCATACCTTCCCATGATGATTGGTCAGAGAAGTATCAGAGGTCTCATAAAAAGAAAAAAAAAAGAAAAAAACAACACAGGTTATTGCCAATGCATTTGGTTCCCCACAGCAACTACATGGTAAGACTCTACTGTTAAGGACAACACATATTTGGCTATAGGACAGAGAAATCAATTGTAAACAAATACTCTTTAATAGTATTGTACTAATGGTTATGCTATCAAATTGCCTCATAAATATGGATGCCTATGCCCATAGACATGGACTGATCTCAACTATGGTCAGAGGAATTTCTTCTTGTAGAGGGCAGCAGTAGAGGCAGAGACTCATAGCTGGTCAAAGTGTTGAGAATGAGAGACTATCACCCAGCCCTAAATGGGTCCCCATTATCAACAGCCCTGGAAGAAGAATATGAGAGCTGGGATGAGGGACTGCTGTGAAACAAGACAGGCATGGAACTCATGGCAGCCATGATGACCTGGAGCAGACCCACACACAATCAAGCCATCCAAGTCCAGCACAGATTGAGGAAGGTACTCTCCCGCCTTCACACTTCACTGAGGAGCTACTGGCACATGCCAGCTGCTGGGGGATGGAGAATTAGTCAATTATGAATTAGTGCATGTTCCCAAAAAACAGAAGCAAATACCATAGAGTTGGGAAGGGAACAGGGAGTGTTGCAGGGGAGATTCGTCATGGATAGCATGGCGTCATATGATATTTCATGGTAAGGTATACAATTCTCAAGAATATAATTAAGTTTAGGCATGTTTATGAGAATACAAAAAACATTTAAAATTATTTCTTTCAAAATCATAATTATATCATTTATTACTTCCTTTTCTTTATTCCAAACCTTTCCATGTACCCCCACTTACTCTCCTTCAAACTCATGGCCTCTTATCTCATTAACTGTTGTTACATATACATAAGTTGGTTATCTAAGATCAAATGGTCATCCATGAAAACATAAATACAAGTAACATTATACAGCTCAAACATCTGTGTGCATGTGTAGATGTACATGCACGTACACATATAATTTTATACTGATTATTAGAGCTACCAGTTAAAACATCTCTTATTTATCCAGCTATCTTCCTAAAGGTCTTGGGGTTAAAGAATGCTAAATATACAGCACTCATTTCTAAACATGCTAAATCCAATGTGAACAGCAGCAGTCATTGGTGGTCCAAGAAATAAAACAGTGTGTCCGTAGTTATGGGGGTGGAAATATGTTTTTTAATGAATATGTACATATTTAGCTATTTGACTCAGTTCTCAACCCAACACATTAAAAAACAGATGCTTTAAAAAATGATCTGTTGGCAAGATGCTTGTTAAATTTTATCAGCTAAAATATTAAAATTCATAATGAATTAATTAACACATCATATAAAAATAAAATGTTTTTGTTTCATCGTTTTACAAAGTACTATAACCAGTGGTGGTTAAAACTGGGAATTTTGTATGTCTTGATATGTGTTGCTCAGAAAGAAACTAAATTTATAGAATTGCCACTAAATTGATGACATTTTCTGTCTTCACTCTTGAATTGAGTTGGCAGATGTTTTTAAGAACAAAAAAAAAAATCCATCTTATTACAAACATATTAAGCAGGTTTTCCTGACAAGCATGTCTGACAATGTTTATTGCCTGGACCAAATCAATCCCCTTAAGAAGCTATAATATATTATAGCAAGTATATTAGTTCATAGCTAAGGGAAGTTTCTACATGAAAGAGTTAGTCCTTTGATCTCTTATGCCCCGTTCCTCTTGCATCAGAATGGTACCACATAATCCACTGTATAGTCACACCTACTTACAGACAGTCAGCAAGTAAAACAGGCTGGACTAAACCTACAGTTTTAGGCATGCATGCTATTTTAAGTTTGTATATATGTGTGTGTATATATATATATATATATATATATATATATATATATATATTCACCAATCAATGGGATAGAAAGAGGTACCTACACCTAGGCACACATTCCTAAAATCATTGATTTTCAAAGAGATGATACACATTCGGGAAAAGTAACCATCTTTAACAAATATTGCTGATCAAACTGGATAGTTGTACATAGAAGAATAAAATTTGAACAATATATTTTACCCTGCATAAAAACTCTAAACATATCAAAGACCTTAAAATAAGACCTGATAATCCATATCTGTTAAAGGAAAAAAATAGGGAATGTGTTTGAAATCATTGGCACAGGAAATGACTTTCTGGACAGGACCCCAATAACACAGGCATTGAGATCAAGAATTAATAAATGTGATCTCATAGAACTAAAAAGTTTCTGCAATAACAAAGGACACTATAACTTGAATGGAGAGGCAGCCTACAGAATGGAAAAAATCTTTGGCAATTATTTATCTGACAAGTTTAAAATCTAGGACATAAAAAGAAATCAAAAGAAAAAAACAAACATCAAGAAAACTATACCCATAAAGTTTTACCAACATGACTGCCTAAATAGAAGCTGATGAAGGATGACACCAACAGACATGCAAAGTGGATGGGAGAAAGGGGCATGAGGCCTCAATCCTACAAAAAGACATACAGGCAACTAAGGAATACTGCGAGGTGAAGAAACATACTCTCCAGGGAAGAGCACACCAGTTGCTTATTTTAATATTGACACCATTGTAGACAAAGGGTTTGTAACTTGGCTTGGTGTTTATATTCCTCTTTTGATAGAGTACAGAGAACAATCTTGTACCAAAGATAGTTAGATGCAGAGATGAAGGCTCTTTGTAGGCACTGGTTGTGGAGAGCAACCTACAGGCTTGGTAACAGCCTAGTTTGTGTGGCCAACAACTCAATTGATTTTAACCTAATCCCAGCACTGGAAGCTTTGTTAGGCAATATGAGATGGCCAGTTGGGAGTCTGCCTTCCCCATTACTTGGAGACTTCACTAGGATCACCTTCATATATTTTAGAAAGTTTCCACTGTGTTAGGATTCCATACTACCTCTCAAATACCGTTTAATTTTTGCTATCTTTCCCTGTACTCCCACAAACCTTTCTCCCTTCTCCCTCCCTACATGATCTATTATACCTGATAAATTGTGAAACCTCCAACTTGTTTCTCCTCTAATGATAGATACTTTCTTTGATGAATATGTATTTATTTGAGATTAAGGCTACCAAAAATTAGAATCATGTCACATAATCAAATATGACTAAGTACTATATTATTAGCAAACAAAATATTTGAGAGTGAAAAGATGAATAAAGTAAAAGGCTGGTAATTTTAGAAAACCATGCTTTCTCAACCTTAGGAAAACAGAACAAAAGCCTTCAAAATGTCACCTGTGCTGAAAGATTGTCAGAGGTCGACAGCCACACAGTGACCTTGCTGGCATCCAGTTCACCCAACAGTGTTTGGAAGTGCATTGTTTCAAATCGATAACTAATTAACAAAGTATAAAAGAATTTGCACTGTTCCCTTAGCTCCTTGTTAAAGCGGCTTTTGGTAGCACATTGGCAGAAGGTCGCTTCATGACATCTCCAGGAGCCTTTCAACACCCACCTCTGTCAGATTAAATTACTTTTAGCAATTAATTTTCCTAAGTTAAAACAGAAACACATTTGTTACAGCAGGCTGTCATAATGACATGGGGAGTACTTGTTTTGATATGAATTTCGTTCGCTGACCTTCTATCATATCTTAATTTTTGTGGTTGACCTAACGGGAAGATTGGGAGCACATCTCAGATAAAGAACCACAGGCCAGTCCTTGAAGAATAAGATATAAACTGATAATTGAAAAGAAGGATCTGCAGACTTTATGAAACAATAGAATATATAACTATAAATTTAAAGTAAAATTGTTCATAATGCTAAAATATATACTGTAAGAAGAACGACATTTTCTAGGGAGTTCATCAAGATGAGGAAATAGCACTTTCATCAAATGACACCAAGGTTACAAGCCTAGAACCATGAGGCACTAAGCCACCATTTCTGTCCTTTGGAGTTACCTGTTTCACCTACTGTTTCATAAAATCTTTCTAAAGTGCATAAATTAAATAATATAAAGTATGAATAGCAGTTGGAATATCGGTATACATAATACACACTGTCTTCAGGTAGTGTGAATAGCAGGTGGAATAAACAGAGAATACATCTTCTGTTAGTATGATTTAGCAAGTAGAATACATACAGAGAATACATCTTCTGTTAGTATGAATTAGCAGGTAGAATACACACAGAGAATAAACCTTCTGTTAGTATGAACAGCAGGTGGTGTATATACACACATTCACACTATCTTCTACTTAAACTACACTTTTGTACAATCATTTTATACCACTACTTACTGACTTATTTCCTTTATAAAACTACATTTAAATTAAGAACAAAAAACACCACTACTGAGAAATCTGCTACTGTTGGGTCCTCTAACAAAAGAAAAAGTAGTATGTTTGACAGTGAATGTTGCAGACATTATCTTTTCCTCCCGAATGTAAAAATAACTATATTTGATTTTCGCTCCCTTTTGTTATAAACTTGTTACACTCTTTAGCTATTTCCAGTTGACAAGAACTTCATGGTGTATAAAATATCAAGTGAAAATGAGAGCAGCTCAAACAGATAAGGAAAACAAAATGCATACCATTTTCAAAAAGCTCTAAAACTTCACCAAACACTGATAACAGCAGCTATTATTTTTCAAGTGCTTGCTCTATATTTGCTAAAGCTTAATATTCTTTCATTCATTTAATCCTCAGGATACTCTGGCCACGCATGATTATCTCCTTTGTGCAGATAAGGCCACTTGTACTTTAGGCATTTAAGTCATTTCGTTAACAATTAGTACATTCTTTTAAGTCACATGTTCTTAAACTCATTTGACAATGTTTTTTACTTATATATACATGCATATGGTCAAATGCATACACACAAAACCACCTACAAACAAGTAACTGGTTTTGGCTATGACAATGGCACTCAAGCATAAGAAGGACTATGTCTGAAAAACTGACCCTCATCCAATTCACAAATCCCTGAGGATTAAGGGAGGCTATTCAGCAGTCATGTGTCTGGAGAACAGCAGAATCAGGGACTAGAGCTTCCTGGGCAGTTAGGGAGGACTCCAGGCTAATAACAGATCGAGGCAGCAGGTGAATGTGTGTGTGCTTGGTGTAGGATAAACCGACCCTTCTCATGTTTCCTGTGGGATACTTACCCTATCAGGTGGTAGTGGCCTGTGAACATGTGCAGATCTGTGGTCCTTGCTCCTCCTGCTTAGATATTCAGTTCTGCTCTAGGAGGCTGCCTAGACTCGCTTTCATATTCGTCATCTACATTAAAGGTCCTTGATATCTTCAGGGGATTCAGTGTCCATTTGTGGATACCATGACACAGAAACAAAATTTGGTCTCTTTTCAGGAAAACAATGTCTAGTGATGATGTGCTACACAGCAGAATGGACAATAATCACACCAGGCAATTTAATAACTGGAATAAATAATTGCATTGTTTCCCAGAAGTATACACTAACTGTAGTAATTAACTGGGCAAAATATTTCCTCAAATTCCTCTATTTAAGTCATTTTCATCTGCAATATTCAGAAGTAATTCTCTGAGTTAAATTAGCATATGATAGTAGTTGGATTTGTTCTCAAGTATTAGGAATTCTTAGTTTTGTCTAAGCATTGCCTCTGAATTGACATAATCCTTCACGGAGAGAGGAAGAAGGCTCACAAGACCCAAGAAGTACAGGAGGATCCTCGGGATTACATAAGCAGTAAGCAACTCCAGGGGAGGAGGACACTAGTAGAGAGTGGCCTGCTGATTGGGCAAGAAGCTGCAAAGCTGTAGCTTTTCGAAGCTACCAACCATACTTTCTGGTGATGCAGCTGTAAAAATGTCTGGCTTATGCAAGGGACACCAAAATGCTCAATGGTTCACCAAGCTACACTTGGCAGGAATCCCTTGCTGTGAGCTAATTTGGTGTTTTATATGGATAAAAACATTATTCTATATTTGAGAGGTCCTGTTAAGAGTGTGATCGCTAGCATGGAGGGGTTAACAGGAAAGGTAAAGTGGTATCCATTTGTCAGCTGAGCACACAGGAAGTCAGAATGCAAATAAGGGACAGTATAACCTGGCACTCCTTTCTGTTTCATTACAACTAGAGGGCAAGGGACCAGAGGCACTTGGATTTCTCACATAGCATGAAACCAGTTAGAAGAGAATTTTGCAATATTTATATTAAAAGGAACAGAAAACAGCTGAATTCCAGTTCTGCTTCAAGATGTTTAACAGGCAGCTAAGCAAAAATCATTGCATTTGTTTTGAAAGCTGGCATATTCTTTTAAGTATTTTTTGTAAATGAATTTTTTTTTTCAATTGGGAAGCCTTCTAGTTTAACCACCTTCTCCTAAACCCAACTGCATGTAGGATTTCTTTCTTCTATACCTGTGCTTACAGCTTCTACTACTGCAAATGCCTCCATCTGTAGGACATACATCCGGAAATGCCTAGCAAACACCTGGGCTGCGAATAGCAGAGAATCATGAAGCACACACCTGACACAAACACCCTGTTCTGTCATAACTAAGCATTTGCCACGTAGTGTAGCTTTGACGTTAAGGAAGGGGCAGTAAACCATCTGAGCTTGTTTTTCCTGCCTCAGGCAAAGAATATTTACTTTTATATCCTGTATCTTTTAATAAAAATCTTTCACCCTTTCTCAATGACTTTTCTTTGGTATACACACATTGCAACCCAGCTTTCTTTTACTTGTATCCATTATTAAAGTAGAGAGGTTACTTCAACACAAGCATTGTGATTTTTCACGGTTGGTTTGATACCACAGATGGCTTGACTAACAGATAGTATATGTAGTATGAGTAAGAAGATTTATGTCTTTGTCAGGCTAGAATGGCATGGCAGGAGATGTCATCATACTATTTATACGTAGAAAGATGCAAGAACCTAACTTTACAAATTACTTTGAAACTTTTCATTTGATCTTATTGAACACTGCTCAAGAGTACCTGATAGCATGGAAACCTGAAGGTAAGAGAAAAACTACTGTCTTGCTCTCAGTGTTTGCTACCCTTCCTTTATCTAACTTATTTGATATGTATTTCAGGCGTCGCCCAGAAAACTTTCCCTGAATCTTCCAATGGCAGCCCACCGGGACTGGAGTCCACCTGGACTAACACAAATATTATATGAGCCTCCCTCAGTGTATTCACTTTGCTGCTATGAAAGTCATAAGGCATTTGATCTTCATTTCCCAAGCATGTAGTCCGAAGTTGCTCAATAAAAATTCCACGAGTTCTTAAAGAACTTACTGATTAAAAGAATATTTAAACATTTCTCTGAAATTCCGCTCAGTTAGCAAGCTAGCAACCCAACCATAAAAATATCCCAGATAACTGGCTCCGTTTAATACAGTTCATTTTGAGTCACAAGACGTAAGCTGCACTAGTACTCACAGAAGCATCTGTGTGGTGGTGATGTTTTAGTCGCACACTTAATCTCAACATCCTCTGGCTCTACATCCATACTAGCACTCAAAACCCAAACCACTTCAGTCTTTTCATGTAAATAAGACAACAACAAAATGTAGACAGTACCTTCACCCTCAGATTCACAACAAAACTACAGGTTTGCTTCTTTAGGAAGAGACCTTCCCTTTTCATCGCGTGTATTTTATTTAGCCATAGCAGTGAACTAGAAAGGTACGACGGAAGAGAGTATTTCAGTGAAGAAAGAAAGATGGCACAGTCCATCACAGTGAGAAAGGCATGACCACAGGGGCAGCTGCTCACAAGGCATCTCTAGTCTTTGGGAAGCAGAAGATGAACTGCTAGCACTTGGCTCACATAGTCCTTCTTATTCAGCCTGTGATCCCAGTCACATATATCGCTGCCCACCTTCAGGGATCTTCACCCGCCCCCAGTTAAACTACTCTAAAAGCACCCTCACAGACACACCCAAAAGCATTCCTTCAACAGTCATTCTAAATCCAATCAAACTGAACTTGAAATATTGGCCATGCCAGAAAGTATGTGTAAATGGATGAGCACATTTTATGAGAACATAGGTCTACACTTTCTTATTAGAATGCCTAGTACCAAATGTAAGATGTGTGAACATTAAGTAATAAAATATATATGCTTTATTAAAAATTTTGTTACCTACAAAATATTCTGCAACACAGCCTAACAGTTATCATCTCAATAGGTAAAGACCTACATAGACTCCCATTATGTTCATTATTTTAACCATTTTTGAAATAATATTCTTGGTTTGATCTTTGCCATACATAAAAACACACAAGGAACTCTAATAATAATATCATTAGCAATTAAGAAAATCTGAAAAATCTAAAACTGCTAGTTACTTCTAAAGGTGAAACATTTTCTGACATGCAGAACCCATTACTGCTCTCGCAGGATGCTCTCTGTACCAAGCAGCACCTGCTGCCAAGGGAGTGCAGGGAGAACACTGGACGGGTGGGGGAAATGAGCAGAGGACACAAGGTCAAGGAACATGAGTGCTTCTTAAAGTCCTCAAATATTCCATAGCTGTCTGATTAGCTTCACCTGAGCTAAAACTAAGGGGCAAAACAATTTTAAGAATCATGAATAAATACTACCACATAACTGAGAATTGAAATATTACAGCTTCAGAATGTGTCAAAACATCTACCAAATTAATTACCTTTATGTGCCAAATTCTGAAGTAGTTTATAATTTTTAACAAAAAGTCATGTTATATAACATGTAAAAGAATTTATATAAACATTTTTCTCACTGCACCAAGTTGTACTTAGTAAAGAAAAATTTTAATTCTCAAATGTTTACAATTCACTGTAGTTTATAATTGGAGTTGCTAAGAACCTGAATTTTATTTCTAAAAATACAGTAATAGTAGTGAAAGGACATTTTGATTCTAGATTTCACTATAATTTTCCTTTATATACATTCTACAAAGCAACATATAAACTAGATAAAAATGTCATAATCTGTGGTTATTGATGCTACTGACTAACAATAGTTTAACTTCTTCAGTAGACTGTCCCTCCTGAATGCACTCCAACCTTGAGATTTAACCTCTTGGTAAGACCTAGGGTCTCCTAACTTTGCTACTTTCATCTTCTCCTTTCTGCATCTCTTTCTAAATACCGCACACAGGCTAAACCACTCTTAACCAGAGACCCATAACAGTATCAACAGGCTGGTACTCAGGTAAGTGACCTTTACCTTCCTACCTGTCTGTTCAATTCTATTCAGAGTTACACTTAGTAACTGTAAGCTCCTCCTCCCAGCCTACTTCCATGTAGAGGCAGTTTACAGCAAACCCATGGTCAACATCAATGTAAATGGAGAGAAATTAAAAGCATGTCCACTAAAACCAGCAACTAGTCAATACACTACTGGAAGACTTAGCTAATGTAGTAAGACAAATAGAAAATGAATAAGGCAAAGGGTTTTTATTTGAAGATGGTACGATTGTATGCACGAAGACACTAAAAACTCTCCCATAAAAAAGTGAACATCTGATAAATACTTTCAGCAGAGTAGCAGGATACAAAATTAATGGACACACAAAAGCAGATCGTTTCCTATATACAAAAAACTAAATACTGAGAAAGAAATCAAGGAAATGGCACCTTTTAGAATAGGCTCAAAAATAAATTGGGACAACTCTAACCAAGTGATTGAAAGACCTGTATAATAAAAGCTTTAAGACACTGAAGAATCTATCAGAAGATGGACAGATCTCCCATGCTCATGAATCAATAGGATTAATACAGTGAAAATGGCCATCCTACCAAAAACAGAATACAGATTCAATAAATCCCCATCAAAATTCCAACGCAATTTCTTCACAGAAATTGAAAGTGCTATTTCTAGCTTCAAATGAAAATACAACAAACAGGACAAGGACAGCTAGGACAATCCTAAATATGCTCTGGAAGTGTCCCTAGCACAGCTTTCAAGGTGTACTGTAGAGCTAGAGTACTAAAAACAGCACGGCATTGGCATAAAAACAGACAAGCTAATCAATGGGGGTACAATTGAAGACCCAGACATAAATCCACAAACCTAAGGGCACCTGACTTTTGACTATAGACTTTGACCAGAAATACACACTGTATAAAAGACGGCATTTTCAACAAATAATACTAGTCAAAGTGGATTGCCATATGTAGAAGAATACAAATTGAGCTATATTTACCACCCTGCCCCAAATTCAACTACAAGTGGGCCAAGGATCTCAACTTAAGACCAGATATCTGAGAGAAGATACAGGAGAAAATAGCTTTTTAATTCATTTGTACATGAGAAGATTTCCGAACAGGACTGACTCAGCACAGGTACTAAGGAAAGCAATTAATTAATGGGACATCATGAAGCAAAAAAGCTTCTGCACAAAGGCCACCATCATCTGAACAAAGAAGCAGGCTACAGAATAGGAAAATCTTTGTCAATCATATATTTGATAGGTGATTAGTATCTAGAATATATAAAGAACTTAAAAAACTTTGAACATAAAAAACAAAAATCTAATTAAAATATGAACTACAAAACTAAATAGACATTCTTCAAAATATGAAACATAAAATGGCTGAAAACAGTTTTAAAAAGTTCAGCATTAAAAAAAAAGTTCAGCATTCCAAGTCATCAAGGAAATAAGAATAGAGATTTCATTTTACACCATTCAGAATGGCCAAGATTACTAAAACAACAGCTCATGCTGGTGAGAATGTAGTTTAAGAAGAACACTCATGCACTGTTGGTAGCATAAGCTGCTATAGCCACTATGTTTCCTGAAAACCAGTCTACCAAAAGATCTGCTCTACCACTCTTGAGCACAGACCCAAAGAGCTCCATTTCTTACAAGGAGATTATCTGCTCACCCATGTTACTGAGGCTTTATTAATAATACTCAGAAATTTGAGACAGCCCAAATGTCCATTTACACAATGGGATATTATTCAGCTGTTAAGAAACATGAAATCATGGAATTTTCAGATAACTGAATGGAGTTAGGAACAATCGTCCAAACATAACCCAGACCCCAAAAGACAAATATTGCATATTTCTCTTGTAAGTGGCTGTTAGTTTTCAAGATTTAGATATGCATATTTTTTTTGATCAAAACAACCACAGAGGATAGACAGCTAGGAGGCAAAAGGCCCAGGAATGGATAGGAAGGGAGTCTTCTAAAGAAGGAAAACAGAATTTATCATTTAAATAGAATTTAGAATTTAAACCAATAAAGGGGAATCTAGAATATGAGGATTAAATGGGGAGAAGGATGGGAGAGCCAGAGTAAAGAAAGGAAAATGGGAAGGGACAACTAATATTAAAGGCCCCTTGAAAAGCCACATAGACCCAGCCAATGCCACTCTTGGGAATATACCCAAGAGAGGCCCGATCATATGACAGGGGCATTTGTTCAACTATGTTCATAGCAGCATTATTTGTAATAGCCAGAACCTGGAAACAACCTAGATGTCCTTCAATGGAAGAATGGATGAAGAAAGTGTGGAATATATACACATTAGAATACTACTCAGCGGTAAAAAACAATGACTTCTCGAATTTTGCATGCAAATGGATGGAAATAGAACACACTAACCTGAGTGAGGTAACCCAGACCCAAAAAGATGAACTTGGGATGTACTCACCCATAATTGGTTTCTAGAGATAAATAAAGGTCAGTGAGTCTATAATTTGATCTCCTTAAGAAGCTAAATAAGAAGGTGATCCCAAAGAAAAACATATAGCTATCCTCCTGATTATGGGAAGTAGACAAGATTGCCGGGCAAAAAATGGGATCTTGGGGGAGGGGGGGAGGGAGGTAAGGGGAGATGGGGAGAGAAAAGTGAGAAGGGGAGGTTGGGGGGAACTTGGGAAACGGGATGTTTGGGATAAAGGAAGGTCGGATAGGGGAGCAGGGAAGCACACATCTTAATTAAGGGAGCCATCTTAGGGTTGGCAAGAGATTTGGTGCTCCCAGGTGCCCAGGGCGATGTCCCCAGTTAGTCCCTTGGGAAGCTGAGGAGAGGGAACCTGAAATGACCCTATCCTATAGCAATACTGACAAATATCTTCCATATCACCATAGAACCTTCATCTGGTGATGGATGGAGATAGAGACAGAGACCCACACTGGAGCACTGGACTGAGCTCCCAAGGTCCCAATGAGGAGCGGAAGGAGGGAGAACATGAGCAAGGATGTCAGGAACACGAGGGGTGCACCCACCCACTGAGACAGTGGGGCTGATCTATTGGGAGCTCACCAAGGCCAGCTGGACTAAGACTGAAAAACCATGGGATAAAACCGGACTCTCTGAATATGGCGGACAATGAGGGCTGCTGAGAAGCCAAGGACAATGCCACTGGGTTTTGATCCTACTTCATGTTCTGGCTTGGTGGGAGCCTAGCCAGTTTGGATGTCCACCTTCCTAGACCAAGATGGAGCGGGGAGGACTTTGGACTTTCCACAGGGCAGGGAACCCTGACTGCCCCTCAGACTGGAGAGGGAGGGGGAGAGGAGTGGGGGGGAGGGGGAGAGGAGAGGGAGGAGGGGGGAAAAGGGAGACGGGGAGGGAAAATGGGAGGCGGGGAGGAGGCGGAAATCTTTTTTTTTCAATAAAAAATAATTAAAAAAAAAAAGAAAAGCCACATAGAAACTTACTGTTGTAGAAGCTTCCTATCTATGATAGGAATTTAAATAGAGTCAGCATGTAATGGCGGAAACAATGCGCCAGAGAGGCATCTTATGCCACCAAGTAAAACCTCCAGTTTGAGGAATGGATTCCGTCTTGTTGAGTTATTGAGTAAGGGTTCCATAAAAATCCCCCAATTCCCAAACATCATAGACATTTGCCACGGCTACTGGTTAATCTCCCTCAATCGACTGTAAGTCCGAATGGCTGACACAACTTACTCATGTCATCAAACATGGAGCTTATTGTCCATACTGACTAGCAATCATAGTGCTGGAGTGTACTCTGCAGGCTAGCAGATGAGAGAAGTAATCATCAGTATCATCCAGACAGAAACTCTGTAATCTGTCAGATAAACTGGTGCACTAGTGGCTAAGCAGCAAGGACTGGTTGTGAGAGGACCTTCCCGACTCAGGTTTAAATTTGGCAGGCCAAAGTCTTATGAAGATTTAACACAATTGTTTTTAAGTGGTATTCAACATATTGGAAAGGTGTAGATGTCACATTCATCATTAAATAGGATATATTTATTTGATTTCAAGACATATAGGATCTCTTAACTTCTCCTGGATAATTTCATATTGAGTAGAATTATTCTCCTCTCTTGTTTTTTACTGTGCATAACATCTAAACTTTGGGACATGGTACTACGTCAGCAAAGCTACACTAACAAAATGCACTTGGTTACATATACGCCGCCCCAACTACAACATACTACAAGTTCTCTCTCTCTCTCTCTCTCTCTCTCTCTCTCTCTCTCTCTCTCTCTCTCTCTCTCTCTCTCTCTCTCCCCCCCCCCCCCCCCCCCTTCCCCTCCTCTCCTCTCCTCTCTTTTGTTTTGTATTTTGAGACAGGCTTTCTCTGTATAGTCTTGACTGTCTGGGAACTCACTCTGTAGACCAGGCTGGCCTCGATCTCACAGAAATCCACCTGTCTCTGCATGCCAAGAGCTGGGATTAAAGTTGCCAGTTACAAGTTATTTCTAATGCATCTGGCATACAAAAAGATAATTTACAAGTTAAAGATCTTATACAAAAGGACACTTTGGGACTAATATTTTTTTAAATTTCTTTTTCAAATCAAATAGTGATTGTTTTGAAGAATCTCCATCTAGGTACAACATTTTAAGATCTCCATTTAGCAATATGCTACCCAGCACTAACGAGAATTAAAACCTGCTGATGTGGATTTGCCAGCAAAAGAACATGCCTGACTATATAAGTGGAATATGTGAACCCAGAAGCTTTGCCTGTCAGAAAGGAGTCACACGGCATTTATACAGCTTGTGGATTTAACACAGGGCAAAATGGAGTGGAAGAATGTGGGGCTGCAGCTCTCTACTTTGAGCAGATTGGTAAGGAAGACATTGTGAATACTGCAGAAGTCAAGGGGGTTCAGATTAGAACTGTGTGCCATTCGATTCAGATAGGCCCATCTTATGTAATTTTTCATCCACCTAAGACACTTTCAATTAACACTTACTACGATTTAATGACTATTAATATTGTACAGAAAAAAATCTATGATTTTCCATTTCTTAAATATGCATTCCGAATTTTGAGACATCATTAAGGTTTAATAGAGGGTTTCAGGATTGTGTAAAACAGAGACAATCCAAGCACACGTCAGTTGACTGAGATACACACATTCACATAACAGCTCCTTTTCTGGTCACATTCTTAGGTATGTAGATTTTTCAAGAGTTTCTAAGAGAGTTTTCACTCTTTTTTTTTTTTTTTTTTTTTTTTTTTTGGTTTTTCGAGACAGGGTTTCTCTGTGGTTTTGGAGACTGTCCTGGAACTAGCTCTGTAGACCAGGCTGGTCTCGAACTCACAGAGATCCGCCTGCCTCTTCACTCTCTTTTGTAAAATTCCAACAAAAAGAATGAGGAGTAAATTCAGTAAAGCTACTATCACCATTCATGTATAATGATAACGATTTTGATATTTTTATTCTTCCCCTCCGGTGGTAAATATGACTGTTAAAACTAATGTTTTTAATGAACGTTTAGGTTTAAGCAACCTGAAGCAAGCTAAAAGATTTAAGCTCAGTATCTCAGCGCTTTTCCACATCCACACAGGAAAGCTGAGCCTGCAGAAGGTTTGAAAAACACTGGTAACTTTAGACATCTGGCAGCTGAATTGGCAGGGTCCTCCTAGAAGGGCTCTTCCTAAACACCCTTTACATAAACAGTAAACAATCATGGGTCTGATGATTTCTTCACTATGAAAAGAATATGCTCCATGGCAAAATTTATAATAGAAAAATTATAAAATGACAAATTACTTTTAAATGATATCTAAACACTTTAATTTTATAGATTACTCTAAAATATTTAAAAATAATATTTCTATTCTTTGAGAATCTTGAACAATGTATTTTGTTATCATACTCCTCCCCCTCCAACTCCTTCCACATCCATGTTCACCTCTCTACCCACCCAACTTCAATCCTTTTAACCCATAGAGTCCAGTTCATGTTGCCCAACTTCTCATGGGTATGGAGTTTGCATTAGAATGTGTTCTACTGAGCAGGGGTCACACAAATAAAACCTTTCGAATTGGCCACTGCATTTTGGTGAAATTTGGCTATTATATCTACAATTGCCTTGCTAACTATGAAAAAGGCAATCACTCATTCACTCATATATCTTTGTATGTATATGTGAATGAATGGGTAAGGGCATTTTTTGTGTGCATCCATACATGTGTTTATGTGTGCTTATAAAATGTATAGAGGTCAGAGGTCAACCTCAGCTGTGTTTCCTCGGGGACTATCCACCTCCACCCCTTTCACTTTTTTCTTTTAAGACCACTAATCTGGTTATCAGATAGTCTAGGCTGGTTAGACAATGATCACAGGGACTGCAGGTGGTCACCTTCATGCGTGGATCTTTTAATCACTGAAGAACTAGTGTAACTCAAGAAAAAAACAGACATAAAACCAGAAAAGAGCCAATAGAATAGTGACTTTAGATGACACCTGGCAAACGTGACCATTTAAGAACCAATAAGTGATACATTTCAGAGTAACGAGGAGGGCGAAAGCTGCTGCTGCTGAAACACACTCCAGTGCCTCGGCCAGGGCTGCCTCTCCACTGGATTGCTGACCTGAGTCCACATCTCCAGGGCTGCCTCTCCACTGGATTGCTGACCTGAGTCCACGTCTCCAGGGCTGCCTCTCCACTGGATTGCTGACCTGAGTCCACGTCTCCAGGGCTGCCTCTCCACTGGATTGCTGACCTGTGTCCACGTCTCCAGGGCTGCCTCTCCACTGGATTGCTGACCTGTGTCCACGTCTCCAGGGCTGCCTCTCCACTGGTTTGGTCAATGAGGAACGATACTTTAGGTTCAAATAAGGGTGGAGTTGAAAAATGGCAGCAGGGAGAAGAATCTAACCCTGGGAGTCCCTGGGTTACAATCCAAACTAAATTGACGCAAGTGTTTCAAGGTTCTTCATCTTTATGCTTCATTCAGTTACAGCGTAGGTGATTTGTGAGCACTTCAGTTTATAGGATGAACTCGGTTTTGAATTACATAATACTCCAAATAAAATATGGTTCTTAATCTAGTCTCATGAGTTGTTTTCTTGTCATTATTTCTATGTTCAAGTCCAGAGAAGAAATAGAGACCAAGGGTTCTAAAAATGTGCTCCAGAAACACCAGAAGTATTTTGAGACTCACAAGGTAAGAATTATTTTACTATGATACTAAGACGTTGTCTTTTTCATTGTATTGACATCTGAATTAATAGTAAACATGCAATAAAAGATAAAAACTACCCACTGGCATGGCATTTGTGAAGGCAGAGTCTTTACGACATTCATATATAAAATCTTCACCGCTGCATATGGAGAAAAACATGTAGACAAAAAATGAAAAATTACTGTCACCTACTCTTAATTCCTGAGTACATCTGTATATGGGCATATCATGCTCTCTGTGATGGTTGTCAGAAGGAATGACAGTAATACAGCTGAATCAGTTTCTAAATAAGAAGGCCATTTTTAATGAAATACCATTTTCCCTATGAGACTGATAGACAAACTATAAATACTCAAATCTGTGCACATGGAAATTATTTTCTGGTAAATACATAAGCAACACTGGCAGTCCAAGAAAAACAAACAGTACCATTTGTTCACAGTGATGAAAACTGAGGTTGCTAAACTGGGAATTTAAAAAAAGATGTATTTTCCAAATATGTTTGATAGTTTTTTTAATTATTAAAACTTTTCTAATAAGATTGCTACTAATAATAGTGGATTGATTTTTAAATTCTGTATAATAAAATACAACAACATTTGCACAATCTGTTTAATTTAGTAAGATAATCACTTTCAAATAGAAAATCCATGATGTCACACAATTCTTGATGGTTATAAGATCCATTCAAGTAGGGAACAAACCAGCAGATTCTCATGAGTAGGAAATGTGTCTTAGATTGTATCCAGTAACTACACTGTATCGACTGTTAAGATAGCATCAAAGAAAACATAGTTATCTGAATAAGCTATCAAAATAGTCCTTCCTATGCAGTAGAATCATCCATAACTTGTTACTAATAGCTCTCTAATTGAATGCAACACATGTTCACCATGAAGGATACCATGCCTGGTACTGGAAACCTAAATAATACTAAGTGCTAATGAAATCATAGTTATTGGAGGGGAATCTACCACCACTAATTTACTAGGTGAGTACAGTTCCAAATAACAGTACATACACATTTGTCCTTACAGTCATAGAAAAGTGTAGGCTTCACTCCTCATCAAGGGAAGTTCTCTTTGCAACAGATGGAGACCACTACAGAAAATCATAATAAATCAAAATGCAGCGTTGTAGAGCCTGCACCCAAAGGATATATCTACAAAGCAGCTCATGAACCTAATCCTGAGAAACATTGTGAAGGAGTGTGTAGTACAGGCTACTTTGTGAAGAAATCCCAAGGCTTTCAATAAACAAACAAACAAAACAGCCTAGAAACAGAATTGCCCCAGGACCCACCTGTCCTCTCCTGGGAAGACACCCAAAGAACTTTATATTCTATTACAGACATACTTGGGCATCTATGTACCCTTCTGCTCTATCAACAATAGCTAGAAACCACCTAGATATACTTTATAATGAATATATAAAAAATGTGGTGCATATACACAATGGACTATTACTCAGCTGTGAAAACATGAAATCATGAAAATTATAGGTAGATAAATGACGTGGAAGAAACTAAACTGTGAAGTAATTCAGGCATAGAATTCTCACATGCAGGGTCCAACTTCCCATTTTTTGTTTTATGTGTTAACTTGGAGCACAGATTGAAGCAAGGAAACTACAAAGGGGCTTTTGGAAGACTAGCAGATTAACAAAGAAGAATAATAGACTGGAGGTGAAAAGAGAGTAGAGGGGTGGAATAAATAGTGGGTGTGGAAAATCTAAAGTTGGGAGGAACAAAGAAGTATGGAGATGTTAGGAGGTGAACGGGGATCCTCAAAATAAAACCATATGGAAACCTACTATCTCACAACACAATGAAACATTTTAACTGGAAGGATGGAAGAACCTTGTGATATGGAAGAAGACAGGAAGAAGATACCAGAAGATACTGGTATCAAAGAATTAAATAAGGATGGGATAGGGAAATAGGGAGAGGAAGGGTTAGTAGATGGATGAGCTAAAGCCAAGTATAATGAAAAAGCACATGGAAGCTAATTTCAAAATATAACTGAAATAAATAAAAAGAATTAGAATATAAAAACCATGAATGGATGATGCCACTTCTCAAAGACATGGGTTTTAAAATGAAAACTGCAGTACCAGCGTGGCATACCTTCCCATGATGATTGGTCAGAGAAGTATCAGAGGTCTCATAAAAAGAAAAAAAAAAGAAAAAAACAACACAGGTTATTGCCAATGCATTTGGTTCCCCACAGCAACTACATGGTAAGACTCTACTGTTAAGGACAACACATATTTGGCTATAGGACAGAGAAATCAATTGTAAACAAATACTCTTTAATAGTATTGTACTAATGGTTATGCTATCAAATTGCCTCATAAATATGGATGCCTATGCCCATAGACATGGACTGATCTCAACTATGGTCAGAGGAATTTCTTCTTGTAGAGGGCAGCAGTAGAGGCAGAGACTCATAGCTGGTCAAAGTGTTGAGAATGAGAGACTATCACCCAGCCCTAAATGGGTCCCCATTATCAACAGCCCTGGAAGAAGAATATGAGAGCTGGGATGAGGGACTGCTGTGAAACAAGACAGGCATGGAACTCATGGCAGCCATGATGACCTGGAGCAGACCCACACACAATCAAGCCATCCAAGTCCAGCACAGATTGAGGAAGGTACTCTCCCGCCTTCACACTTCACTGAGGAGCTACTGGCACATGCCAGCTGCTGGGGGATGGAGAATTAGTCAATTATGAATTAGTGCATGTTCCCAAAAAACAGAAGCAAATACCATAGAGTTGGGAAGGGAACAGGGAGTGTTGCAGGGGAGATTCGTCATGGATAGCATGGCGTCATATGATATTTCATGGTAAGGTATACAATTCTCAAGAATATAATTAAGTTTAGGCATGTTTATGAGAATACAAAAAACATTTAAAATTATTTCTTTCAAAATCATAATTATATCATTTATTACTTCCTTTTCTTTATTCCAAACCTTTCCATGTACCCCCACTTACTCTCCTTCAAACTCATGGCCTCTTATCTCATTAACTGTTGTTACATATACATAAGTTGGTTATCTAAGATCAAATGGTCATCCATGAAAACATAAATACAAGTAACATTATACAGCTCAAACATCTGTGTGCATGTGTAGATGTACATGCACGTACACATATAATTTTATACTGATTATTAGAGCTACCAGTTAAAACATCTCTTATTTATCCAGCTATCTTCCTAAAGGTCTTGGGGTTAAAGAATGCTAAATATACAGCACTCATTTCTAAACATGCTAAATCCAATGTGAACAGCAGCAGTCATTGGTGGTCCAAGAAATAAAACAGTGTGTCCGTAGTTATGGGGGTGGAAATATGTTTTTTAATGAATATGTACATATTTAGCTATTTGACTCAGTTCTCAACCCAACACATTAAAAAACAGATGCTTTAAAAAATGATCTGTTGGCAAGATGCTTGTTAAATTTTATCAGCTAAAATATTAAAATTCATAATGAATTAATTAACACATCATATAAAAATAAAATGTTTTTGTTTCATCGTTTTACAAAGTACTATAACCAGTGGTGGTTAAAACTGGGAATTTTGTATGTCTTGATATGTGTTGCTCAGAAAGAAACTAAATTTATAGAATTGCCACTAAATTGATGACATTTTCTGTCTTCACTCTTGAATTGAGTTGGCAGATGTTTTTAAGAACAAAAAAAAAAATCCATCTTATTACAAACATATTAAGCAGGTTTTCCTGACAAGCATGTCTGACAATGTTTATTGCCTGGACCAAATCAATCCCCTTAAGAAGCTATAATATATTATAGCAAGTATATTAGTTCATAGCTAAGGGAAGTTTCTACATGAAAGAGTTAGTCCTTTGATCTCTTATGCCCCGTTCCTCTTGCATCAGAATGGTACCACATAATCCACTGTATAGTCACACCTACTTACAGACAGTCAGCAAGTAAAACAGGCTGGACTAAACCTACAGTTTTAGGCATGCATGCTATTTTAAGTTTGTATATATGTGTGTATATATATATATATATATATATATTACATACCTGCATAAATTTGAAAAGAGATTGGCTATTTATTAGAAGCCAGAGAAGAAGAAAATGCAAAAACTTGAATATACAGACTAGTCACTATTCAAAAATATTTGGCTTTTATGGAACTTCAGATCATGAGTCTGTACAAAAAGTTCAAAAATCAGAAAAACTTCAAAATCTGGAGTACTTCTGTTCCCAAGCATTTGAATAAGAAAGACTCTATCTTTACGGGGAACAATAAGGTGGTTCCAAGGATTAAATAATAGTTGTTTCTAATTAAACAAACTAACTTTATTGCTAAAATTCTTCATTGAAATGGATACAGTGACAAGAGTAAAGAAGACAGGAGACATTTGTCAGCCCTCACTACACTGCCAACATAGTCAATTCAGAGAGTTTCAACTTTTACAGTGTTGGCTGTTTCTTAACAATTTCAAACAATTCAAGTGAAAAAGAGCAAGAGAGAGAAATTCAAATAAAGGCTTTAAAAATCAGTCAGAAAACTATACGACAGCAAAGATCCTAAGTGCTAAGAAAGAAGAATTGTAGATAGATGTCAACAAGCACTCAATCCACACAACTTAGTATCTTCAATGTGCAGGGCCAGGTTCTGCCAAGAGTCCTAGTCTATAAATGCCTCTTCTCCTTTCGACTTTTTCTTTAAAGGCTATGTAACTTTCTCCTTTCTCTCCAAATTTAGCATTTTTTTTTAAAAAAACTTTGCATGCCGTCTACACCTTCTTTATTTGCCCTGAGTACAGACCACTCCTTCATCTGACCTTAGAAAAGAGATATCCAAATAGTCACAACACAATGTTAGATGGTCAGCATCTAGTCTGCCCTTGTCTGTATTCTACCTTTATTGTGTAAGTTCTATAAACAGTTTGTTTTTTTTTTTTTTGAAAGGGGTGATTTCAAGACAGGGTTTCTTGACTGTCCTGGAACTAGCTCTTGTAGACCA
Source organism: Alexandromys fortis (assembly GCF_014885135.2). Classification (NCBI taxonomy): domain Eukaryota; kingdom Metazoa; phylum Chordata; class Mammalia; order Rodentia; family Cricetidae; genus Alexandromys; species Alexandromys fortis. The sequence continues at coordinate 816,136 of NW_026068085.1, forward strand.
GGCTGGGCTCGAACTCACAGAGATCCACCTGCCTCTGCCTCCCAAGTACTGGGATTAAAAGAGTATGCAACCACCACCTGGCCTAAAGCAAAGTAGGTTTTTTTTTTTTTGTTTGTTTGTTTGTTTGTTTGAGACAGGGTTTCTCTGTGTTGTCCTGGCTGTTTTGGATCTCACTATGTAGATCAGGCTGGCCTCGAACTCACAGATTCTGCCTCTGTCTCCCAAGTGCTGGGATTAAAAGCATGTGCCACTACTGCCTGGTTAACAACTTAATTATTTTATACAAACTTCACTTCTATGTTGAAGGCATGTTTATCGAGTTCTATCTACACCACGATCTAGTCTTCTTGGTTTGCTCTTTCTTAAGGGATAAACCTCTAGTAAGCGGGGCAAGTATTTCTCTTACTGTTTAGTGCTTCAGAGTTTAGTGTTTTTCTGAATCTCCTGTAATTTTCTTTGTATGGAAAAAAGTGACTTTATCTGCTTACTATTAAGGACTGAAAATGGAAAAAGGTACAATGTATACTCAGAGAGTTAGAGGATCATAGGGAGACCTATGTAGAGAAAGAAAATGTAAACTTATATTAATAACAGAAGTATGAGACAAAAAGTGCAAGAGCTACCTCAAAATAGCAGATGATAAATTGGGAAAAGGTTACCTACTTGTAATTATTTTCAGAGGTTTGGGTGAGCACGACTTATTGCTATAGTATCAGAGGCAATATTTGATCTGAGTAGAATCCAGATTAAGGGGAAGGAAAGGAAACAAAGTACCAAGTGTACACACAGTGGAGCAAATGTGTAAAGCAAACACCATTAGAGTAAATGTGAGCAGATGTGTGAAATAGAAATAACTGTAGCTAAGGATGAAATATTTTCACTTCCACCCATAATTTTAGCACTGACAATATGGTTAAAAAAGGAAATACACTCAATTAAATATGTATAAATTCATCAACAATAAATCTTATACAAAGTATATAAATTAATGAAATATTACTTACTTTTTAGAATCTTACCTTGACTGCTAACCTGGGTAGGAAACTAGTAAGATAGTTTTCATTTGTTTGTTTTAGTTAAAATGCAACCACAGAGAAAAACCAAGCCATGTATCTTAATAGTGCAGGATTTACTTAAAGCAAATAATTATTTAAAGCTCTACCATCATATTCAAAATTCATTGAGAAAACTCTATTCTACAAATGCATGTTATTATGGTCATCTTTTAGGCTCAGAAGACACTACTGAGCAAAAATAGACTAGTTTTTTGGCCCCCATAGAGTTTATACTATCCTGATAACAATCTCCTTATCAATAAATCTGAATCAATATTGACTATCCTATTAGGCAAGAACATATTCCCTCTGTTCTTTAGAGGTGGTCAGAACTTTTTATTAAGGCTGGTGAGGAGGCTCAGTGGTAAAGGAGCTTGCTGCCAAGCCTGAAGACACAAGCTTAATCCCCAAGACCCATTTGGTAGAAGAGAACTTCTCTCCAAAGCTGTCCTCTGACCTCTACATTCAGGATAGGGCATGGGTGGTCTCACATTCATACACATATACACACATGGGTCTTCACACATGTGCATGCGCACGTGCACACACACATACAGACACAGAATAAAGAAATTGTTCAACAGTTAAGAACACTTGCTGTTGATGAAGAGGATTTAGGTTCACTTCCCAGCACCTAATGGTAGCTCACAACCATTTGTAACTCTAGGTCCAGAAGCTCCATGCCCTCTTCGGATACCTGGGGCACTACAAGTACATGGCACATACACACACATGTACGCAAAACATCTATACACATAAAATTTAAAAATAAATCTAACCCAGTGCCATTGTCCTTGGCTTCTCAGCAGCCCTCATTGTCTGTCATGTTCAGAGAGTCCGGTTTTATCCCATGCTTTTTCAGTCCCAGTCCAGCTGGCCTTGGTGAGCTCCTAATATCCTAATAGATCAGCCATACCGTCTCAGTGGGTGGGTGCACCCTGCACGGTCCTGACTTCCTTGCTTACGTTCTCCCTCCTTCTGCTCCTCATATGGACCTTGGGAGCTCAGTCCAGTGCTCCAATGTGGGTCTCTGTCTCTATCTCCATCCATCGCCAGATGAAGGTTCTATGATGATATGCAAGATATTCATTAGTATGGCTATAGGATCGGGCCATTTCACTGGGTTTTGATCCTACTGCATGTACTGGCTTTAGGGGAGCCTAGCCTGTTTTGATGCTCACCATCCTAGACCTGGATGGAAGGGGGAGGACCTTGGATTTCCCACAGGGCAGGGAACCCTGACTGCTCTTTGGACTGGAAAGGTAGGGGGAGGGGAGTAGGGGGTGGAGAGTGGGGGGAGGGGGAAAGGGAGGGAAAGGGGAGGTAGGGAGGAGGCGGAAATTTTTAATAAAAAAAAAGAAAAAAATGTGATCACCAAAATAAATAAATAAATAAATCTAACATATATCTTTAAAAAATATATTTATTACCAACAGATGTAACTATACCATAACATGTTCCACCAAATATTTTTAATTTTCTTATTTCAGCTCCATAATGTGTTTTCTCTAGGAAGGACAATGTGGTAAAGATGTATGGGGACAAAGTCCATGCTAATTACATGATTTGAACACACATTTCTATCAGTTCCTAGCTGTATGACTCTAGCCTGTGCATCAGTTCACTTAAAAGACGGCAACCAATTTCTGACTAGATTTAAGACCTGCTCTATAGAATGAAACCCATAACTGGCACCATTACTGATTTCAGAATCTATGATCGGACAGATAATGGGTCCTGTACAGAATTTATGTTAGTCCAACCCAGGTCAAATCCCACCACATTACTGGGATTTGGGTATGAAATCTCACCCCTGTCTATGGCACTACTGGCAAACATTAGCAGCTAGAAAAGGAGACACAGTTTTGTCTAAGAGTGTACTCCCTGGTAAGTCAACCACATTCTACGGGAAAATTTATGCAGCATGAATTAGTACTAATGGGTTATTTTAAAAAGATACACAAAGTAGGGTGGGCAGCTGTGGGAAGAGTCTGGGGGTGGGGAATATATCAAAACATATTGTATGAACCTTTCAAAAGATGAGAAAGTCTAAACATGAATGATTAAGAAGAATATAAAAAGTTAATTTCTCCTTTATTTATTTGTTATTACCATGATGTGGTAATACCTGGAGACATACAAAAAGGAAAAAAAATTTCTTGAGTGAATCAATATTACCTAAGAATGAATGCCCTATACATCAGACAAGACATTCTTTTTCAGATTTTGAAGAAAGCCTTATCTTTCAGAAGCATATTAAAGAGTTCCCACATATACATGCTATTATGCACAATCCAAGGTGATTTAAGAGAAATAGGGTTAAGAAAATATGTTGTTAACTCAAAAAGTCACATATAAGCCTGTATGATTCAAAGGAGTGTTTTTATTTTTTTATTTTTTATTTTCCATGGCATATTTAATTCAACCCAGTAAACCCAAATCACGTAATTTAGATGTTTAATAAATATTGTCATGAGTGAAATAGTTTACAGGTTGTTTTTATGCTGAGCAGTAACCGTAGCGTCACATACAGCTTGGAAAGCTCATAGCTTGGTATTGTTTGACCTTTAGGGTTCTTTATATTAACAATTTAGACTCAAGATTGTAAAAGTTGCTGTTTCAGTGTCTGCTTTCTCCTTATACTAGGTTATTTTTTTTTTATATTTTACTTAAAAATTTCCACCTCCTCCCCTCCTCTCATTCCCCTCCCCCTCCTCCCATTCCCCTCCCCCCTCTCTCTCCAGTACAAAGAGCAGTCAGGGTTCCTTGCCCTGTGGGAAGTCCCACGGTTCTCCCCACTCCATCCAGGTTTAGGAAGGTGAGCATCCCACAAAGACCAGGCTCCCATAAAGCCAGTACATGCAGTAGGATCAAAATCCAGTGCCATTGTCCTTGGCTTCTCAGTCAGTCCTCCTTGTCTATCACATTCAGAGAGTACGGTTTGATCACATGCTCCATCAGTCCCAGTCCAGCTTCCTTTGGTGAGCTCCCATTAGATCAGCCCCACCGTCTTAGTGGGTGGGCGTACCACTCGAGGTCCTGACTACCTTGCTCATGGAAGTATATATCTTAAGTAAGGAAGTCATTTTAGGGTTGGCAAGAGACTTGACTCTAGAGGTGTACCTAGGTGTCCATGGAGATGTCCCCAGCTAGATCCTTGGGCAGCTGAGGAGATGGAGCCTGAAATGGCCCTATCCTATAGCCATGCTGATGAATATCTTGCATATCACCATAGAACCTTCATCTGGCGATAGATGGAGATAGAGACAGAGACCCACACTGGAGCACCGGACTGAGCTCCCAATGTCCCAATGAGGAGGAGTATTTTTATAAGGAAAGCTCATTTGGGAAAAATGGCTACAACAACAATAAAAAAGGCCAATTCTACTCTCATCCTTCATAAATAAATAAAAAAGATGGAAAAATAGCTACAGAATAAAAATTGGAAAAGAATTAAGTGAAAAGTTAAAAACAAAAGAAATCAAATCCTAGTAGTCAAGAGTTTATTCAGAGATGCAGAAATGAAGAAAATAAAGAAAACAGATACATATAAAGACGGAGAGAAAAACCCAAGCAATGCTGGTGAGACAGAGTGGAAGGCAAATGAGAAGCCACTCTTCAAGTGAGTGTTTGAGACACTTAATCTGTACAAATGACAGCAAACAATGGAGAAATAAGCATCTCAGCTCTGCCAAGTCACGGTGCTGCTTCCACTTCACACACACACATGAAGACTACAAGTATTTAAAAAGTCTCTTCAAAGTCATTTTTGGAATCTGGATACGAGAGGTACTTTATCATAAATGGTAGTTAGACATGGGATGATATGGCAAAATTTCAGAACAACAGATAGACATAAAAGCCAGTATGAAAACTTTGGTGTAGTTGTGCAAAGATATCTACAGCAGGAAAAACAGAATACTTAAAAGACTTTAAATTTAGTAATTATTAAACAGTGGGATGATTCACAAAAAGTGAAATATTATAGTCTGCTTAACTAATTTGACTCATGGTATTAAATATTCTGTGTATTCCTGGTCAGGGCACAGTTTTCAAGATCTTGAAAATATACTGACTGCCATTGAAGTTCAATTTCTAAAACCAGAAAGATAGTGTCATATCATAAAAAAGATTAAGAAATAAAACCAGTAATCCATGTGTTTTCCCTCAGAGATGGTATGAAATATCTAACTAGTAATCTTTAAGAATAAATGTAAACATGGGTCAAATTGAATATTCTAAAATGTCACTACTACATTACAGGATAGAGCCAGGTCTGGTACTCACACTGTAATCCAGCATGGAAAAATGAAAAATTCATATAAGTTTAAGAGAAATCTGGACTACATAGCCAATCTGGGCTACACAGTGAATCTTCTTTTTTCCCCAACCCTCTCTATAAACATAAAATATTAAATTTTAAGGACGCTGATTGTTCAACTTTAAAGAACATATCAACTTACTATCTTCCTCCTTCCAGCAGCAGTCTATTAAATGCTTTACTGTTAAATTCTAGTCAACAAAACACACATTTTGTAAACGGCACACATTGGTGTCTTCAAAGAATATGACAAAGTTCAAAAATGCTTGTGTGTGTCAGTACAGAACTCTGTGTCCTAAGGCGGTTCTGCTTGTAGGGATCCCATGATTCTGTGCAAAGGTTCACTGGAAATGACAAGAGCACAAAAATCCCCTCATTGCACCGCCTCTGAATGGTTTCAGCTTATATATTTATTGACACATTAACTACTTCACCCTGAAATGACTTAGACACTATGGATGAAGAATTGTTCATAAACATCTGGTGAAACTTGCCACCACAGATGAAGACAATCTTACATCTTGTCTTAGAATTACTGTGCTATATTAATCAGGCCTTGAAGTAGTAACATGCATTGAAAAGTTTTTTTTTTCCTTTTGGCTGTATCATATTAAAATTTTATAAATGGCTACTTGAAATACTAATGACACAAAAGACAACAGGATCTACATTAGAGGTTCTATAAAATGTTGCAAGCAAATAAGAGTGAAAGGTTTTATAACTTTAATTAAAAAGAAAGAAAAATCCCATCCAAATAGACATATAATCATGGAAAATAAATGTTCTCTAAAAAGTAAAGAATCAATATAATAATTGATATGAGATGAAATACTAAGGAAAGAAAAGAAGCAGTGCAGGGAAGTAGTGCACTTTCTCACCCTGATGAACAGCTGCATCATTTGTTTTTCTTTTTGGGGGTTACGGTACTTCTCATAGAAATCACGGCGCTTCTTTGTTTCTCTAGAGACTTTCTCTTTCCTTTCCCGTTTCTCTGCTGGCTCCTCTGTGCCATCAGAAGATGAATGTTTGTGCGCTTTTGGCTTTTCCACTTCAATATAGTTTTCATTTGGGTTCAGGACTATGACTCCATACCCTTCCTATTTTGAAATGAAAAAAAAAAGTAGTAAAATTTGAAATCAGAATGCATGTCAATCAATGAAAAAGTTCCTAACATTCTAGGCAAGGTAATTTAATGCAGTTTCAAATTGCTAAAATAAAACAGTCAAAACTGTTTGCCTTTATTACATGCATAAATAAGAATAGATTATCTGTAAAAGTAAAAATACATGGACATGGTTGATACAGGAAAAAAATGAAGAATTTTAAACAAAAAATTACAATCTATTCCTAATATGATCAAGATAAATTATAACACAGGAATACATTCAAAGCACAAATGTGTGTTTTGAAAAAAGTGTATCAGCATGTTTTGGTTACCAATCATAAACATTTTGCAAATGGAGAAAAATTGATAAACAGTAGAATTGTACACAGAGGTCAAATGGCCTGTGTAATCCCCATGTTTTAATTGTCGTCTTATGCAAATTGATGTGGGTTTTAGAAGATGTTAACAAGGCAATGTATTATCAATTTTAGCAAAACAAACACCAATTCTTCTCCCAGTACCAAAACCAATATAGACCCACCATGTTATTTGAGTCTATTTTAGAACTAAGAGGTTCATCTGACTCAGCCACATGCATCTGCTGTCTTTTTATAACCTGTGGGTTGTTGCTATCATCACTTATATTTTAAAGATTAAAAAGAACACAATTTTTTCTTTCTGTCTTCTGCTAAGGAATTTTTTATTTTGTTTATCAATGATGGACTATCCTATTATCATGCAAAACAAACACTAAACTATCGCTTTTAATGACAAAAAAAAAGAAAACAAAGAAAAAAGTGTATCACCTGTGCACCTTGGCTCTTACTCTCTTTCAATACAGAAAGACCGAAAAAAATCACTGAACAAAATAAACCAATGGGATGACGTGTGGAAAGACCTGTTTAATCTGGAAACTTGCTTCATGGTCCAGGCCACAGGAATAGGCTCTCTTGTTTAAGAATGAGTGACCTGAGACTGTAAGTTCCAAAGTTTAAAATCTAGCTGTAATGGCTTTAGATTTTAAACATATATGTTCCTGACTTACTCACTTCTACAAGGCAAACATTTCTGATAGATCAGCTATTCAGACTGAACTGATGAATTAATCTAAACATGAGAAACACAACAACTACTACCAAGTTTGAAGAATGGAAAAATTGAAGTAATTTATGTATTTTACATAATTCATACATACATAATTCTGAATTACAAATGTCCTAATTATAATCTTGTAAAAATCTTTTAAGGTCATACCTAGAAATGTAATATATTAAGACAAAAAATATAAAGCCCACAGAAAACGACATTATGGGGGAGGCACCCATAATAAAAACAAATACAGTGTTTCAAAATATAACCATGGAATTTTCTACATAAAGCTCATATTTCAACTCTTTAAAATAACAAACATTATTTTTAAAAAATCAATCTTTTTTTATAGTATAACAAAATTAGCTTTAATTTTATATCATTATACCACATCTGAGATTAATAGTTGTCTCTTTTTTTGCATTGAATTTTCTGTTTATTATAGTTTTTTCAATTTTATTTTTTAATTTATTTATTTCTTTATTAATTAATTAAAGATTTCTGTCTCTTCCCCACCGCCGCCTCCCCTTTCCATCCCCCTCCCCCAGTGGAGTCCCCCTCCCTCGTCAGCCCAAAGAGCAATCAGGGTTCCCTGCCCTGTGGGAAGTCCAAGGACCACCCACCTCCATCCAGGTCTAGTAAGGTGAGCATCCAAACTCGCTAGGCTCCCACAAAACCAATAAGTTCTTACTTTTAGGTCTACTCCACTGTGGTTGTGATTTTTTGTTTTTGTTTTGACCCATGAACTAGTTGTAAATGTAATTGGAATCCTTTTCCCTTTTACTGTTGACTAAAACCACTGATGTCCTGATTTGGGGGTAGGGCTATTAATTAAGATATAATCTTTTTATACATGTGGAAACTAATAATAAATGCCAACATGATGAGCAAAATGGCACATACTCAACAGATCCTGCAATCAAACTAGTGCCTAAATGCCTCATTATGAATCACTGAAAGAGTAGTGTAAAAATCCCAACCTTTGACTTCAGAGAAGACAGATGCTGCACACTTTCCTTTTTAAGTTTGTTAGCTGTTGAGTCAAAGTTTTCCCAACAAAAGACATTTTATTTGGGCCTGCTTTATTCTAATCTGTATAGCTATTCAAAAGTCTTGTAAGTCATTGTGATCTCTGTCAGGTAGACAGATTGTCACTTGGTGATTTTCGACAGTTGGACACACTTGACTAATTATTAAAATAACACTTGAAGGAAGTTCTTAGCCCTCTTCCTTGTGCCTTTTACAACTGTTCACGCCCGTCTCAAATTTTACCTACACCTTCTCCTCCCACCAAAGTAAATTGAAGAGCACTGTTACACTCTGCTAAGCATAATAAAATGCAGACATTTAGTACACTGTCTCTGGTGTAAGGAACATGGCCAAAAAAGGTCAGCACAGGCCAAAAGGAAAACTGCCTCCCCACTAGACCTGTGCTGTGAAGTGCTCATCTGTCATAGTTCTTCCCTACCTTCTCTTGACAACCGCGTGCGTGCACATGCTCACGCACACACAGACAGCTTTTCATACTTGGACACAAGCTAAAAAGTCCAGCATAAAAGCTGTAAATAATTGCTTAGCTCAGTATAATGATGATAGGAATATTCAAACCCTGGGCAACAAAGTGACACTTTAATTATTGATTATATTAGATGATGCTTATATAATAATTAATATAATAATATAACAAGGATTTGCAATGAGACCAACTCTGAGCAAAACTAATGATAAAACTGATATGTAGCTTTATTACCCAAATATTATTTCCATAACATCAGACCCCTCTGGGCATTTTGACCTCATTTTTGGAAGTCAGACTTAAAAAAAGAAGAAAAAAAACTTGAGCCTCATTAATTTGAAATGGATCCTGAAATGTGAGATGTCCCATCTAAATAAGTTTTAAAAATATACATACATAAATCATCAAAGAAGTAGTAGTTCCCTAAGTTATTGATTATGTAACTGAGAATCACTTATTCAATTTTCCAAAGGCACAACGTCCAGTTTTCACTGAGGCATCAACAGAAGAAAATGATACCATTTATAAATCACCACAATGCAAATCAATTAAAGAATTTAAACACTTAATGTCAACAATAAATTCTGAAATAGTTAAATTATTGTTTTTAACTGCCCAAACCATTTAAAGAATATTGTATCCTTTAGATATTTTAAATTGTCATTTTATTTAAAATAATAATGATCACAAATAATCAGGGATATTTCCTGCAAAAATAAGACTTGAAAATTTAATTACAATTCTGATAAAGAAAATACTAGCATTTTGAATTATTATTTCATAATAAAATGATACAATGTTTGAAAGTTCATTTTTAACAAGTTTATAAATAGAGTAGAATAAAGGCCGTATAGGTATTTGCATTGATTTACTTAAATCCTAGCCACAGACATACCCCAAACTTCACCTGCTCCTTACCTTTCTCTTTTACATACAATGTCAAAAATACCTTTATATTAGATTCTATTTTTATATATTTGTATAAAGGCTTTGGTAATGTCAACACTGATAAATGGTAGCCAAGGTTCAAAGAAAGTAAAGTGAGACAAAGCAGAGACAAAAATATCTACACTTAATTGTTTTAGTAGAACTTATAACTTTAATAACTAGAACATATACTGACTTAAAAATAATTCTATTGCCAGGTGATGGTGGTGCACGCCTTTAATCCCAGCACTCGGGAGGCAGAGGCAGACGGATCTCTGTGAGTTCGAGACCAGCCTGGTCTACAAGAGCTAGTTCCAGGACAGGCTCCAAAGCCACAGAGAAACCCTGTCTCGAAAAACAAAATATAATTCTATTCCCAATAATTCAATAACACACAGCAAGCTAAGGAAAAAAAAAGACTGATAGTGTGATCTTTCTTGAATGTAAAGTTAACAAAACTACCAAATAAAATCAGACATAAAGCATATTATAAAGAACTATTTATTGCTGCCCTTAACAGGGGAATCTTTAACAAGGACCTACAATCCTGAGCGCTACACTGAAGCATTTTTTTTTGTTAACTTGTTAATTTTGCTTAATTGTTCCTTAAGTACATGAAAGTCCCATAGCATGCGGAGGAAGCTGCATACACATGCTAAATACACATGGAAAGTTCTTCTGTTACTGGGGTTTCATTTACACGTCCTTACTCATAAATTCTAAATTGCAGGATCTTAATCTGAGACTCGCCAGAGTCTAGTGCTAAAACACAGCACTTTGTTAAACATGAGTAACATAAAATACACAGAGTCCCAGGATCTCTTACTGTGAACACTAAAAAGACACTTACTATTAAATAATCATTTAGCATTCCATTAACAAGTAATGGCATAGGCTGAAACATGCAGGTAAAATTCAACACAAAGAATACACAGGAAACTGTGCTAGAGAAATTAAGTCAGCACAGAAATTTACTTATCAAGACGATATTGACAGAAATCTAAAAACAGCTGACAAAAAGCTACTTTTCATGCCAAATAAAACTATAAAAACTACAGACTTATAAAAGCTTGTGTATTAATTACCAATTATAAACAGAAGGGAAAATGGGGGCAAATTCTACAGCTTTTAAAATACCCTATGAGTGATTAAAATTAAAAAAATCAGTTGAAAGTAGTCTGCTCTGCATGTTAACTTGCCAATACTTGAAGCCACATGTGACCAGAGAGGTCAAGGGCCACACTAGAATCTTTTGACCCATGGAACTATCCATTTCGGTCTCCAGGCAAAGCTCTGTAGCAGATCATTTTACATAGATATATCAATCATATTCTTCCAGTTCAACATTCTACCTGCTTCGCTTCAAAGAAGACAGGTGTTCATCCTCAAGGCAGTGTTATCTATAACTGCCCACACTTAAAAGCACAAACAACTGTCCACTCATCTTTTCAGAAAGAGTTGTGCTGTTTCTTCTCGTCTTCACAAGAACGGTATGCATATGGCACTGCTGCAACATCTTAGGTGCAGCAGTGAGATGAGGTCATGACAACCAATCAGAAGTCACTAGTGAAGCGTTAAAGTAAGCATAGCTGCTGGAGCTGCAGCTCTGCTTGGAAAATGCCCCCTTCATTATTTCAGCAATTTTCTCAAGACGTGACCTGGCACTGAAATGCCTGAAATGTCACTTGACTCCTTTTTGTGCTTCTCAAGACGTATTAAGGTATTTGCACCCTACAAATATTTTATAAAATATTCATGAGGATTATCTTTTAATAGGCAGTTTCATGAATATCATGCTGTATACATGATATAAAATAACTGTAATATCAACCAACATAGATTATCCCAGATAAGTCTCCTACTTAAAATAGATCATCAAGTTAGTCAGTGAAAGAAAACATGCCACAAAGTTTTCAGAGGACCACCTGTTGTCTATTATTTTTACATAGCACTTACTCATAAATCATAACACAGGGTAATTAATCAAGCTGTCAAAGAGAAGGTCAAAGGTTATATAGTAGAGTCAGAAGGTCACGCATGGGCTGATAGAGGTCAGGGTCACACTGCATTCCTCATTATCAAGTTGGGATGAGAGCCGGCCAAGCAAACAAAAGTGAAAGCAGATGGAGAAGTAAGAGGATAAGAGAAGAGAGAAAATTTTAGAAATAAAAGAAAAACGCAAGAAGATTGTCAATTGCCTTCAAATAGAGAATAAAAAAAGAAATAAGAAATGTGCTTTAAAAAGCCAAAGAACATAAAGCAACTACAATTTTGTCAATTTACTAACTGAATATAACATTTTTCTTGTTAATTTTATTAATGCATACTAAGCATTATCACAAATACATATGTACGCTCACTATCTTTCTTCCAGTTTTTATGTTCAGGATTAATTAGTGTAAACCAAGAGTTCTAAAGATGAAGTATGATTTTCAAAAAAAAAAAACAAGTCAAAATGAGAAGTTTTTCTTCTTCCCTTTAATATTGTTTCAAGGTCATAACAAATTCAAATAATTTTAAGCCACAGGACAGATAATTCCTTGAGCACAATACAGATATCCACAAACATAAATGCATCATAAAAGTCATTTTGAATAACAAAGCAGTTATAAAATATTCTATTATTACAGTGCTCCGAATTAGATGCAGAACACTGTGCAAAATTAGCTGTCACCCTTTGCTCAAAATCTTTGTTAATCTCATTTTGAATGTTTGCAGCTTTATCAACACATGCATCAATGTCAACTCCTTGGTTACTGAACCGCTGTACTTGGAAGGAGATATAATTAAAATGTTTTGGCACAGAAAAGGTGAAATTGTATCTTCCCTGTTCCCTTAGGAGTCTGTAAAACATGAAGGATATATTGACAAATACACACCCTTGTCTCCAGTTCTGACATCTTAGGTCATACAAGTGATATTTTAAAAACTCACTCTACTCTAACCCATGATATCACCTGCTCTGTTTCTAACTTCTCCCTGTAGGCTTTAGGACACTAGGATGTTAAAACTTCATAATTATTTCTTATACTTGTCAATAACTGATCTATGAAAGCATTCCAGAAATCCACTACCACCACGAAATAAATACAATTATCATTATTATCAAGGGCAGGAATAAGATCGAATGCTGTGACTTTATGGGAGTTTTCTGATACTTTGCAGACAGCCATCCCCTAACACACTGAATGGAAGCAAGAATGAACTCTAGCTGGAGATCAGGTAATGACATAGACAAGAGATCTCAGGAACCCTACAGACACATCTTTACTAAATGACCCAAAAGAGTTAGATCTTCATATTTATAAGCTTTAATTTTCTGAATATTATTTATGCTGTTATATTTTAGACCAGTATGCTCCAAACTTCCTACTAAAATACATTATAATGTAGATAAACATCAGCAATCATGCATTTCTGGTGACACATAGTCTTTCAAATATTATCCTTTGACCCAGCCAAACACTGCATAAAGACATAATTAAGTTAATGATAAACCCTGCTTAAGAACGAGTGTATACAAATTACTCTATCTTAAAATATACTGTTTATTCTTCCTTCCCAATTAAGGTATCATGTTTGAGATAATTTTATTGCTTAAGAATATATGTACTTTACTTGCCTACATTCCAATTGAAAAGATGAGGACTTTATAAAAAAATTTCAAGTATTCACTGAGTTAGTAATGTACTAAATACTGATTTTCTTCAACAAATATTTAATAAGCCGCTACTATCTATGATGCATTATATTTGGTATATGTAAGCGTACACCTATATACTACACTCGACTCCCTTTTCATTTAAAAATATTTCCATTTAGTAGGAAATTTCAAGCAAAAATCAAGTACAAATCTTTGAAAAGCCTGTAAGAAACTCCCTTATATTCAAGAACAAGGAGGAGGTAAGAAGGATAAACCACAATATTAAAAAGTCCTACCTAACTAAAGGATGATTAACCCTAAATGATAAGCTATGTTAGTGATTGTTGTAATAGTAGGTAAATGCACTCCTTAACAAAGAAAATGTGATGTTTGAGATGTCTACTTGTGTGCAT